>NC_084619.1:71941035-71943535 GCF_033978795.1 Nerophis ophidion | reverse complement strand
GTGTGTGCGCGTGTGTGTGTGTGTGTGTATGTGTGTGTGTGTTAAACGACACCTACTGATGTCACTGCTATTGCCTTCACTGACTGTTCAATCAAGTGTGTGTGTGTGTGTGTGTGTGTGTGTGTGTGTGTGTGTGTGTGTGTGTGTGTGTGTGGTTCAAATCAATTTTAGTCTCCCTGGGTGTCCACCTGACAAAAACATCATCACTTTAACACAATGTGAGAACAAGATGTCATTGTGTGTGTGTGTGTGTGTGTGTGTGTGTGTGTGTGTGTGTGTTTGGGGGCGGAGGTCATGGTTGATGGCTGTGCAATCACAGCTGATTGTGTGTTGTGTGTTATTATTTAGCCTCTTTGCAGTCCGCTCACATCTTTGTGTTTGTGCGTGATGTTGTTCTGCACTCCTACTTCCACTCACACTTTGTGATGTTGTTCTGCAATTAGGGAACACTTTAATAATACTTACTGACAATTGATTAACAGTAATAAATGTTGAAGTAATTAAGCCATTTTCTTTCTATGTATTGGAATTTTTTTTGTTTCATTTTCATTTCAACATTATTCAAAAACAGTTTTTTAATACGAAATATATATAATTTTTTTTATTCAAGCCAGTTTTCTCTCTAATTAGGAGTGTGTCAACATTTTTTGAATAATAATGACAATTAATGTATTCAAATAAAACATCTGTTTTTAAATAAATGCAATTATTTACATACTTTTTCATATTTTACAATATTGTCTTATTTGAAGTATTGAGTAAAGGAAAATTAAAACGACTATTTTTATATACAACGTTTTTTCAAATTGATCCAGTTTTGGAAAATGTTTATTTTCTAACAATAATGAAGTGAAAGTATTGTTTTATGAAAGTTAACTAAAATAAATATATTTTTTAATTTGGAGCATTGACAGTTACTCCAGTTCAACGTGTCAAATATTTACAAAGTTTATTTTAGTTTTTTGAAATGATTTTCTTTATGAAGGTTCCTGTTTGAGCAACAAAACACTTCCAGATCCTGATTTGCAGCAAAACAATCTTTATGTCAAAGATTGCAAAGAAGAATGAAAAAAAAAAAGCTGGTAATGAGGACTTATTTCTAGGAATAAAGCTAATAAAATGTTGAAAAGACGTTGTCGCTGAATGAGGTGGAAAATGATTTCTGTTCTTTGATTTCCTTTTAATTGTCTTCTCATTTGGAGATAATGTGCCTGCTGGGACGCCGTGATGAAGTGGTGATGTGATGATGTGGTGATGTGGTGATGTGGTGATGTGGTGATGTGGTGATGTGATGATGTGATGATGTGGTGATGTGGTGATGTGGTGATGTGGTGATGTGGTGATGTGGTGATGTGGTGATGTGGTGATGTGGTGATGTGATGATATGGTGATGTGATGATGTGGTGATGTGATGATGTGGTGATGTGGTGATGTGGTGATGTGGTGATGTGGTGATGTGGTGATGTGGTGATGTGGTGATGTGGTGATGTGGTGATGTGGTGATGTGGTGATGTGATGATGTGATGATGTGGTGATGTGACGATGTGATGATGTGGTGATGTGATGATGTGGTGATGTGGTGATGTGATGATGTGGTGATGTGGTGATGTGGTGATGTGGTGATGTGGTGATGTGATGATGTGGTGATGTGGTGATGTGGTGATGTGGTGATGTGGTGATGTGGTGATGTGGTGATGTGGTGATGTGATGATGTGATGATGTGGTGATGTGATGATGTGATGATGTGGTGATGTGATGATATGGTGATGTGATGATGTGGTGATGTGGTGATGTGGTGATGTGGTGATGTGGTGATGTGATGATGTGGTGATGTGGTGATGTGATGATGTGGTGATGTGGTGATGTGATGATGTGGTGATGTGGTGATGTGATGATGTGGTGATGTGATGATGTGGTGATGTGGTGATGTGATGATGTGGTGATGTGGTGATGTGATGATGTGGTGATGTGGTGATGTGATGATGTGATGTGGTGATGTGATGATGTGGTGATGTGATGATGTGGTGATGTGATGATGTGGTGATGTGATGATGTGATGATGTGATGTGGTGATGTGATGATGTGGTGATGTGATGATGTGGTGATGTGATGATGTGGTGATGTGATGATGTGATGATGTGGTGATGTGGTGATGTGATGATGTGATGATGTGATGATGTGGTGATGTGATGATGTGGTGATGTGATGATGTGGTGATGTGGTGATGTGATGATGTGGTGATGTGGTGATGTGGCGATGTGGTGATGTGATGATGTGATGATGTGATGATGTGGTGATGTGGTGATGTGATGATGTGGTGATGTGGTGATGTGATGATGTGGTGATGTGGTGATGTGGTGATGTGGTGATGTGGTGATGTGATGATGTGATGATGTGATGATGTGATGATGTGGTGATGTGGTGATGTGGTGATGTGGTGATGTGGTGATGTGATGATGTGATGATGTGGTGATGTGGTGATGTGATGATGTCGTGATGT
>NC_084619.1:71786035-71936035 GCF_033978795.1 Nerophis ophidion | reverse complement strand
ATCATACTAAAGACACCACTGTCAATCATACTAAAGACACCACTGTTAATCATACTAAAGACACCACTGTCAATCATACTAAAGACACCACTGTCAATCATACCAAAGACACCACTGTTAATCATACTAAAGACACCACTGTCAATCATACTAAAGACACCACTGTTAATCATACTAAAGACACCACTGTCAATCATACTAAAGACACCACTGTCTATCATACTAAAACACCACTGTTAATCATACTAAAGACACCACTGTCAATCATACTAAAGACACCACTGTCAATCATACTAAAGACACCACTGTTAATCATACTAAAGACACCACTGTCAATCATACTAAAGACGCCACTGTTAATCATACTAAAGACACCACTGTTAATCATACTAAAGACACCACTGTCAATCATACCAAAGACACCACTGTTAATCATACTAAAGACACCACTGTCAATCATACTAAAGACACCACTGTCTATCATACTAAAGACACCACTGTTAATCATACTAAAGACACCACTGTCAATCATACTAAAGACACCACTGTCAATCATACTAAAGACACCACTGTCAATCATACTAAAGACACCACTGTCTATCATACTAAAGACACCACTGTTAATCATACTAAAGACACCACTGTCAATCATACTAAAGACACCACTGTCAATCATACTAAAGACACCACTGTCAATCATACTAAAGACACCACTGTCAATCATACTAAAGACACCACTGTCAATCATACTAAAGACACCACTGTCAATCATACTAAAGACACCACTGTCAATCATACTAAAGACACCACTGTCAATCATACTAAAGACACCACTGTCAATCATACCAAAGACACCACTGTTAATCACACTAAAGACACCATTGTCAATCATACTAAAGACACAACTGCACACACAAGAAGAAGGAGACTATTATAAATGTCTCCGTCACCCATACCTCCATCTATAAGCCATAAAGTACACAGGAACTATTTGTCAGCGTGTGTTCATTCTAGCCGGCACTTTAATATACTGACACACCACATCCGGAATCCCAACATGCATTGCTTCCAAACTACGGCAAGTAGTAATGTCCCAAAAAAAAATAGATGGTGACAGAGAATAGAATGAGGATTGACAATTCAACCCTAAACTCACTCCTTTCCTGCAAATGAAATGTCACAGATGCTGCCCATACCTATGCTCCTTCAAAGGCTGTGTTACTGAAACTATTGCAATAGTTGACTAGAGAGGAGTGTTATGTGTGTGGAAATACATGAACACTGAAATTCAAGTATTTCTTATATATATATATATTTTGAGAATCATTTTGTGGAAATTCCAACATTGACCACAGCGTCAGTTGCTATGGAGAGTGGCACTGTCCATCATTTCCAGCAGACTGCATTTGAGAATGATGAAGCCCCTCCTTCCTGTCCTGCTAGAACTCCCCAGGAGAGGAGAGGAGAAGTTCCGTATGAACACAAGTATGTTTTGGGCGCTCGTCGAACTGAGAAGCAAACCTCTTCCCGCCAACTTCCAGCAAGTGCCATCTAATAATGTGGTGAAATAAACACGCCTGTTGAGGCGTGCGATGGCGCTGACTTCTCTTCACTTCTCAGCCAGCAGAACTTCTTTCCACTTTATTTCCATCTGATATCGTGAGGACACTTGCAAGAGGAGGATGTGGAGGTGAGTGTCGGGGTTATCAGTGTCTTCATGCGCCGCGCCCGCACTCACACGCTGTGAAATTGCAGCAAAGTGGACTTGCTTGAGGGGGGGTGGGGGGCGGGGTGAGGGTGGGGGGGGGGGGGGGTATAGGGGGTGTCACCTCAAAGCTGCTTTTCTTTATTTTCAGCAGGCAGCTTCTTCAGCTCTTACTTGCAGATGTTGTGGACGTCAACAAAACACATCAACATCTTCTCATCGCCTTCTGGAACCCAGAGGAATGTCATGATGTCCCATTCACACTTACGTGTGTGTGTCCGTGTGTGTTTGTGTGTGTGTGTGTCCGTGTGTGTGTGTCTGTGTGTGTGTGTGTGTGTGTCTGTGTGTGTGTGTGTGTGTGTGTCCCCGTGTGTGTGTGTATGTGTGTCTGTGTGTGTCTATGTGTGTGTGTCTGTGTGTGTGTGTGTCCGTGTGTGTGTGTGTGTGTGTCCCCGTGTGTGTGTGTATGTGTGTCTGTGTGTGTCTATGTGTGTGTGTGTGTGTGTCTGTGTGTGTGTGTCAGTGTGTGTGTCCCTGTGTGTGTGTGTGTGTGTCCGTGTGTGTGCGTGTGTCCATGTGTGTGTGTGTGTCCATGTGTGTCTGTGTGTTTGTCCATGTGTGTGTGTGTGTGTGTCCGTGTGTGTCTGTGTGTGTGTGTGTGTCTGTGTGTATGTGTGTCCGTGTGTGTCTGTGTGTGTGTGTCTGTGTGTGTATGTCAGTGTGTGTGTGTCCGTGTGTGTGTGTGTCCGTGTGTGTGTGTGTGTGTGTCCGTGTGTGTGTGTGTGTCTGTGTGTGTGTGTCCGTGTGTGTGTGTCTGTGTGTGTGTGTGTCCGTGTGTGTGTGTTTCTGTGTGTGTGTGTGCGTGTGTGTGTGTGTGTGTGTGTGTCCGTGTGTGTGTGTGGGTGTGTCCGTGTGTCCATGTGTGTATGTGTGTCTGTGTGTGTGTCCGTGTGTCTGTATGTGTGTGTTTGTGTGTGTGTCTGTGTATTTGTGTGTGTCCGCGTGTGTGTCTCTGTGTCCATGTGTGTGTCCGTGTGTGTGTGTGTGTGGGTCCGTGTGTGTGTTTGTGTGTATGTGTGTCCGTGTGTGTCTGTGTGTGTGTGTCTGTGTGTGTATGTCAGTGTGTGTGTGTCCGTGTGTGTGTGTGTGTCCGTGTGTGTGTGTGTCCGTGTGTGTGTGTGTGTGTGTCCGTGTGTGTGTGTGTGTCCGTGTGTGTCTGTGTGTGTGTGTCTGTGTGTGTGTGTCCGTGTGTGTGTGTCTGTGTGTGTGTGTGTCCGTGTGTGTGTGTTTCTGTGTGTGTGTGTGCGTGTGTGTGTGTGTGTGTGTGTCCGTGTGTGTGTGTGTGTGGGTGTGTCCGTGTGTCCATGTGTGTATGTGTGTCTGTGTGTGTGTCCGTGTGTCTGTATGTGTGTGTTTGTGTGTGTGTCTGTGTATTTGTGTGTGTCCGCGTGTGTGTCTGTGTGTCCATGTGTGTGTCCGTGTGTGTGTGTGTGTGGGTCCGTGTGTGTGTTTGTGTGTGTGTCCATGTATTTGTGTGTTAGTGTGTGTGTGTGTCTGTGTGTCCATGTGTGTGTCCGTGCGTGTGGGTGTGTGTGTCTGTGTGTCTGTGTGTGTCCGTGTCTGTGTGTGTGTGTGTGTGTCCTTGTGTGTGTGTCTGTATGTGTGTGTGTGTGTGTCAGTGTGTCCGTGTGTGTGTGGGTCCGTGTGTGTCCGTGTGTCCATGTGTCCGTGTGTGTGTGTATGTGTCCGTGTATTTGTGTGTGTCCGTGTGTGTATGTGTGTGTGTGTCTGTGTGTCCATGTGTGTGTCCGTGTGTCCATGTGTGTGTGTGTCCGTGTCCGTGTATTTGTGTTTGTTTGTGTGTGTGTGTGTGTGTGTGTGTGTGTCTGTGTGTGTGTGTGTGTGTGCAGGCAACAGGAAGTGTGCAGTGGGGCCGAGCAGGAAGTTCCACATGACTTGCCTGCAGGTGTACTTGTCTTCTACACGTTCTTGCCAGGATCAGACTTTGGAAAGAGAAGAGAAGAAGAATTCATGTCGTACTCCAAATAATCATTGTGTTGGTGTCTTGACTCAATGGATACTTAGGTCTACTACACTACTGTATTTAATGTTGTCATGATGGTGGTACTTAATGAATACTTAGGTCTACTACACTACTGTATTTAATGTTGTCATCATGGTGGTACTTAATGAATACTTAGGTCTACTACACTACTGTATTTAATGTTGTCATGATGCTGGTACTTAATGAATACTTAGGTCTACTACACTACTGTATTTAATGTTGTCATGATGGTGGTACTTAATGAATACTTAGGTCTACTACACTACTGTATTTAATGTTGTCATGATGGTGGTACTTAATGAATACTTAAGTCTACTACACTACTGTATTTAATGTTGTCATGATGGTGGTACTTAATGAATACTTAAGTCTACTACACTACTGTATTTAATGTTGTCATCATGGTGGTACTTAATGAATACTTAGGTCTACTACACTACTGTATTTAATGTTGTCATGATGCTGGTACTTAATGAATACTTAAGTCTACTACACTACTGTATTTAATGTTGTCATCATGGTGGTACTTAATGAATACTTAGGTCTACTACACTACTGTATTTAATGTTGTCATGATGGTGGTACTTAATGAATACTTAGGTCTACTACACTACTGTATAATGTTGTCATGATGCTGGTACTTAATGAATACTTAGGTCTACTACACTACTGTATTTTAATGTTGTCAGGATGGTGGTACTTAATGAATACTTAGGTCTACTACACTACTGTATTTAATGTTGTCATGATGGTGGTACTTAATGAATACTTAGGTCTACTACACTACTGTATTTAATGTTGTCATGATGCTGGTACTTAATGAATACTTAGGTCTACTACACTACTGTATTTTAATGTTGTCATCATGGTGGTACTTAATGAATACTTAGGTCTACTACGCTACTGTATTTTAATGTTGTCATGATGGTGGTACTTAATGAATACTAGGTCTACTACACTACTGTATTTAATGTTGTCATGATGGTGGTACTTAATGAATACTTAGGTCTACTATTACTCTACTGTATTTAATGTTGTCATTATGGTGGTACTTAATGAATACTTAGGTCTACTATTACTCTACTGTATTTAATGTTGTCATGATGCTGGTACTTAATGAATACTTAGGTCTACTACACTACTGTATTTTAATGTTGTCATCATGGTGGTACTTAATGAATACTTAGGTCTACTACACTACTGTATTTAATGTTGTCATGATGGTGGTACTTAATGAATACTTAGGTCTACTACACTACTGTATTTAATGTTGCCATGATGGTGGTACGTAATGAATACTTAGGTGTACTACACTACAGTATTTAATGTTGTCATGATGTTGGTACTTAATGAATACTTAGGTCTACTAGACTACTGAAGTAGCCGATAAAGAGGATTATTGATCAGTGTATTTCAGGTTAAGTCCTCATCGCTGCAGATCTTCATAATTGTAAGATTTTACGAGTCCTTGGGTTAGAATTCCAGTGTGTGAATCAACACTTCATTATTTCACCTTTTTTTGCAATCACACCCACCCACTTGTTCATGAGTCACGTGACATATAAATATCATCACGGCTATAAAACACCTGATTCAAATGTAGTCATGATGTACTGATCAGTCTCCTCCACATCTGGATCTGGCCGCCATTGCTGACTACTTGGGGGACTATTTATCCCGCGGAGGAGTCACCTGCAGTCGCGTCACCACCTGGCTGACCAATCAAGGCGCGCTCTTTTTTTGCCTGCCTTTTTGGACATCTCTCTCTCTCTCTCTCTCTCTCTCTCTCTCTCTCTCTCTCTCTCTCTCTCTCTCTCTCTCTCCCTCTCTCTCCCTCTCTCTCTCTCTCTCCCCCCCCAGTCCCGCTGCACGCCGCCAATGCGCGGCAGGTCGTCGGCGTCAGAAGACGTCCCAGCATCTCCATCGTGGCGTGCAGGTCTTGCGAAGCTGCGTCTGCGTGTTGGATTGCGCGCGCTGCTCTGCTCCCCCGAGGTGAGTGACACAAGTTGTCTTTCTGCCCGCTTTTGGTTGACGGGCTGATGGCTTTTACGCTGCGCAAAAGTGCGCACAAAAACATGAAGGGTGTTTAATTGACATGCCCATATATGGTCACGGCATGCAGGAGGTCCACGGGGGGTCCATGAGGTCCACCCTGCTGATGGCGAGCAGAGGGAACAAAGTCCGGACGCAGTTTATGATGTTTCTTCTGCCGCCATATTGATCTTCTTTCCCTGACAGCAGCGTGGCTGCAGGACCATGTGTGCACTTTAGAGTAGTCAGTGTGCAGCCCATCCATCCATCCATTTCCTACCGCTTATTCCCTTTTTTGGGGGGGTCGCGGAGGGCGCTGGCGTCTTATCTCAGCCACGTTGTCTGAATGTCTGGCAAACACAGTGGTGCATGAGTGCTGGGGGAGTCGTGGTTCTAGCCTGACATCTAGACACCAGAAGGTGGAGGGCCTTGCAGAGGAAGGTGGTGGAGGGCACACCTGTGGTGAAGGAGGGCACACCTGCACACCTGTGGTGAAGGAGGGCACACCTGCACACCTGTGGTGAAGGAGGGCACACCTCCACACCTGTGGTGAAAGAGGGCACACCTCCACAGCTGTGGTGAAGGAGGGCACACCTGCACACCTGTGGTGAAAGAGGGCACACCTGTGGTGAAAGAGGGCACACCTCCACACCTGTGGTGAAAGAGGGCACACCTGTGGTGAAGGAGGGCACACCTGTGGTGAAAGAGGGCACACCTGCACACCTGTGGTGAAAGAGGGCACACCTGTGGTGAAGGAGGGCACACCTGTGGTGAAAGAGGGCACACTTCCACACCTGTGGTGAAATAGGGCACACCTGTGGTGAAGGAGGGCACACTTCCACACCTGTGGTGAAATAGGGCACACCTGTGGTGAAGGAGGGCACACCTGTGGTGAAAGAGGGCACACTTCCACACCTGTGGTGAAATAGGGCACACCTGTGGTGAAGGAGGGCACACCTGTGGTGAAAGAGGGCACACCTGCACACCTGTGGTGAAAGAGGGCACACCTGCACACCTGTGGTGAAAGAGGGCACACCTCCACACCTGTGGTGAAAGAGGGCACACCTCCACACCTGTGGTGAAGGAGGGCACACCTCCACACCTGTGGTGAAGGAGGGCACACCTGCACACCTGTGGTGAAAGAGGGCACACCTGTGGTGAAAGAGGGCACACCTCCACACCTGTGGTGAAATAGGGCACACCTGTGGTGAAGGAGGGCACACCTGTGGTGAAAGAGGGCACACCTCCACACCTGTGGTGAAGGAGGGCACACCTGCACACCTGTGGCGAAGGAGGGCACACCTGTGGTGAAAGAGGGCACACCTCCACACCTGTGGTGAAGGAGGGCACACCTGCACACCTGTGGTGAAATAGGGCACACCTGTGGTGAAGGAGGGCACACCTGTGGTGAAAGAGGGCACACTTCCACACCTGTGGTGAAATAGGGCACACCTGTGGTGAAGGAGGGCACACCTGTGGTGAAAGAGGGCACACCTGCACACCTGTGGTGAAAGAGGGCACACCTGCACACCTGTGGTGAAAGAGGGCACGCCTCCACACCTGTGGTGAAAGAGGGCACACCTCCACACCTGTGGTGAAGGAGGGCACACCTGCACACCTGTGGTGAAAGAGGGCACACCTGTGGTGAAAGAGGGCACACCTCCACACCTGTGGTGAAATAGGGCACACCTGTGGTGAAGGAGGGCACACCTGTGGTGAAAGAGGGCACACCTCCACACCTGTGGTGAAGGAGGGCACACCTGCACACCTGTGGCGAAGGAGGGCACACCTGTGGTGAAAGAGGGCACACCTCCACACCTGTGGTGAAGGAGGGCACACCTGCACACCTGTGGTGAAAGAGGGCACACCTGTGGTGAAGGAGGGCACACCTGTGGTGAAAGAGGGCACACTTCCACACCTGTGGTGAAATAGGGCACACCTGTGGTGAAGGAGGGCACACCTGTGGTGAAAGAGGGCACACCTGCACACCTGTGGTGAAAGAGGGCACACCTGCACACCTGTGGTGAAAGAGGGCACACCTCCACACCTGTGGTGAAAGAGGGCACACCTCCACACCTGTGGTGAAGGAGGGCACACCTGCACACCTGTGGTGAAAGAGGGCACACCTGTGGTGAAAGAGGGCACACCTCCACACCTGTGGTGAAATAGGGCACACCTGTGGTGAAGGAGGGCACACCTGTGGTGAAAGAGGGCACACCTCCACACCTGTGGTGAAGTAGGGCACACCTGCACACCTGTGGCGAAGGAGGGCACACCTGTGGTGAAAGAGGGCACACCTCCACACCTGTGGTGAAGGAGGGCACACCTGCACACCTGTGGTGAAAGAGGGCACACCTGTGGTGAAGGAGGGCACACCTGTGGTGAAGGAGGGCACACCTGTGGTGAAAGAGGGCACACCTGCACACCTGTGGTGAAAGAGGGCACACCTGTGGTGAAGGAGCTGTCGTGTGCAGCAGTGAGGACATCATGGATGAGCAGAAGAAGATTCTACTTCCAACTAATCAGTCAATGAAAGTTCTCACAGTAAATATTTACACTTTGTTGGTTGCCAGGTGTTGCACTCATGCAGCCCCGGACCATGATGCTACACCACAGAGACACAATTGTCTTGTGTTGCCAGATAGTTACACCCGGGATGGCTTCTAGTTCAATTGACATTGTCACAGAGCACGCTGGAATGCACTGTTGAACCACAGCACCCCCGTGTCAGCAGCACTTTATCACGATGCTGACAACACCACCAGTGTACAATTATTTTGCTGCTCACCTGTGTTGCCAGATACTCAGACTTGAACAACAAGTGTGTGTTGACTCATTTTCTGTGGCTAGTAAATGTGTAAGAGCTGTACACTGACTACTCTGAAATGAGGTTGTACAGTATTGTGCTGACACAATCTAATAATGCTTGATGGAAGCTATGGTTGTGAGTTTAATACCTGACACTCACCTGTCTTGCCATGTTGTGTTGTGTTGTACTTCATACTTTTACCTGCCAGGTATGTGATGACAGTATGTGATTGGTTGAAGCTGTGTCAGCGTCTTCATTTGCTGCCTTTTGTGTCACACAAACCTGGAATAATATGGCTCAAATATACAGTATCATACACCAAATATACAGTATCATACAACAAATATACAGTATCATACACTAAATATACAGTATCATACAACAAATATACAGTATCGTACACCAAATATGCAGTATCATACAACAAATATACAGTATCATACACCAAATATACAGTATCATACACTAAATATACAGTATCATACACTAAATATACAGTATCGTACACCAAATATGCAGTATCATACAACAAATATACAGTATCATACACTAAATATACAGTATCATACACCAAATATACAGTATCATACACCAAATATACAGTATCATACAACAAATATACAGTATCATACACTAAATATACAGTATCATACAACAAATATACAGTATCGTACACCAAATATGCAGTATCATACAACAAATATACAGTATCATACACTAAATATACAGTATCATACACCAAATATACAGTATCATACACCAAATATACAGTATCATACAACAAATATACAGTATCATACACTAAATATACAGTATCATACAACAAATATACAGTATCGTACACCAAATATGCAGTATCATACAACAAATATACAGTATCATACAATAAATATACAGTATCATACACCAAATATACAGTATCATACACCAAATATACAGTATCATACAACAAATATACAGTATCATACACTAAATATACAGTATCATACACTAAATATACAGTATCGTACACCAAATATACAGTATCATACACCAAATATACAGTATCATACAACAAATATACAGTATCATACACTAAATATACAGTATCATACACTAAATATACAGTATCGTACACCAAATATGCAGTATCATACAACAAATATACAGTATCATACACCAAATATGCAGTATCATACAACAAATATACAGTATCATACACTAAATATACAGTATCATGCACTAAATATACAGTATCGTACACCAAATATACAGTATCATACACCAAATATACAGTATCATACAACAAATATGCAGTATCATACAACAAATATACAGTATCATAAAACAAATATACAGTATCATAAAACAAATATACAGTATCATACACCAAATATGTAGTATCATACACTAAATATACAGTATCATACACCAAATATACAGTATCATACAACAAATATACAGCATCATACAACAAATATACAGTATCATACACCAAATATACAGTATCATACACCAAATATACAGTATCATACACCAAATATACAGTATCATACACCAAATATACAGCATCATACAACAAATATACAGTATCATAAAACAAATATACAGTATCATACACCAAATATACAGTATCATACACCAAATATACAGTATCATACACCAAATATACAGTATCATACAACAAATATACAGTATCATACAACAAATATACAGTATCATAAAACAAATATACAGTATCATACACCAAATATACAGTATCATACACCAAATATACAGTATCATACACCAAATATACAGTATCATACATTAAATATACAGTATCATACACCAAATATATAGTATCATACACCAAATATACAGTATCATACATTAATAATAAATATACAGTATCATACACCAAATATACAGTATCATACACCAAATATATAGTATCATACACCAAATATACAGTATCATACATTAAATATACAGTATCATACACCAAATATATAGTATCATACACCAAATATACAGTATCATACATTAAATATACAGTATCATACACCAAATATACAGTATCATACATTAAATATACAGTATCATACAACAAATATACAGTATCATACACCAAATATGTAGTATCATACACTAAATATACAGTATCATACACCAAATATACAGTATCATACACCAAATATACAGTATCATACACTAAATATACAGTATCGTACACCAAATATACAGTATCATACACCAAATATACAGTATCATACATTAAATATACAGTATCATACACCAAATATATAGTATCATACACCAAATATACGGTATCATACATTAATAATAAATATACAGTATCATACACCAAATATACAGTATCATACATTAAATATACAGTATCATACACCAAATATATAGTATCATACACCATATATACAGTATCATACATTAATAATAAATATACAGTATCATACACCAAATATACAGTATCATACATTAAATATACAGTATCATACACCAAATATACAGTATCATACACCAAATATACAGTATCATACACCAAATATACAGTATCATACATTAAATATACAGTATCATACACCAAATATATAGTATCATACACCAAATATACAGTATCATACATTAAATATACAGTATCATACACCAAATATATAGTATCATACACCAAATATACAGTATCATACATTAAATATACAGTATCATACACCAAATATACAGTATCATACACCAAATATATAGTATCATACACTAAATATACAGTATCATACATTAAATATATAGTATCATACACCAAATATACAGTATCATACATTAAATATACAGTATCATACACCAAATATACAGTATCATACATTAAATATATAGTATCATACACCAAATATACAGTATCATACATTAAATATACAGTATCATACATTAAATATACAGTATCATACACCAAATATACAGTATCATACATTAAATATACAGTATCATACACCAAATAAACAGTATCATACACCATTGGAAGTATGTCCAGTGGGTTACATTATTGTTGTTTATTGTTTGACCATAAACTTTGAGTTGTGTTTCTTCATCTTGTGTCAAAATCAAGATTTCTGCACCTGACTTTTTACAAAAAAATCCGCATGGATAGCACGAGTGTCCCGATCCAGTATTGATATCAGACTGATATCAGAGGCACAAGCGGTAATGGATGGATCAGCAACAATGACACATCAGATTATATCAGCTAGCATCTCAAATGTCATACCAGCAGATGTTTAGTGTTTCTAAGGTTGCTTTTTAGTTAGTCGGTGGTCTTGTGTTAGGTCAGGAAAAAAAACAGAGGCTATTTCATCCCTACAAGTCTGTTTCCCTGCTCTCCAGGGGATTTTATCAAATGAAAATAAATCCCCTGACGAGCAGGAAAACCTAACGTATATTCTACTCTATCCCAGTATTTAGCACTGTATAATGGATGAAAAACACACACCTTGACTATATATATATATATATATATATATATATATGTGTGTGTGTGTGGTTCTGAAGGTTTTTTAGCAAGTATCACCTCAGAAAAGACTTGGTTTTCTTGCAGTATTAATTGAAAACACCCCCGAGGTTTTAATCAACAAGTAAGTTTCATATTTTACAGTTTGAACATTAACACTGTGTTGGAATATTTAATGAAGTGATTATTTGATGTAGCCTGCTTACCACCAGCTTGACAATCACTGCTTTACACTCGTCTGAAAACGACTTAAAAAAGTCATTAATTATAGTTACTCATTACTTCACCGAAAACACTTGGCTCTGCAAGTACCACCATGATGCTGATATTGTAGCGTAGTAGACCTAAGTATTCATTAAGTACCACCATGATGCTAATATAGTAGCGTAGTAGACCTAAGTATTCATTAAGTACCACCATGATGCTAATATAGTAGCGTAGTAGACCTAAGTATTCATTAAGTACCACCATGATGCTAATATAGTAGTGTAGTAGACTTAAGCATTCATTAAGTACCACCATCATGACAACATTTGATACAGTAGCGTAGTAGACCTAAGTATTCATTAAGTACCACCATGATGCTAATATAGTAGCGTAGTAGACCTAAGTATTCATTAAGTACCACCATCATGACAACATGCTGATACAGTAGCGTAGTAGGTCTAAGTATTCATTGAGCACCACCATGATGACAACATTTTAATACAGTAGTGTAGTAGACCTAAGTATTCATTAAGTACCACCATGATGCTAATATAGTAGCGTAGTAGACCTAAGTATTCATTAAGTACCACCATGATGCTAATATAGTAGTGTAGTGGACCTAAGTATTCATTAAGTACCACCATCATGACAACATTCTGATACAGTAGCGTAGTAGGTCTAAGTAATCATTAAGTACCACCATGATGACAACATTTTAATACAGTACTGTAGTAGACCTAAGTATTCATTAAGTACCCCCATGATGCTAATATAGTAGAGTAGTAGACCTAAGTATTCATTAAGTACCACCATCATGACAACATGCTGATACAGTAGCGTAGTAGGTGTAAGTATTCATTAAGTACCACCATGATGACAACATTTTAATACAGTAGTGTAGTAGACCTAAGTATTCATTAAGTACCACCATGATGCTAATATAGTAGTGTAGTAGACCTAAGTATTCATTAAGTACCACCATCATGACAACATTCTGATACAGTAGCGTAGTAGGTCTAAGTATTCATTAAGTACCACCATGACGACAACATTTTAATACAGTAGTGTAGTAGAACTAAGTATTCATTAAGTACCACCATGATGCTAATATAGTAGCGTAGTAGACCTAAGTATTCACTAAGAAACACCATCATGACAACAGGCTGATACAGTAGCGTAGTAGGTCTAAGTATTCATTAAGCACCACCATGATGACAAAATTTTAATACAGTAGTGTAGTAGACCTAAGTATTCATTAAGTACCACCATGATGCTAATATAGTAACGTAGTAGACCTAAGTATTCATTAAGTACCACCATGATGCTAATATAGTAGTGTAGTAGACCTAAGTATTCATTAAGTACCACCATCATGACAACATTAAATACAGTAGTGTAGTAGACCTAAGTATTCATTAAGTACCACCATCATGACAACATTAAATACAGTAGTGTAGTAGACCTAAGTATTCATTAAGTACCACCATAATGACAACATTTTAAAATAGTAGTGTAGTAGGTCTAAGTATTCATTGAAAACAAGGCAGAGGTCTACTGAATATTTGACTGAGTTTGAACAGTAACACTGTGAGGGCTCCCTGCTTGAAAAGTGCCAGGTAGAGAAAGTAACACCTTGTTGCACTAACATGTGTCGGCATGGTTCAACTTCCACAATGACCACTCCACTTCAACCTAAATAAAGACAGCATGAGTCAACAGCATTTGGCCGATCCAGAATCTTGCAAGGTTGCACACCACACAGGGCGTGTCAGCCCAGTATCGGTGTGGCGTGGTCACACCATTGATGAGTGGTGTCACTCAACAAGTCAGCCTTTCATCAGACTTTCACTTTCACTTTCACTTTGATAAACACTGCATGGCTTCACCACACGCACCGCAAAGACAGTAGGTTTGACTTTAGAGGTTTTCATCTGACAATATGTTCCTTATAATGATGGCACAGTAACATCCCTTCTGTCCCCCCCCCCCCCAACCCCTGGTGGCCCCCCGTCCCCCCAAGGCACCAGTGGAAGCTCTTGTGGCGTCTAGCATGCCTGATGACTATTTAGCAGCAGTCAGCTGCTCCAACAGACGCCATCAGAGACATAATCCACTTGCCCAGTCTGTCTATCTTTAGACCACACAAGCATGAAACATGAAGAGCATGCTGTCTCAAGTGGAAGGACCGCCCCTTCATGCTGTCTCAAGTGGAGGGACCGCCCCTTCATGCTGTCTCACGCGGAAGGACCGCCCCGTCATGCTGTTTCACGTGGAAGGACCGCCCCTTCATGGTGTCTCACGTGGAGGGACCGCCCCTTCATGTTGTCTCACGTGGAAGGACCGCCCCTTCATGGTGTCTCACGTGGGAGGACCGCTCCTTCATGCTGTGTCACGTGGAGGGACCGCCCCTTCATGGTATCTCACATGGAGGGACCGCCGCTTCATGCTGTCTCAAGTGGAGGGACCGCCCCTTCATGGTGTCTCATGTGGAAGGACCGCCCCTTCATGCTGTCTCACGTGGAGGGACCGCCCCTTCATGGTGTCTCACGTGGAAGGACCGCCCCTTCATGCTGTTTCACGTGAAGGGACCTCCCCTTCATGCTGTCTCACGTGGAGGGACCGCCCCTTCATGCTGTCTCACGTGGAAGGACCGCCCCTTCATGCTGGCTCACGTGGAGGGACCGCCCCTTTATGGTGTCTCACGTGGAAGGACCGCCCCTTCATGTTGTCTCACGTGGAAGGACCGCCCCTTCATGGTGTCTCACGTGGAAGGACCGCCCCTTCATGTTGTCTCACGTGGAGGGACCGCCCCTTCATGGTGTCTCACGTGGAAGGACCGCCCCTTCATGTTGTCTCACGTGGAGGGACCGCCCCTTCATGGTGTCTCACGTGGAAGGCCCGCCCCTTCATGCTGTCTCACGTGGAAGGACCGCCCCTTCATGTTGTCTCACGTGGAAGGACTGCGCCTTCATGCTGTCTCACATCATACTGTTGTACTACACAGTACAACACAGTACTACACTGTAGTACAGTGTACTACACTGTACTACACCATACTACGCCGTACTACACCTTACTACACAGTACTACACTGTACTACACTGTACTACACTGTACTACACAGTACTACACTGTACTACACAGTACTACACTTTACTACATTGTACTACACTGTAATACACAGTACTACACTGTACTACACTTTACTACACAGTACTACACAGTATTACACTGTACTGCTACTACACTGTACTACACAGTACTACACTGTACTACACTGTACTACACAGTACTACACAGTACTACACTGTACTACACTGTACTACACAGTACTACACTGTACTACACAGTACTACACTGTACTACAATTTACTACACAGTATTACACTGTACTACACAGTACTACACTGTACTGCTACTAAACTGTACTACACTGTACTACACAGTACTACACTGTACTACTTAGTACTACACTGTACTACACAGTATTACACTGTACTACACTGTACTACACTGTATTACACTGTACTACACTGTACTGCTACTAAACTGTACTACACTGTACTACACAGTACTACACTGTACTACACTGTATTACACTGTACTACACTGTACTGCTACTAAACTGTACTACACTGTACTACACAGTACTATACTGTACTACGCTGTATTACACTGTACTACACTGTACTGCTACTAAACTGTACTACACTGTACTACACAGTACTACACTGTACTACACTGTACAACACAGCACTAAACTGTACTACACTGTACTACACGGTACTACACTGTACTACTTAGTACTACACATTATTACACAGTACTACACAGTACTACACAGTATTACACTGTACTGCTACTACACTGTTTGTTGAATAGTTGTAGTTATTATTACTCCTATTATGAATATGGTATTATTGTATATATTAACTATACTACTGTATATATTAACTATACTATTGTATATATTAACTATACTAATTTATATATTAACTATACAAATGTATATATTAACTATACTACTGTATATATTAACTATTGTATATATTAACTATACTAATGTATATATTAACTATACTACTGTATATATTAACTATACTATTGTATATATTAACTATACTAATTTATATATTAACTATACAAATGTATATATTAACTATACTACTGTATATATTAACTATTGTATATATTAACTATACTAATGTATATATTAACTATACTAATGTATATATTAACTATACTTCTGTATATATTAACTATTGTATATATTAACTAAATTAATGTATATATTAACTATATAATTGTATATATTAACTCTACTAATGTATATATTAACTATATTATTGTATATATTAACTATACTATTGTACATATTCCAATAGCAATAACTTCAGGTCATTTTCCAGAATGTATTGTACAGTATTCATGTTTATTATGTTGATTATTATTACAAACATCATTTATTACATTTCTATTTACATTTATGCTTTAATAACTGACAACTGAACAAAATGTCATTTTATGTTTTATGTTATTTTCATTTCTGCATTATTTTTATTATAAACTTTTGTTCATGTATATATACTATGTGTTATATACACATAGTATATAACAACTATATACATTTTTACTATCTGAAATATTATTGAAAATACATACAGTATATAAATACATAATGTGTATAGTTTCGGAATTTTTCAATTATTACCATTATTCACATTGTCTATTATTCTTTATTTAAATACACTGAAAACTACTTCTCTCTCTCTCTCTGTCTATATACATATGTATGTATGTATATGTTGTATATATATATATATATATATATATATATATGTATATATATATATATATATATATATATATATATATATATATATATATATATATATATATATATATATATATACTGATGATGTAATGATCTGACTAATTTATGTCATTTATAAAGTTATTATATGTATTATTAAATATATATAGTGTCTGATGTGACAGATGGAGTTCTCATAATTATATTGATATCTGCCACAAAAATATCTGCTTATTGACTTTGTAATTCTTTATCGCTGTAACTTGCTCATATCAGGGGCCATTAAGGGGCCCCGAGGAGAACATTTCCGATAGCAAACTAATCATGTGATGGACGGACACACACACACACACACACTGTTAGCACGGCGCCAATAAGACGCTCACTTTAGCGGCCGGATTTGTCCTACAATGTAACACATGTTCTGCACACACACACACTCTTCCATGGTGTGTGTGTGTGTGTGTGTGTGTGTGTTGGAGTGCAAAGGTCAGGTCGGAGCAAAGATGATTTATGGATGTCACTAACATGAAGATTTTTTTTTTTTTTTTTTTTTTACATATTTGTTTTACAAACATTTTACGATTACATTTTTATTAGGGATGTGGGGAAAAAATTGATTTGAATAGGAATCGATTTTTTTTATTTTTCGTTTTTTTAAATCAAACCAACAAACCACTACACAGCAACACCATAACAATGCAATCCAATTCCAAAACCAAAGCTGAGCCAGCAACACTCAGAAGTGCAATAAACAGAGCAATTGAGAGGAGACACAAACACCACACAGAACAAACCAAAAGTAGTGAAACAAAAATGAATATTATCAACAACAGTATCAATATTAGTTATCATTTCAGCATAGCAGTGATTAAAAATCCCTCATTGACATTATCATTAGACATTTATAAAAATAAAAAAGAACAGTGGCTTACACTTGCATGGCATCTCATAAGCTTGACAACACACTGTGTCCAATGTTTTCACAAAGATAAAATAAGTCATATTTTTGCTTCCTTTAACACTTCAAACACATTTACATTATTGCAATCAGTTGATTAAAACATTGTCCTTTACAATTATAAAAGCTTTTTTAAAACATCTACTACTCTGCTAGCATGTCAGCAGACTGGGGTAGATCCTGCTGAAATCTATGTATTGAATTAATACACAATCTTTTTGAATCGGGAAAATATCGTTTTTGAATCGAGAATCGAATCGAATCGAAAAAAATCGCGACCCCAAGAATTGATATTGAATCGAAACGTGGGACACCCAAAGATTCGCAGCCCTAATATATATATATATATATATAAGTGTGTATATATATATCCATCCTTCCATCCATTTTTCTACCGCTTATTCCCTTTGGGGTGGCGGGAGGCGCTGGTGCCTATCTCAGCTACAATCTGGCAGAAGGCAGGGTACACCCTAGACAAGTCGGCCCCTCATCACAGGGCCAACACAGATAGACAGACAACATTCACACACTAGGGACCATTTAGTGTTGCCAATCAACCTATCCCCAGGTGCATGTCTCTGGAGGTGGGAGGGGCCTATCCCCAGGTGCATGTCTTTGGAGGTGGGAGGGGCCTATCCCCAGGTGCATGTCTTTGGAGGTGGGAGGAAGCCGGAGTGGAAGCCGGAGTAGAACCCACGCATTCACGGAGAGAACATGCAAACTCCACACAGAAAGATCCCGAGCCTGGGATTGAACCCAGGACTAATCAGGATCTTGGTATTGTGAGGCAGACGCACTAACCCTTCTACCACTGTGAAGCCATATATATATATATATATATATATATATATATATATATAGCCATATATATATATGTTTATGTGTGTATATATTTATACGTATATGTGTATATAAGTATATATATATATATATATATATATATACAAACATGTATATATACACATATGTGTGTATATGTATATATGTGTGTGTGTGTGTATATATATGTATATATGTATACATATATATATATATATATATATGTATATATACTGTATATATATATATATACATACATACGGGGCGGCATAGCTCGGTTGGTAGAGCGGCCGTGCCAGCAACTTGAGGGTTGCAGGTTCGATTCCCGCTTCCGCCATCCTAGTCACTGCCGTTGTGTCCTTGGGCAAGACACTTTACCCACCTGCTCCCAGTGCCACCCACACTGGTTCAAAATGTCACTTAGATATTGGGTTTCACTATGTAAAGTGCTTTGAGTCACTAGAGAAAAGCGCTATATAAATATAATTAACTAATTAACTAACATACGTGCGTGTATATATATATAAATATATATATATGTGTATGTGTGTATATGTGTGTATATATATGTGTATATATGTATATGTATTTATACATATGTATAAATATATGTATATATATATATATATGTATTATTTATCTATATATGTATTCTTAATTTTGTTTTTTTAAAAGGTTTAGCAATTTATAATGCACCCATCTTTAATTTTTAACATAATTTTTTTTTTTTAAATTCATGTTGAATTATCTTACCAGAAATTGTGACTATTACATATTTACGTTAGTCCAATTTTTACTACTAATAATATCTTTTGGTATTCATCTGCTCACGATGGTCATTACTTGCTGATTGCTGATTGGCTGAGAGTTGTCACATGCTTCAAGTGCAGTTGGACTGTCAGACCACTAAGTCCAGCTGCTTTCTCTCTGGTTTATTGGCTTTTCTTCCAAGGTGTCAGTTTTGGCCGGCTTGGCTCGCTCTCTGCTGACTTTGATTGACATTGTAGGAGAAGCACGACTTGTAGACGTCGGAAGGATGACAACATGCCCGAGGGCTCAAGTCTGGGAAGGGAAATGAATGAAAAGCAACAACAGGAAATGACATTTTACATGGAAGCATATGTTATTAAATCCTTTATGACAACACCACCACATGTCAGGTCTTAGTGGACATGACAACACCACCACATGTCAGGTCTTAGTGGACATGACAACACCACCATGTGTCAGGTCTTAGTGGACATGACAACACCACCACGTGTCAGGTCTTAGTGGACATGACAACACCACCATATGTCAGGTCTTAGTGGACATGACAACACCACCACATGTCAGGTCTTAGTGGACATGACAACACCACCACATGTCAGGTCTTAGTGGACATGACAACACCACCACATGTCAGGTCTTAGTGGACATGACAACACCACCATATGTCAGGTCTTAGTGGACATGACAACACCACCACATGTCAGGTCTTAGTGGACATGACAACACCACCACATGTCAGGTCTTAGTGGACATGACAACACCACCATATGTCAGGTCTTAGTGGACATGACAACACCACCATATGTCAGGTCTTAGTGGACATGACAACACCACCACATGTCAGGTCTTAGTGGACATGACAACACCACCATATGTCAGGTCTTAGTGGACATGACAACACCACCATATGTCAGGTCTTAGTGGACATGACAACACCACCATATGTCAGGTCTTAGTGGACATGACAACACCACCATATGTCAGGTCTTAGTGGACATGACAACACCACCATATGTCAGGTCTTAGTGGACATGACAACACCACCATATGTCAGGTCTTAGTGGACATGACAACACCACCATATGTCAGGTCTTAGTGGACATGACAACACCACCACATGTCAGGTCTTAGTGGACATGACAACACCACCATATGTCAGGTCTTAGTGGACATGACAACACCACCATATGTCAGGTCTTAGTGGACATGACAACACCACCATATGTCAGGTCTTAGTGGACATGACAACACCACCATGTGTCAGGTCTTAGTGGACATGACAACACCACCACATGTCAGGTCTTAGTGGACATGACAACACCACCATGTGTCAGGTCTTAGTGGACATGACAACACCACCATATGTCAGGTCTTAGTGGACATGACGACACCACCACATGTCAGGTCTTAGTGGACATGACAACACCACCATATGTCAGGTCTTAGTGGACATGACAACACCACCATATGTCAGGTCTTAGTGGACATGACAACACCACCACATGTCAGGTCTTAGTGGACATGACAACACCACCACATGTCAGGTCTTAGTGGACATGACAACACCACCATATGTCAGGTGTTAGTGGACATGACAACACCACCATATGTCAGGTCTTAGTGGACATGACAACACCACCATATGTCAGGTCTTAGTGGACATGAAAACACCACCATATGTCAGGTCTTAGTGGACATGACAACACCACCATATGTCAGGTCTTAGTGGACATGAAAACACCACCATATGTCAGGTCTTAGTGGACATGACAACACCACCATATGTCAGGTCTTAGTGGACATGAAAACACCACCATATGTCAGGTCTTAGTGGACATGACAACACCACCATATGTCAGGTCTTAGTGGACATGACAACACCACCATATGTCAGGTCTTAGTGGACATGACAACACCACCACATGTCAGGTCTTAGTGGACATGACAACACCACCACATGTCAGGTCTTAGTGGACATGACAACACCACCATATGTCAGGTCTTAGTGGACATGACAACACCACCACATGTCAGGTCTTAGTGGACATGACAACACCACCATGTGTCAGGTCTTAGTGGACATGACAACACCACCATATGTCAGGTCTTAGTGGACATGACAACACCACCACATGTCAGGTCTTAGTGGACATGACAACACCACCATATGTCAGGTCTTAGTGGACATGACAACACCACCACATGTCAGGTCTTAGTGGACATGACAACACCACCACATGTCAGGTCTTAGTGGACATGACAACACCACCACATGTCAGGTCTCAGTGGACATGACAACACCACCACATGTCAGGTCTTAGTGGACATGACAACACCACCACATGTCAGTTCTTAGTGGACATGACAACACCACCACATGTCAGGTCTTAGTGGACATGACAACACCACCATATGTCAGGTCTTAGTGGACATGACAACACCACCACATGTCAGGTCTTAGTGGACATGACAACACCACCACATGTCAGGTCTTAGTGGACATGACAACACCACCACATGTCAGGTCTTAGTGGACATGACAACACCACCACATGTCAGGTCTTAGTGGACATGACAACACCACCACATGTCAGGACTTAGTGGACATGACAACACCACCATGTGTCAGGACTTAGTGGACATGACAACACCACCATATGTCAGGTCTTAGTGGACATGACAACACCACCACATGTCAGGTCTTAGTGGACATGACAACACCACCACATGTCAGGTCTTAGTGGACATGACAACACCACCATATGTCAGGTCTTAGTGGACATGACAACACCACCACATGTCAGGACTTAGTGGACATGACAACACCACCATGTGTCAGGACTTAGTGGACATGACAACACCACCACATGTCAGGTCTTAGTGGACATGACAACACCACCACATGTCAGGTCTTAGTGGACATGACAACACCACCACATGTCAGGTCTTAGTGGACATGACAACACCACCATATGTCAGGTCTTAGTGGACATGACAACACCACCACATGTCAGGTCTTAGTGGACATGACAACACCACCATATGTCAGGTCTTAGTGGACATGACAACACCACCATATGTCAGGTCTTAGTGGACATGACAACACCACCATATGTCAGGTCTTAGTGGACATGACAACACCACCACATGTCAGGTCTTAGTGGACATGACAACACCACCATATGTCAGGTCTTAGTGGACATGACAACACCACCATATGTCAGGTCTTAGTGGACATGACAACACCACCATATGTCAGGTCTTAGTGGACATGACAACACCACCACATGTCAGGTCTTAGTGGACATGACAACACCACCACATGTCAGGTCTTAGTGGACATGACAACACCACCATATGTCAGGTCTTAGTGGACATGACAACACCACCATATGTCAGGTCTTAGTGGACATGACGACACCACCACATGTCAGGTCTTAGTGGACATGACAACACCACCACATGTCAGGTCTTAGTGGACATGACAACACCACCATATGTCAGGTCTTAGTGGACATGACAACACCACCACATGTCAGGTCTTAGTGGACATGACAACACCACCACATGTCAGGTCTTAGTGGACATGACAACACCACCACATGTCAGGTCTTAGTGGACATGACAACACCACCACATGTCAGGTCTTAGTGGACATGACAACACCACCACATGTCAGGTCTTAGTGGACATGACAACACCACCACATGTCAGGTCTTAGTGGACATGACAACACCACCACATGTCAGGTCTTAGTGGACATGACAACACCACCACATGTCAGGTCTTAGTGGACATGACAACACCACCACATGTCAGGTCTTAGTGGACATGACAACACCACCACATGTCAGGTCTTAGTGGACATGACAACACCACCACATGTCAGGTCTTAGTAGACATGACAACACCACCACATGTCAGGTCTTAGTGGACATGACAACACCACCATATGTCAGGTCTTAGTGGACATGACAACACCACCACATGTCAGGTCTTAGTGGACATGACAACACCACCATATGTCAGGTCTTAGTGGACATGACAACACCACCATATGTCAGGTCTTAGTGGACATGACAACACCACCATATGTCAGGTCTCAGTGGACATGACAACACCACCATATGTCAGGTCTTAGTGGACATGACAACACCACCACATGTCAGGTCTTAGTGGACATGACAACACCACCATATGTCAGGTCTTAGTGGATATGACAACACCACCACATGTCAGGTCTTAGTGGACATGACAACACCACCATATGTCAGGTCTTAGTGGACATGACAACACCACCACATGTCAGGTCTCAGTGGACATGACAACACCACCATATGTCAGGTCTTAGTGGACATCACAACACCACCACATGTCAGGTCTTAGTGGACATGACAACACCACCATATGTCAGGTCTTAGTGGACATGACAACACCACCACATGTCAGGTCTTAGTGGACATGACAACACCACCATATGTCAGGTCTTAGTGGACATGACAACACCACCACATGTCAGGTCTTAGTGGACATGACAACACCACCATATGTCAGGTCTTAGTGGACATGACAACACCACCACATGTCAGGTCTTAGTGGACATGACAACACCACCACATGTCAGGTCTTAGTGGACATGACAACACCACCACATGTCAGGTCTTAGTGGACATGACAACACCACCACATGTCAGGTCTTAGTGGACATGACAACACCACCATATGTCAGGTCTTAGTGGACATGACAACACCACCACATGTCAGGTCTTAGTGGACATGACAACACCACCACATGTCAGGTCTTAGTGGACATGACAACACCACCATATGTCAGGTCTTAGTGGACATGACAACACCACCACATGTCAGGTCTCAGTGGACATGACAACACCACCATATGTCAGGTCTTAGTGGACATGACAACACCACCACATGTCAGGTCTTAGTGGACATGACAACACCACCATATGTCAGGTCTTAGTGGACATGACAACACCACCACATGTCAGGTCTCAGTGGACATGACAACACCACCACATGTCAGGTCTTAGTGGACATGACAACACCACCACATGTCAGGTCTCAGTGGACATGACAACACCACCACATGTCAGGTCTCAGTGGACATGACAACACCACCACGTGTCAGGTCTTAGTGGACATGACAACACCACCATGTGTCAGGTCTTAGTGGACATGACAACACCACCATGTGTCAGGTCTTAGTGGACATGACAACACCACCACATGTCAGGTCTTAGTGGACATGACAACACCACCACATGTCAGGTCTTAGTGGACATGACAACACCACCATATGTCAGGTCTTAGTGGACATGACAACACCACCATATGTCAGGTCTTAGTGGACATGACAACACCACCACATGTCAGGTCTTAGTGGACATGACAACACCACCACATGTCAGGTCTTAGTGGACATGACAACACCACCATATGTCAGGTCTTAGTGGACATGACAACACCACCACATGTCAGGTCTTAGTGGACATGACAACACCACCATATGTCAGGTCTTAGTGGACATGACAACACCACCATATGTCAGGTCTCAGTGGACATGACAACACCACCATATGTCAGGTCTTAGTGGACATGACAACACCACCACATGTCAGGTCTTAGTGGACATGACAACACCACCATATGTCAGGTCTTAGTGGACATGACAACACCACCACATGTCAGGTCTCAGTGGACATGACAACACCACCACATGTCAGGTCTTAGTGGACATGACAACACCACCACATGTCAGGTCTCAGTGGACATGACAACACCACCACATGTCAGGTCTTAGTGGACATGACAACACCACCATATGTCAGGTCTTAGTGGACATGACAACACCACCATATGTCAGGTCTTAGTGGACATGACAACACCACCACATGTCAGGTCTTAGTGGACATGACAACACCACCACATGTCAGGTCTTAGTGGACATGACAACACCACCATGTGTCAGGTCTTAGTGGACATGACAACACCACCATGTGTCAGGTCTTAGTGGACATGACAACACCACCACATGTCAGGTCTTAGTGGACATGACAACACCACCACATGTCAGGTCTTAGTGGACATGACAACACCACCATATGTCAGGTCTTAGTGGACATGACAACACCACCATATGTCAGGTCTTAGTGGACATGACAACACCACCACATGTCAGGTCTTAGTGGACATGACAACACCACCATATGTCAGGTCTTAGTGGACATGACAACACCACCATATGTCAGGTCTTAGTGGACATGACAACACCACCACATGTCAGGTCTTAGTGGACATGACAACACCACCATATGTCAGGTCTTAGTGGACATGACAACACCACCATATGTCAGGTCTTAGTGGACATGACAACACCACCACATGTCAGGTCTTAGTGGACATGACAACACCACCATATGTCAGGTCTTAGTGGACATGACAACACCACCATATGTCAGGTCTTAGTGGACATGACAACACCACCACATGTCAGGTCTTAGTGGACATGACAACACCACCACATGTCAGGTCTTAGTGGACATGACAACACCACCATATGTCAGGTCTTAGTGGACATGACAACACCACCACATGTCAGGTCTCAGTGGACATGACAACACCACCACATGTCAGGTCTTAGTGGACATGACAACACCACCATATGTCAGGTCTTAGTGGACATGACAACACCACCATATGTCAGGTCTTAGTGGACATGACAACACCACCATATGTCAGGTCTTAGTGGACATGACAACACCACCACATGTCAGGTCTTAGTGGACATGACGACACCACCACATGTCAGGTCTTAGTGGACATGACAACACCACCATATGTCAGGTCTTAGTGGACATGACGACACCACCACATGTCAAACCAATGTGTTGTAAGTTTTTAGCACCAATGCTAACATTAGCGCGCCATAAAACTGTCCTGGCTGGCAGACCCGTGCTCTATCACCAGCCATTACAACAGGAGATGTGCTGTTGCCATGGCAACAGCAGCCATGCTGCTTTCTTTGTCATAAATCAGTGGCCGATGGAAGTGTTGCCAGGTGGGAAATGACAAATGATCCTACTTCAAGCTTCAAGTTCTTGTATTTTGTGAAAAACTCTGGCACATCGTGTAGGCTTTGGGATTTCTTCTCTGGATCTTAGCTCAGTGGTTGTGAGCAGTTCTTCGCTTCCAGCAACCAAAAGGAAATGCAGGGATGGGCAGACTCCTGAGTGGAGGAATATCAGAGCTCCAACAATTTCACAGGCAGAATAAAAAGATTAGAAGGAAAGATGGACAAACTGTATTTAATGCCTCAGATTCTCATGCAGCCGTCCATCAAAGTCAGAAAGTGGAGAAGTGAATAAGTAGAGCAGGACCAGTGGACTATTTCTAGGCATGTGAAGTGTCATCGTAAGTAGAGCAGGACCAGTGGACTATTTCTAGGCATGTGAACTGTCATCATAAGTAGAGCAGGACCAGTGGACTATTTCTAGGCATCTGAACTGTCATCGTAAGTAGGGGAGGACCAGTGGACTATTTCTAGGCATGTGAACTGTCATCGTAAGTAGAGCAGGACCAGTGGACTATTTCTAGGCATGTGAACTGTCATCGTAAGTAGGGGAGGACCAGTGGACTATTTCTAGGCATGTGAAGTGTCATCGTAAGTAGAGCAGGACCAGTGGACTATTTCTAGGCATGTGAACTCCCATCGTAAGCAGAGCAGGACCAGTGGACTATTTCTAGGCATGTGAAGTGTCATCGTAAGTAGAGCAGGACCAGTGGACTATTTCTAGGCATGTGAACTGTCATCGTAAGTAGAGCAGGACCAGTGGACTATTTCTAGGCATGTGAACTGTCATCGTAAGTAGGGGAGGACCAGTGGACTATTTCTAGGCATGTGAAGTGTCATCGTAAGTAGAGCAGGACCAGTGGACTATTTCTAGGCATGTGAACTCCCATCGTAAGCAGAGCAGGACCAGTGGACTATTTCTAGGCATGTGAACTGTCATCGTAAGTAGAGCAGGACCAGTGGACTATTTCTAGGCATGTGAAGTGTCATCGCAAGTAGGGCAGGACCAGTGGACTATTTCTAGGCATGTGAACTGTCATCGTAAGTAGAGCAGGACCAGTGGACTATTTCTAGGCATGTGAAGTGTCATCGTAAGTAGAGCAGGACCAGTGGAGGACTTCTAGGCATGTGAACTGTCATCGTAAGTAGAGCAGGACCAGTGGACTATTTCTAGGCATGTGAAGTGTCATCGTAAGTAGAGCAGGACCAGTGGACTATTTCTAGGCATGTGAACTGTCATCGTAAGTAGAGCAGGACCAGTGGACTATGTCTAGGCATGTGAACTGTCATCGTAAGTAGAGCAGGACCAGTGGACTATTTCTAGGCATGTGAACTCTCATCGTAAGCAGAGCAGGACCAGTGGACTATTTCTAGGCATGTGAACTGTCATAGTAAGTAGAGCAGGACCAGTGGACTATTTCTAGGCATGTGAAGTGTCATCGTAAGTAGAGCAGGACCAGTGGACTATTTCTAGGCATGTGAACTGTCATCGTAAGTAGAGCAGGACCAGTGGACTATTTCTAGGCATGTGAACTGTCATCGTAAGTAGTGCAGGACCAGTGGACTATTTCTAGGCATGTGAACTCTCATCGTAAGCATAGCAGGACCAGTGGACTATTTCTAGGCATGTGAACTGTCATCGTAAGTAGAGCAGGACCAGTGGACTATTTCTAGGCATGTGAAGTGTCATCGTAAGTAGAGCAGGACCAGTGGACTATTTCTAGGCATGTGAACTGTCATCGTAAGTAGAGCAGGACCAGTGGACTATTTCTAGGCATGTGAAGTGTCATCGTAAGTAGAGCAGGACCAGTGGACTATTTCTAGGCATGTGAAGTGTCATCGTAAGTAGAGCAGGACCAGTGGACTATTTCTAGGCATGTGAACTGTCATCGTAAGTAGAGCAGGACCAGTGGACTATTTCTAGGCATGTGAAGTGTCATCGTAAGTAGAGCAGGACCAGTGGACTATTTCTAGGCATGTGAACTCTCATCGTAAGCAGAGCAGGACCAGTGGACTATTTCTAGGCATGTGAACTGTCATCGTAAGTAGAGCAGGACCAGTGGACTATTTCTAGGCATGTGAACTGTCATCGTAAGTAGAGCAGGACCAGTGGACTATTTCTAGGCATGTGAACTGTCATCGTAAGAAGAGCAGGACCAGTGGACTATGTCTAGGCATGTGAACTGTCATCGTAAGAAGAGCAGGACCAGTGGACTATTTGTAGGCATGTGAACTGTCATCGTAAGTAGAGCAGGACCAGTGGACTATTTCTAGGCATGTGAACTGTCATCGTAAGTAGTGCAGGACCAGTGGACTATTTCTAGGCATGTGAACTGTCATCGTAAGTAGAGCAGGACCAGTGGACTATTTCTAGGCATGTGAAGTGTCATCGTAAGTAGAGCAGGACCAGTGGACTATTTCTAGGCATCATCTGTCATTTTTCATTGAAACTCAAAGCTCCACAAGCCTCTTTTTGTTATTTTTACTGCTTGGTGGATTCTCTGCATGAGTCTCTTAAGCTCTCTAGCATCTGATTTCAGGACTTGAAGTGTCTTAGTCCCATCAGGTCAGTGCTGGCATGAGAGGAGAATGTAGAACATCTTTGAGGAGTGTTTGTCTGCCACCGTCGGCCACGAGGTGAGGAGGAGGAGGAGGAGCTTGTGTTTGTGTTTGCCTGTTTCCACGGTTGCTGATCAGGATGTGGCAGAGGTTGTTTGCAGTGTCCACAAACCCATGTTTGGCTTCCTTCTTTCCGGCTACTTAAACTCCGTCTTCGCTAAGCCGCCGTCCAGCGGGGGACGGTGGGAACTAGGCGAGTGCGCTTGAAAAAACACACAACTTTGTGGAAATAGCTTCAGGCTGTGCATGAACTCAAGCTAACGAGCTGAGGACCATTTAGCAATTTGGGAAGGAAGTACTTACCTTCTTTTGTTCTGGATGGCAGGAAACTGACAAGTCCGAAATGTCCAACCTTTGACTCAGAGATAGTCCAGTCTAACTTTGCCTTTGAGACAGGATGCAAGACTATTAAAAAATAGTTTATTATTGCTTGTAATAATACGCCGGATAGTCGGAACCTCGGATTCAGGAGGAACAGTGTGGTTTTGGTCCTGGTCGTGGAACTGTGGACCAGCTCTATACTCTCGGCAGGGTTCTTGAGGGTGCATGGGAGTTTGCCCAACCAGTCTACATGTGCTTTGTGGACTTGGAGAAGGCATTCGACCGTGTGGGGAGTGCTCAGAGAGTATGGGGTATCGGACTGTCTTATTGTGGCGGTCCGCTCCCTGTACGATCAGTGCCAGAGCTTGGTCCGCATTGCCGGCAGTAAGTCGGACACGTTTCCAGTGAGGGTTGGACTCCGCCAAGGCTGTCCTTTGTCACCGATTCTGTTCATAACTTTTATGGACAGAATTTCTAGGCGCAGTCAAGGCGTTGAGGGGTTCCGGTTTGGTGACCGCAGGATTAGGTCTCTGCTTTTTGCAGATGATGTGGTCCTGATGGCTTCATCTGGCCGGGATCTTCAGCTCTCACTGGATCGGTTCGCAGCCGAGTGTGAAGCGACCGGAATGAGAATCAGCACCTCCAAGTCCGAGTTCATGGTTCTCGCCCGGAAAAGGGTGGAATGCCATCTCCGGGTTGGGGAGGAGACCCTGCCCCAAGTGGAGGAGTTCAAGTACCTAGGAGTCTTGTTCACGAGTGGGGGAAGAGTGGATCGTGAGATCGACAGGCGGATCGGTGCGGCGTCTTCAGTAATGCGGACGTTGTACCGATCTGTTGTGGTGAAGAAGGAGCTGAGCCGGAAGGCAAAGCTCTCAATTTACCGGTCGATCTACGTTCCCATCCTCACCTATGGTCATGAGTTTTGGGTCATGACCGAAAGGATAAGATCACGGGTACAAGCGGCCGAAATGAGTTTGGGTCTCTCCCTTAGAGATAGGGTGAGAAGCTCTGCCATCCGGGAGGAACTCAAAGTAAAGCCGCTGCTCCTTCACATCGAGAGGAGCCAGATGAGGTGGTTCGGGCATCTGGTCAGGATGCCACCCGAACGCCTCCCTAGGGAGGTGTTTAGGGTACGTCCAACCAGTAGGAGGCCACGGGGAAGACCCAGGACACGTTGGGAAGACTATGTCTCCCGGCTGGCCTGGGAACGCCTCGGGATCCCCCGGTAAGAGCTAGACGAAGTGGCTGGGGAGAGGGAAGTCTGGGTTTCCCTGCTTAGGCTGTTGCCCCCGTGACCCGACCTCGGATAAGCGGAAGATGATGGATGGATACTGTACTCATCATTATTGCAGGATAACGAAGGTACCATAAGGACCAAAATGTTCATGCTTTTCCCATGCTAGCTAGCCGGTCTAGCAAGCACGCGTCATTCAGTCCAAAACGGCCCGATCTATCCACATCCAGAATTGTCTGGCGGTCGTAAGTGATCCCGGAGTGACCACGCTGTAAGCCAGCCATTAAATTAACAGAATTGTCCGGTATTTTTGCCAAATGTTCCATCTTTACCAAGAGCCCCTTGACGCCGGGCGACGCCATCTTGTTAAGAAAAGGCGTTAACAAAATAAAAGCATGTAAACAACATACGCAAATGTGCGATAACATAATTGTCGGTGTTAATAGATTGATGAGTTAACTCATAATTAACGCACTAATTTGCCCACCCCTAATATATATATATATATATATATATATATATATATACTTGCAGTGTGTATATTGTACATATTACGTATTGTTATGAAGGTGTCTGTTACTACATGATATATATACTTGCAGTGTGTATATTGTACATATTACATATTGTTATGAAGGTGTCTGTTACTACATGATATATATACTTGCAGTGTGTATATTGTACATATTACATATTGTTATGAAGGTGTCTGTTACTACATTATATATATACTTGCAGTGTGTATATTGTAAATATTACATATTGTTATGAAGGTGTCTGTTACTACATTATATATATACTTGCAGTGTGTATATTGTAAATATTACATGTAGTTATGAAGGTGTCTGTTACTACATGATATATATACTTGCAGTGTGTATATTGTAAATATTACATATTGTTATGAAGGTGTCTGTTACTACATGATATATATACTTGCAGTGTGTATATTGTACATATTACATATTGTTATGAAGGTGTCTGTTACTACATTATATATATACTTGCAGTGTGTATATTGTAAATATTACATGTAGTTATGAAGGTGTCTGTTACTACATGATATATATACTTGCAGTGTGTATATTGTACATATTACATATTGTTATGAAGGTGTCTGTTACTACATGATATAAATACTTGCAGTGTGTATATTGTACATATTACATATTGTTATGAAGGTGTCTGTTACTACATGATATATATACTTGCAGTGTGTATATTGTACATATTACATATTGTTATGAAGGTGTCTGTTACTACATGATATATATACTTGCAGTGTGTATATTGTACATATTACATATTGTTATGAAGGTGTCTGTTACTACATGATATATATACTTGCAGTGTGTATATTGTACATATTACGTATTGTTATGAAGGTGTCTGTTACTACATGATATAAATACTTGCAGTGTGTATATTGTACATATTACATATTGTTATGAAGGTGTCTGTTACTACATGATATATATACTTGCAGTGTGTATATTGTACATATTACATATTGTTATGAAGGTGTCTGTTACTTCATGATATATATACTTGCAGTGTGTATATTGTACATATTACATATTGTTATGAAGGTGTCTGTTACTACATGATACATATACTTGCAGTGTGTATATTGTACATATTACATATTGTTATGAAGGTGTCTGTTACTACATGATATATATACTTGCAGTGTGTATATTTTACATATTACATATTGTTATGAAGGTGTCTGTTACTACATGATATATATACTTGCAGTGTGTATATTGTACATATTACATATTGTTATGAAGGTGTCTGTTACTACATGATATATATACTTGCAGTGTGTATATTGTACATATTACATATTGTTATGAAGGTGTCTGTTACTACATTATATATATACTTGCAGTGTGTATATTGTAAATATTACATATTGTTATGAAGGTGTCTGTTACTACATGATATATATACTTGCAGTGTGTATATTGTACATATTACATATTGTTATGAAGGTGTCTGTTACTACATGATATATATATATATACTTGCAGTGTGTATATTGTACATATTACATATTGTTATGAAGGTGTCTCTTACTACATGATATATATACTTGCAGTGTGTATATTGTACATATTACATATTGTTATGAAGGTGTCTGTTACTTCATGATATATATACTTGCAGTGTGTATATTGTACATATTACATATTGTTATGAAGGTGTCTGTTACTACATGAAATATATACTTGCAGTGTGTATATTGTACATATTACATATTGTTATGAAGGTGTCTGTTACTACATGATATATATACTTGCAGTGTGTATATTGTACATATTACATATTGTTATGAAGGTGTCTGTTACTACATGATATATATACTTGCAGTGTGTATATTGTAAATATTACATATTGTTATGAAGGTGTCTGTTACTACATGATATATATACTTGCAGTGTGTATATTGTACATATTACATATTGTTATGAAGGTGTCTGTTACTACATTATATATATACTTGCAGTGTGTATATTGTAAATATTACATATTGTTATGAAGGTGTCTGTTACTACATGATATAAATACTTGCAGTGTGTATATTGTACATATTACATATTGTTATGAAGGTGTCTGTTACTACATGATATATATACCTGCAGTGTGTATATAAAACCTTGATGAAGTTGTTTTAAAGACTTTGACGTCTACATCGGTGACTTCCATTAGCCACGTCTTCCAAGCGTATTTAATCATCTTTAAAATGGTGCAAAAGAAGACAATAAGCGTTGGTGTCTCTCATAACGATTGTGGACGAAAATGCAAAAGAAAAAGTGCATTTCCTCTTTAAGCAGCTTTCACTGGATATGGATGGTTTGTTCCAGACTTGCTTCTTTGCTCGTCCGCATCAATGACACGGATTAGTTTGAGTGATGGTTCAATGTGGAGCATGAAGTTTCAGACTTGATGATGTTGGTGAAATAGTAAGTGACCTGCAAAGGTGATGACAACATGGTGATGGCCCCCAGCTTCAACACACCTGTGAAGGATGCAACCCACTAGAAGCTGGAAGCTGCAAGCTCTCCTAATGCGCTTATTCAATCAGAAGGACAAATTGTGTGAACGGAGCTTTTCTGTTTGTTTCCCCTCCCTTGACCCGAGGACAGGAAATGCTGTTGTAGCTCAAGGAGAGACGTGGTCTCAGTGACATGACAGCAATCTCTCTCATAAACACTTGGCTTACGTAACTGTCTCTCAACAACTCACTTCCTAGTTGAATCCCGCTTGGTGGAAGACGCTGTTGTTTTGAAGGAATGTTTTACTTGAGTTACTTCTGCAGGACTTCCGGGCTGAACACTTCTTGTCCGTCCGTCTTCCACTTTGACTGATGGAGAGCCAATCGTTTCGCATTGATTGGCTTTTGCTAACCTTCGGAAAAGAAAAATCCCTCGTTGTGGCGATCACACCCCCACTCATTTGTCGAACATAAACGCTGTAACGCACGTCCATTGATCTTTTCTCCGGACTCATCCGTCAAGGACGCATGCAGATGGTTAGTTGCACCAGTTAGCTCTCTGCCAACCAGTCAAGAGAGTACACAACCTTGAATATGTAAGTAATTTAGTTAGCTGCACCAGTTAGCTCTCTGCCAACCAGTCAAGAGTACACAACCTTGAATATGTAAGTACTTTAGTTAGCTGCACCTGCTAGCTCTCTGCCAACTAGTCAAGAGTACACAACCTTGAATATGTAAGTACTTTAGTTAGCTCTCTGCCAACCAGTCAAGAGAGTACACAACCTTGAATATGTAAGTAATTTAGTTAGCTGCACCAGTTAGCTCTCTGCCAACCAGTCAAGAGTACACAACCTTGAATATGTAAGTACTTTAGTTAGCTGCACCAATTAGCTCTCTGCCAACCAGTCAAGAGAGTACACAACCTTGAATATGTAAGTACTTTAGTTAGCTCTCTGCCAACCAGTCAAGAGTACACAACCTTGAATATGTAAGTAATTTAGTTAGCTGCACCAGTTAGCTCTCTGCCAACCAGTCAAGAGAGTACACAACCTTGAATATGTAAGTAATTTAGTTAGCTGCACCAGTTAGCTCTCTGCCAACCAGTCAAGAGAGTACACAACTTTGAATATGTAAGTACTTTAGTTAGCTGCACCAGTTAGCTCTCTGCCAACCAGTCAAGAGAGTACACAAACTTGAATATGTAAGTACTTTAGTTAGCTCTCTGCCAACCGGTCAAAAGTACACAACCTTGAATATGTAAGTACTTTAGTTAGCTGCACCAGTTAGCTGTCTGCCAACCAGTAAAGAGAGTACACGACCTTGAATATGTAAGTACTTTAGTTAGCTGCACCAGTTAGCTCTCCGCCAACCAGTCAAGAGAGTACACAACCTTGAATATGTAAGTACTTTAGTTAGCTGCACCTGCTAGCTCTCTGCCAACCAGTCAAGAGAGTACACAACCTTGAATATGTAAGTACTTTAGTTAGCTGCACCAGTTAGCTCTCCGCCAACCAGTCAAGAGAGTACACAACCTTGAATATGTAAGTACTTTAGTTAGCTGCACCAGCTAGCTCTCTGCCAACCAGTCAAGAGTACACAACTTTGAATATGTAAGTACTTTAGTTAGCTGCACCAGTTAGCTCTCTGCCAACCAGTCAAGAGTACACAACCTTGAATATGTAAGTACTTTATTTAGCTGCACCTCCTAGCTCTCTGCCAACCAGTCAAGAGTACACAACTTTGAATATGTAAGTACTTTAGTTAGCTGCACCAGTTAGCTCTCCGCCAACCAGTCAAGAGAGTACACAACCTTGAATATGTAAGTACTTTAGTTAGCTGCACCTGCTAGCTCTCTGCCAACCAGTCAAGAGAGTACACAACCTTGAATATGTAAGTACTTTAGTTAGCTGCACCAGTTAGCTCTCCGCCAACCAGTCAAGAGAGTACACAACCTTAAATATGTAAGTACTTTAGTTAGCTGCACTTGCTAGCTCTCTGCCAACCAGTCAAGAGAGTACACAACCTTGAATATGTAAGTACTTTAGTTAGCTGCACCAGTTAGCTCTCTGCCAACCAGTCAAGAGTACACAACCTTGAATATGTAAGTACTTTAGTTAGCTCTCTGCCAACCAGTCAAGAGTACACAACCTTGAATATGTAAGTACTTTAGTTAGCTCTCTGCCAACCAGTCAAGAGAGTACACGACCTTGAATATGTAAGTACTTTAGTTAGCTGCACTTGCTAGCTCTCTGCCAACCGGTCAAAAGTACACAACCTTGAATATGTAAGTACTTTAGTTAGCTGCACCAGTTAGCTGTCTGCCAACCAGTCAAGAGAGTACACAACCTTGAATATGTAAGTACTTTAGTTAGCTCTCTGCCAACCAGTCAAGAGAGTACACAACCTTGAATATGTAAGTACTTTAGTTAGCTGCACCAGTTAGCTCTCTGCCAACCAGTCAAGAGTACACAACCTTGAATATGTAAGTACTTTAGTTAGCTGCACCAGTTAGCTCTCATCCAACCAGTCAAGAGAGTACACAACCTTGAATATGTAAGTACTTTAGTTAGCTGCACCAGCTAGCTCTCTGCCAACCAGTCAAGAGTACACAACCTTGAATATGTAAGTACTTTAGTTAGCTGCACCAGTTAGCTCTCTGCCAACCAGTCAGGAGAGTACACAACCTTGAACATGTAAGTACTTTAGTTAGCTGCACCAGTTAGCTCTCTGCCAACCAGTCAGGAGAGTACACAACCTTGAACATGTAAGTACTTTAGTTAGCTGCACCAGTTAGCTCTCTCCCAACCAGTCAAGAGAGTACACAACCTTGAATATGTAAGGACTCTAGTTAGCTGCACCAGTTAGCTCTCTGCCAACCAGTCAAGAGTACACAACCTTGAATATGTAAGTACTTCAGTTAGCTGCAACAGTTAGCTCTCTGCCAACCAGTCAAGAGAGTACACAACCTTGAATATGTAAGTACTTTAGTTAGCTGCACCAGCTAGCTCTCTGCCAACCAGTCAAGAGTACACAACCTTGAATATGTAAGTACTTTAGTTAGCTGCACCAGTTAGCTCTCTGCCAACCAGTCAAGAGTACACAACCTTGAATATGTAAGTACTTTAGTTAGCTCTCTGCCAACCAGTCAAGAGTACACAACCTTGAATATGTAAGTACTTTAGTTCAATCAATCAATCAATCAATGTTTATTTATATAGCCCCAAATCACAAATGTCTCAAAGGACTGCACAAATCATTACGACTACAACATCCTCGGAAGAACCCACAAAAGGGCAAGGAAAACTCACACCCAGTGGGCAGGGAGAATTCACATCCAGTGGGACGCCAGTGACAATGCTGACTATGAGAAACCTTGGAGAGGACCTCAGATGTGGGCAACCCCCCCCCTCCCCTCTAGGGGACCGAAAGCAATGGATGTTGAACGGGTCTAACATGATACTGTGAAAGTTCAATCCATAGTGGCTCCAACACAGCCGCGAGAGTTCAGTTCAAGCGGATCCAAGACAGCAGCGAGAGTCCCGTCCACAGGAAACCATCTCAAGCGGAGGCGGATCAGCAGCGTAGAGATGTCCCCAACCGATGCAGGCGAGCGGTCCATCCTGGGTCTCGACTCTGGACAGCCAGTACTTCATCCATGGTCATCGGACCGGACCCCCTCCACAAGGGAGGGGGGGGACATAGGAGAAAGAAAAGAAGCGGCAGATCAACTGGTCTAAAAAGGAGGTCTATTTAAAGGCTAGAGTATACAGATGAGTTTTAAGGTGAGACTTAAATGCTTCTACTGAGGTAGCATCTCGAACTGTTACCGGGAGGGCATTCCAGAGTACTGGAGCCCGAACGGAAAACGCTCTATAGCCCGCAGACTTTTTTTGGACTCTAGGAATCACTAATAAGCCGGAGTCCTTTGAACGCAGATTTCTTGCCGGGACATATGGTACAATACAATCGGCAAGATAGGCTGGAGCTAGACCGTGTAGTATTTTATACGTAAGTAGTAAAACCTTAAAGTCACATCTTAAGTGCACAGGAAGCCAGTGCAGGTGAGCCAGTATAGGTATATATGTATGTATATATGTATATAAAGGTATATACAGTACAGGCGTAATATGATCAAACTTTCTTGTTCTTGTCAAAAGTCTAGCTGCACCAGCTAGCTCTCTGCCAACCAGGAGACCAAAAACAAAACAGGTATGTGAACAGTGAGCTTCAAACATGTGACTGGACTGACTTTGATTGATTGATTGATTGATTGATTGATTGATTGATACTTTTATTAGTAGATTGCACAGTACAGTACATATTCCGTACAATTGACCACTAAATGGTAACACCCCAATAAGTTTTTCAACTTGTTTAAGTCGGGGTCCACGTTAATCAATTCATGGTACAAATATATACTATCAACATAATACAGTCATCACACAAGTTAATCATCATAGTATGTACATTGAATTATTTACATTATTTACATTATTTACAGCCCTGTGGTGTACCCCGCCTTCCGCCCGATTGTAGCTGAGATAGGCGCCAGCGCCCCCCGCGACCCCAAAAGGGAATAAGCGGTAGAAAATGGATGGATGGATGGCATTATTTACAATCCGGGGGGTGGGATGAGGAGCTTTGGTTGATATCAGAACTTCAGTCATCAACAGAGAAATGTGGACATTGAAACAGTGTAGGTCTTATTTAGTAGGATATGTACAGCCAGCAGAGAACATAGTGAGTTCACATAGCATAAGAACAAGTATATACATTAGAAGTACATTTGAGTTGTTTATAATCCGGGGAGATGGGATGTGAATGGAGGAGGGTATTAGTAAAGTGTTGAAGTTGCCTGGAGGTGTTGTTTTAGAGCGGTTTTGAAGGAATATAGAGATGCACTTACTTTTATACCTGTTGGGAGTGCATTCCACATTGATGTGGCATAGAAAGAGAATGAGTTAAGACCTTTGTTAGATCGAAATCTGGGTTTAACGTGGTTTGTGGAGCTCCCCCTGGTGTTGTGGTTATGGCGGAAGTACTTTGACATGTACTTCGGTATCAAGGAGGTGTAGCGGATTTTATAGACCAGGCTCAGTGCAAGTTGTTTTACTCTGTCCTCCACCCTGAGCCAGCCCACTTTGGAAAAGTGGGTTGGATTGAGGTGTGATCTGGGGTGGAGGTCTAAAAGTAACCGGATTAGCTTATTCTGGGATGTTTGGAGTCTAGATTTGAGGGTTTTGGAGGTGCTGGGGTACCAGGAGGTGCAAGCGTAATCGAAGAAGGGTTGAATGAGAGTTCCCGCTAGAATCCTCAAGGTGCTTCTGTTGACCAGAGAGGAGATTCTGTAGAGGAATCTCGTTCTTTGGTTGACCTTTTTGATCACTTTGGTTGCCATTTTATCACAGGAAAGATTAGCCTCTAGAATGGAACCTAGGTAGGTGATCTCATCCTTCCTGGTGATAACAATGTCACCCACTTTTATAGTGAAGTCAGTGAGTGACCACCAAGCTGCTACACCAACTCCATGTCCATTTATCATCTTAGTACTGTTTCTGATATCACTCCCATCAGATGGTTGCTCTCATCTGGTGTGAAGAGAAGACGGGGATGGGCCAAGGTTGCAGACGTCGGAGGTGATGTAAGCTTTGCAAAGCTGAAACATTATCCCTCCGCCCCCAGAAGCGCGATTGTGATCTGTGACGCCCGACTGACTAAGCAGCCTGCCGCTGATCTGTGGACACGTGAGATTAAGAGATTTGCCAACCTCAAAGGCTTTTAGCATTCCAACTATGTGGCGGGAATGTGCGAGCAGAGAAGTGTCTGAACGCACGCCACTTTGATGGAATATTCAGCTTCGCCATTTCCTTTGCATCGTTTATCCCAAACTGGCCAGTGGACTTCTTGCTGTTAGGAGTGGGACTCGGAGCTCAGGACCAGACCGATGGTGACCTTGGTTCTAAAGGATCTTCTCGCTGCATATTTGGTGAAAGAAATAAGTTTTGCTTACACGAGTGTCATTCAATCAATGTCGATCAATGTTTACTTATATAGCCCTAAGCCCTGAGTGTCTCAAAGGGCTGCACAAGCCACAACCACAACCCTGGGCTCAGGTCCCACATCAGGGCAAGAAAAAACTCTACCCAATGGGGTGACAATGAGAAACCTTGGAGGGGACCGCAGATGTGGGGGCCCCCCAGTTGTTTTAACGTAATAGTGAGAGTCCAGTCCATCCATAGTGGATCTAACATAATAGTGTGAGAGTCCAGTCCATGGTGGACCTAACATGATAGTGTGAGAGTCCAGTCCATAGTGGATCTAACATAATAGTGTGAGATTCCAGTCCATAGTGGATCTAACATAATAGTGAGAGTCCAGTCCATAGTGGATCTAACATAATAGTGTGAGAGTCCAGTCCGTAGTGGATCTAACATAATAGTGTGAGAGTCCAGTCCATAGTGGATCTAACATAATAGTGTGAGTCCAGTCCTTAGTGGATCTAACATAATAGTGTGAGAGTCCAGTCCATAGTGGATCTAACATAATAGTGTGAGAGTCCAGTCCATAGTGGATCTAACATAATAGTGTGAGAGTACAGTCCATAGTGGATCTAACATAATAGTGTGAGAGTCCAGTCCATCCATAGCGGACCTAACAATAGTGAGAGTCCAGTCCATAGTGGATCTAACATAATAGTGTGAGAGTCCAGTCCATAGTGGATCTAACATAATAGTGTGAGAGTCCAGTCCATAGTGGATCTAACATAATAGTGTGAGTCCAGTCCATAGTGGATCTAACATAATAGTGTGAGTCCAGTCCATAGTGGATCTAACATAATAGTGTGATAGTCCAGTCCATAGTGGATCTAACATAATAGTGTGAGAGTCCAGTCCATAGTGGATCTAACATAATAGTGTGAGAGTCCAGTCCATCCATAGTGGACCTAACATAATAGTGAGAGTCCAGTCCATAGTGGATCTAACATAATAGTGAGAGTTCAGTCCATAGTGGATCTAACATAATAGTGTGAGAGTCCAGTCCATCCATAGTGGACCTAACATAATAGTGAGAGTCCAGTCCATAGTGGATCTAACATAATAGTGAGAGTCCAGTCCATAGTGGATCTAACATAATAGTGTGAGAGTCCAGTCCATAGTGGATCTAACATAATAGTGTGAGAGTCCAGTCCATAGTGGATCTAACATAATAGTGTGAGAGTCCAGTCCATAGTGGATCTAACATAATAGTGTGAGAGTCCAGTCCATAGTGGATCTAACATAATAGTGTGAGTCCAGTCCATAGTGGATCTAACATAATAGTGTGAGAGTCCAGTCCATAGTGGATCTAACATAATAGTGAGAGTTCAGTCCATAGTGGATCTAACATAATAGTGTGAGAGTCCAGTCCATCCATAGTGGACCTAACATAATAGTGAGAGTCCAGTCCATAGTGGATTTAACATAATAGTGTGAGAGTCCAGTCCATAGTGGATCTAACATAATAGCGTGAGTCCAGTCCATAGTGGATCTAACATAATAGTGAGAGTCCAGTCCATAGTGGATCTAACATAATAGTGTGAGAGTCCAGTCCATAGTGGATCTAACATAATAGTGTGAGTCCAGTCCATAGTGGATTTAACATAATAGTGTGAGAGTCCAGTCCATAGTGGATCTAACATAATAGTGTGAGTCCAGTCCATAGTGGATGTAACATAATAGTGTGAGAGTCCAGTCCATAGTGGATCTAACATAATAGTGTGAGAGTCCAGTCCATAGTGGATCTAACATAATAGTGTGAGAGTCCAGTCCATAGTGGATCTAACATAATAGTGTGAGAGTCCAGTCCATAGTGGATCTAACATAATAGTGAGAGTCCAGTCCATAGTGGATCTAACATAATAGTGAGAGTCCAGTCCATAGTGGATCTAACATAATAGTGTGAGAGTCCAGTCCATAGTGGATCCAACATAATAGTTTGAGTCCAGTCCATAGTGGAACTAACATAATAGTGTGAGAATCCAGTCCATAGTGGATCTAACATAATAGTGTGAGAGTCCAGTCCATAGTGGATCTAACATAATAGTGTGAGATTCCAGTCCATAGTGGATCTAACATAATAGTGTGAGTCCAGTCAATAGTGGATCTAACATAATAGTGTGAGAGTCCAGTCAATAGTGGATCTAACATAATAGTGTGAGAGTCCAGTCCATAGTGGATCTAACATAATAGTAAGAGTCCACAGTCCGTAGTGGATCTAACATAATAGTGAGAGTCCAGTCCATAGTGGATCTAACATAATAGTGTGAGAGTCCAGTCCATAGTGGATCTAACATAATAGTGTGAGTCCAGTCCATAGTGGATCTAACATAATAGTGAGAGTCCAGTCCATAGTGGATCTAACATAATAGTGAGAGTCCAGTCCATAGTGGATCTAACATAATAGTGTGAGAGTCCAGTCCATAGTGGATCTGCAAACCCCGTTTCCATATGAGTTGGGAAATTGTGTTAGATGTAAATATAAACAGAATACAATGATTTGCAAATCTTTTCAACCCATATTCAGTTGAATATGCTACAAAGACAAGATATTTGATGTTCAAACTCATAAACTTTATTTTTTTTGCAAATAATAATTAACTTAGAATTTCATGGCTGCAACACGTGCCAAAGTAGTTGGGAAAGGGCATGTTCACCACTGTGTTACATCACCTTTTCTTTTAACAACACTCAATAAACGTTTGGGAACTGAGGAAACTAATTGTTGAAGCTTCGAAAGTGGAATTATTTCCAATTCTTGCTTGATGTACGGCTTGAGTTGTTCAACAATCTGGGGTCTTGTTGTCGTATTTTACACTTCATAATGCGCCACACATTTTCCATGGGAGACAGGTCTGGACTGCAGACGGGCCAGGAAAGTACCCGCACTCTTTTACTACAAAGCCACACTGTTGTAACACGTGGCTTTGCATTGTTTTGCCGAAATAAGCAGGGGCGTCCATGATAACGTTGCTTGGATGACAACATATGTTGCTCCAAAACCTGTATGGACCATTCAGCATTAATGGTGCCTTCACAGATGTGTAAGTTACCCATGCCTTGGGCACTAATACACCCCCATACCATCACAAATGCTGGCTTTTGAACTTTGCGCCTATAACATTCCGAATGGTTATTTTCCTCTTTGTTGCGGAGGACACCACGTCCACAGTTTCCAAATATAATTTGAAATGTGAACTCGTCAGACCACAGAACACTTTTCCACTTTGCATCAGTCCATCTTAGATGATATCGGGCCCAGCGTGGCCGGCGGCGTTCCTGGGTGTTGTTGATTAATTAGCTTTGGCCTTGCATAGTAGAGTTTTAACTTGCACTTACAGATGTAGCGACCAACTGTAGTTACTGACGGTGGTTTTCTGAAGTGTTCCTGAGCCCATGTGGTGATATCCTTTACACGATGATGTCGGATTTTGATGCAGTACCGCCTGAGGGATCAGAGGTCAGTTTGAACGTCAAATATGTTGTCTTTGTAGCATATTCAACTGAATATGGGTTGAAAAGGAGTTGCAAATCATTGTATTCTGTTTATATTTACATCTAACGCAATTTCCCAACTCATATGGAAACGGGGTTTGCAACATAATAGTGTGAGAGTCCAGTCCAATGTGGGGCCAGCAGGAGATGATCTTGAGTGGAGACGGGTCAGAAGCGCAGAGACGTCCCCAACTGATGCACAGATGAGTGGTCCACCTTGAGTCCCGACTTTGGACAGCTAGCGCCTCATCTGTGAATCACCATATCTGTGCCCCCCCCTCCCCTCCCCGTCCACAAAGGAGAGCGGGGCCAGAGCAGGAAAGAAACGGCAGATCAACTGGTCTAAAAGTCATCAATCATTCTTTCATCATTAATGGTCCATCAATCATTCACTCACCACTTCCACAATTAAATCTCCGTCCAGCAGAGCCGAGTCACCACAAAGACTCCCTGAGCACATCTTTTTTTTTATTTGTGTCGCTCCTGACCGCGATGTGAAAGGAGGATTAAGAAATGGCAACTTTACTGTATCCTAATTAAATTGTGTGGACCAGTGGTTCTTCAACTTTTTGACATCGGGGCCCAACTTTTCCACTACGGAGGGCCTCGGGGCCAGAGGTGGGTAGAGTAGCCAGAAACTGTACTCAAGTAAGAGTACTGTTACTTTAGAGATGTATTACTCAAGTAAAAGTAAGGAGTAGTCACTCAAATATTTACTTGAGTCAAAGTAAAAAGTATGTTGTGAAAAAACTACTCAAGTACTGAGTAACTGATGAGTAACCTGTTCGTTTAATGATGACGGCAACAAGTAATGCACAAAAACATAAAAATAGCAATGAGCAAATTCATAGCCAGGAATATCTCTTAAGCAACTAAAACAATAATATATATTAAATAATAATACATTAAAATAAAAAAATTAAGGCAAATTGAGCCACAATAACTTAACAGCACCATAGGCTATGTAGGCATTGATTGATTGATTGATTGATTGATTGAAACTTTTATTAGTAGATTGCACAGTACAGTACATATTCTGTACAATTGACCACTAAATGGTAACACCCCAATAAGTTTTTCAACGTTAATCAATTACTTAATAAATGACCTCATATATACATACACACACACATAGTATATATATATATATATACATATATACAGTATATAGTATATAATTATATAGTTTTTTATTTTGCCGTTTTTGTTGAAATGTTAAAGGTGTTTTTTAATGAATATACATGCATGTTTAACATATAGATTCCTATCTTTCACAAAGACAAGAATATAAGTTGGTGTATTACCTGACTCTGATGACTTGCATTGATTGGAATCAGACAGTATAGTGCTGATAATGTCCACGTTTTCAAATGGAGGAGAAAAAAAGTTCCTCTTTTCCGTCTAATACCACAAGAAAAGTCGTTGGTTTTTGGCATCTTATTTGTCCAGCTTCCATATTCGTTTTTATACACTTTACAAGAAATACGTTGGCGGCAAACTCCGTAGCTCGCTAGTTTGTTTACGCTGGCTTTCGGAGACTCTTATTTTGTTAGCGCAGGCGCGATGGAGCGGCGCTTTTATTGTGAAGACAGGAACTGTGCGATCAGTCTTTTGGCTTTTGACGTGAAGTACGGTTGAAATAAAAAGTGTCTTTTTTCCTTTACACTTTTGATGGATTGATTGATTGAAATCATTACTGTCTGATTCCAATCAATGCAAGTCATCAGAATCAGGTAATACACCAACTTATATTCTTGTCTTTGTGAAAGAAAGACATCTATATGTGTTACACATGCTTGTATTATCATTAAACACATTTAACTTGTTTACAAAAATGTCTCTTTCATAAATAAATAAATATAAATGATATATATAAATGAGGTAGATCCCTTCGAGTTGGTCAATTGAAAAGTAGCTCGCCTGCAGAAAAAGTGTGGGCACCCCTGTATCGGGACATACATCACAATAAAATAGTATTGCGATGATATCGTAGCGTGAGATTTTGGTCTTGCTGTATCCCCAGTAAACGATGATCTTTGTTGTGTTGTCATCTTGTGTGTGTCAGAGACGTCCTCGGTGTTGTTTGTCGGCTTTGAGGCGCTCCCTCGTCAATTCTTATCAAGGAGAGAAAAAGGCCAATTGTTTTCTGCTCCATTTGATAGCAAGTCAATGTGTGCGATGTAATATTGACAGCAAACAAACAATTGAATACGAGACACTTCATCTCTCTGCTGTTTATTAGCCAAGCGGGGACCTGCAGGAGGTCACCTCTTCTTGTCTTGGCTGAGAGAGTCCCACTCTGCACTAATTGGTGCCCAAGACCTCAGCTGGCTTCACATTCCCTGGATCAACTTCTGCTATTGCCGAGCTTGTAGTTCTTCTTGTTGTGTTTAGCAGCGAGTGTTTGTGCAGCCTTGAAAGGTCAGAGACAATCCACAATCAAGGCGACTCGTGTCAGGATGCGCAAGATTACAAATTGATTATATGCTGCAGGATTAGAGCCAGAATGGATATTGAAATCACGATTATTCATCTCAATTATTTATTATGTACCCCAATCATCGATGCGGCCGGCGGCCTGGAGGCGGAGGAAGACCGCCCAGACACCGGCGAAGACAGTAAAGACGGCATATGGGAGGTCCTCGCAGCCTCTCCCCAATCCCTGATGGTCAAAACCCCGGCACCTGGACCCCCCCGTGGCCTACACAGGATTCAGAGGTTTCTTGGTCCATCCCTAGTCACTGTTCTCAGCCTCACCGAAGCCCGCGAAAACAACACCCCCCTACCCGGGCCCCCCCTCTCCAACCCCGCGCCCTCCCCACCCCGGTCTCCAGTACAGACGGCAGATGGGAGGTCCTTGCAGCCTCTCCCCAATCCCTGATGGTCTAAACCGCGGCACCTGGACCCCCCCATGGCCTACACAGGATTCAGGGGTTTCTTGGTCCATCCCTAGTCACTGTTCTCAGCCTCACCGAAGCCCGCGAAAACAACACCCCCCTACCTGGGCCCCCCCTCTCCAACTCTGCCCCTTCCCCACCCCGGTCTCCAGTAAAGACGGCAGATGGGAGGTCCTCGCAGCCTCTCCCCAATCCCTGATGGTCAAAACCGCGGCACCTGGACCCCCCCCGTGGCCTACACAGGACTCAGGGGTTTCTTGGTCCATCCCTAGTCACTGTTCTCAGCCTCACCGAAGCCCGCGAAAACAACACCCCCCTACCTGGGCCCCCCCACCCCGGTCTCCAGTAAAGACGGCAGATGGGAGGTCCTCGCAGCCTCTCCCCAATCCCTGATGGTCAAAACCGCGGCACCTTGACCCCCCAGTGGCCTACACAGGATTCAGGGGTTTCTTGGTCCATCCCTAGTCACTGTTCTCAGCCTCACTGAAGCCCGCGAAAACAACACCCCCTTACCTGGGCGCCCGGTCTCCAGTACAGACGGCAGATGGGAGGTCCTCGCAGCCTCTCCGCAATCCCTGATGGTCTAAACCGCGGCACCTGGACCCCCCCATGGCCTACACAGGATTCAGGGGTTTCTTGGTCCATCTCTAGTCACTGTTCTCAGCCTCACCGAAGCCCGCGAAAACAACACCCCCTTACTGGGCCCCCGGTCTCCAGTAAAGACGGAAGATGGGAGGTCCTCGCAGCCTCTCCCCAATCCCTGATGGTCAAAAACCCGCGGAACCTGGACCCCCCTGTGGCCTACACAGGACTCAGGGGTTTCTTGGTCCATCTCTAGTCACTGTTCTCAGCCTCACCGAAGCCCGCGAAAACAACACACCCCTCTCCAACTCCGCCCCCTCCCCCATCACCTGGCTGATGAACAATGGTCCTCTCTCCCCCTCCCCCAAGCCTCCCCATTCAAACAGTGAACAGGACGACTCTACAACGTCAAAAACAACGACATGGCCATCCCTCCTTTTTCCGGACATTACCTCTCCACAGCAGACTCTGATGTTCATTTTAGTTCCAGTGGGCTACACATCATCCACCTTAATGTGAACAGCCTCTCTTGAACCAAACCCGACCAAATCAGAGAAATGTTCCACAACAAAAAGGTAAAAATCCTGTTTCTCTGAAACTAAGTTAGATCAAAGGGATTCTGATTCAGAGATAGAGATATAAAACTTCTCGGTTATCAGAAAGAACAAGAATAAAAACCTGCTGGTGGTGTTTGTGTGTATATTCACCAGTATATAAAATACATAATTCTCACTGATCTCAACCACAATGCCCTTGAATCTGTGTGGCCGGAAATCACATTTTTCTGACAGGGACTGTATACAGACCCCCTAATCACAGTGATGTCTATGGTGCTCTCGAGGAGTTCTTAGCTGGGGTAGACAACGTGGAGAAAATTATAACTGAAGATCTGAACACAAATATTCAACGCAGAGATGCGCATGTCTTCAAATCTTACAGCAAGCTTTGTATTCTGCACGCTCTCTCCCAGCTAATAACACTACCCACAAGGGTGCTTGATTCCATCCAATCAACCATAGATCTCATCCTCACATCAGACGGGCCTAACATAAAAAAAATAGTGGGGTCATGATCTGTGGTCTTAGCGACCACTATCTAACCTTCTGCACCCGCAAAATAACTAAACCCAAAGCCAATGGCCACATAACAGCTCAATCCATCCATCCATCATCTTCCGCTTATCCGAGGTCGGGTCGCGGGGGCAACAGCCTAAGCAGGGAAACCCAGACTTCCCTCTCCCCAGCCACTTCGTCTAGCTCTTACCGGGGGATCCCGAGGCGTTCCCAGGCCAGCCGGGAGACATAGTCTTCCCAACGTGTCCTGGGTCTTCCCCGTGGCCTCCTACCGGTTGGACGTGCCCTAAACACCTCCCTAGGGAGGCGTTCGGGTGGCATCCTGACCAGATGCCCGAACCACCTCATCTGGCTCCTCTCGATGTGGAGGAGCAGCGGCTTTACTTTGAGTTCCTCCCGGATGGTAGAGCTTCTCACCCTATCTCTAAGGGAGAGCCCAAACTCATTTGGGCCGCTTGTACCCGTGATCTTATCCTTTCGGTCATGACCCAAAGCTCATGACCATAGGTGAGGATGGGAACGTAGATCGACCGGTAAATTGAGAGCTTTGCCTTCCGGCTCAGCTCCTTTTTCACCACAACGGATCGGTACAACGTCCGCATTACTGAAGACGCCGCACCGATCCGCCTGTCGATCTCACGATCCACTCTTCCCTCACTCGTGAACAAGACTCCTAGGTACTTGAACTCCTCCACTTGGGGCAGGGTCTCCTCCCCAACCCGGAGATGGCATTCCACCCTTTTCCGGGCGAGAACCATGGACTCGGACTTGGAGGTGCTGATTCTCATTCCGGTCGCTTCACACTCGGCTGCGAACCGATCCAGCGAGAGCTGAAGATCCCGGTCAGATGAAGCCATCAGGACCACATCATCTGCAAAAAGCAGAGACCTAATCCTGCGGTCACCAAACCGGAACCCCTCAACGCCCTGACTGCGCCTAGAAATTCTGTCCATAAAAGTTATGAACAGAATCGGTGACAAAGGACAGCCTTGGCAGGGTCCAATCCTCAATCCAGATCCCTCAAAACGTGATAATTTAAACCTCAAATTAGGTGAGTGGGACTGGTCCCCTGTGCTCACGAGCAACCTGGCCGATGATGCTTGGGATTGCTTCAAAACAGCGTTCGTAGTGATACTAAATGATATGGCTCCCGTGAGAACAGTCAGGATCCAAGCCCGCTCTGAACCATGGATGAATCCAAACCTATTAGCTGCCATAAAAGACAGAGGCAGAAAATACTTTGAATACCAAAAGTTTGATCATATTACGCCTGTACTGTATATACCTTTATATACATATATACATACATATATACCTATACTGTATATACCTTTATATACATATATACATACATATATACCTATACTGTATATACCTTTATATACATATATACATACATATATACCTATACTGTATATACCTTTATATACATATATACATACATATATACCTATACTGGCTCACCTGCACTGGCTTCCTGTGCACTTAAGATGTGACTTTAAGGTTTTACTAATTACGTATAAAATACTACACGGTCTAGCTCCATCCTATCTTGCCGATTGTATTGTACCATATGTCCCGGCAAGAAATCTGCCTTCAAAGGACTCCGGCTTATTAGTGATTCCCAAAGCCCAAAAAGAGTCTGCGGGCTATAGAGCGTTTTCATTTCGGGCTCCAGTACTCTGGAATGCCCTCCCGGTAAAAGTTCGAGATGCCACCTCAGTAGAAGCATTCAAGTCTCACCTTAAAACTCATTTGTATACTCTAGCCTTTAAATAGACTCCCTTTTTCGACCAGTTGATCTGCCGTTTCTTTTCTTTTTCTCCTATGTCCCACTCTCCCTTGTGGAGGGGGTCCGGTCCGATCCGGTGGCCATGTACTGCTTGCCTGTGTATCGGCTGGGGACATCTCTGCGCTGCTGATCCGCCTCCGCTTGGGATGGTTTCCTGCTGGCTCCGCTGTGAACGGGACTCTCGCTGCTGTGTTGGATCCGCTTTGGACTGGACTCTCGCGACTGTGTTGGATCCATTATGGATTGAACTTTCACAGTATCATGTTAGACCCGCTCGACATCCATTGCTTTCCTCCTCTCCAAGGTTCTCATAGTCATTATTGTCACCGATGTCCCACTGGGTGTGAGTTTTCCTTGCCCTTATGTGGGCCTACCGAGGATGTCGTAGTGGTTTGTGCAGCCCTTTGAGACACTAGTGATTTCGGGCTATATAAGTAAACATTGATTGATTGATTGATTGATGAAAGAAAGAAGAAAGTGAATGAATGTTTATAACTGAATATGTTTACATTTGCATAAAAATGTGTTTTCTTTTGTCTTATTTGTTAAATAAATGAAGTCACGTTTATGACAACCTTTTTAAAAAAAACACAACATATAAAGTGAGACGTAACAGGACAATGCATACTTTTATCATTTGTTTTCAAAACGCTTACAAAAAAGTGGGACCCCAAAAATTTACTGCGGGACCCCATTTTTAGGACTTGATGGGGTCCCCGGGACACATCTTGCCAGCGACTTTTTATCTGCACAATCCTTTGTGTTTTTATGGAACGTATTAATTACTCTCCCTAGTAATGAATGACATTCAATTCAATTACGTTAGCTAATCGCTATGTCCCCCCCTCCCTTGTGGAGAGGGTCCGGTCCGATGACCATGGATGAAGTACTGGCTGTCCAGAGTCGAGACCCAGGATGGACCGCTCATCGGGACCCAGGATGGACCGCTCGCCTGTATCGGTTGGGGACATCTCTACGCTGCTGATCCGCCTCCGCTTGAGATGGTTTCCTGTGGACGGGACTCTCGCTGCTGTCTTGGATCCGCTTGAACTGAACTCTCGCGGCTGTGTTGGAGCCACTATGGATTGAACTTTCACAGTATCATGTTAGACCCGCTCGACATCCATTGCTTTCGGTCCCCTAGAGAGGGGGGGTTGCCCACATCTGAGGTCCTCTCCAAGGTTTCTCATAGTCAGCATTGTCACTGGCGTCCCACTGGATGTGAATTCTCCCTGCCCACTGGGTGTGAGTTTTCCTTGCCCTTTTGTGGGTTCTTCCGAGGATGTTGTAGTCGTAATGATTTGTGCAGTCCTTTGAGACATTTGTGATTTGGGGCTATATAAATAAACATTGATTGATTGATTGATAATTCAATTATTTTGGGGGTAAAGTAACTGGTTACTAAAATAAATTACTCTTTAAAAGTCATTTTTAGAAGACTGATCACAAAAATTGTGAATGATGGGCAAAACTTGTCGTGTTCATCCTTGCAAACAACAACTCACTTATTCCAGCCTCCCTGACCAATCAGCATCAGCATCTCTTGTGTGTGTGTGCGTGTGTCTCTCTATGCGTGCGTGTGTGTGTGTGTGTGTGTGTGTGTGTGCATTCTGGCATTAATTTCACAGGGTGCTTAAGCTTTGATACCAATGATCCCTGAAGGGGCACACACACACACACGTACACACACACACACACACACACACACACACACACACACACGCACACACACACAGCGTGAGGTGAGAGATGATTGGCTGTGCAATAAATGGTTGGTTAAGCTGTGGAATACCTGCCTGGGCTCAAACAACATCCACACTCGACGGCCACCCAGGATAAACCTTTGTCATCACAGCAGATGACTCACTTTAACGACCCTCTTTTAAACACACACACACACACACGTACACACACACGTACACACACACACACGCTTCACTTGCATGCGCAGCGCGATAAAGTGAAAAGAAAGGAAGTTGACCGGGAGAAAGTCGCTACCTAATGATAGTCACACACACACTAGGTGTGGCGAAATTTTTCTCTGCATTTGACCCCATCCCCTTATTCACCCCCTGGGAAGTGAGGGGAGCAGTGAGCGGCAGCAGTGGCCGCGCTTGGGAATCATTTCCGGAGGTTTAACCCCCAATTCCAAGCCTTGATGCTGAGTGCCAAGCAGAGAGGTCATGGCTCCCATTTTTATAGTCTATGCCAGGGGTGCCCACACTTTTTCTGCAGGCGAGCTACTTTTCAATTGACCAACTCGAGGGGATCTACCTCATTTATATATATCATTTATATTTATTTATTTATGAAAGAGACATTTTTGTAAACAAGTTAAATGTGTTTAATGATAATACAAGCATGTGTAACACATATAGATGTCTTTCTTTCACAAAGACAAGAATATAAGTTGGTGTATTACCTGATTCTGATGACTTGCATTGATTGGAATCAGACAGTAATGATGATAACGCCCACATTTTCAAATGGAGGAGAAAAAAAGTTGTCCTTTCTGTACAATACCACATGAAAGTGGTTGGTTTTTGGCATCTAATTCATCCAGCTTCCATACACTTTACAAGAAAAACATTGGCGGCAAATTCCGTAGCTTGCTTGATTGACATTCACGGCACCCGAGGGTCTTGTGAGATGACGCTGGCTGCTGCCAGTTCATTATTATGAAAAAATGACAGAGAGGAAGGCGAGAAACACTTTTTATTTCAACAGACTTTCGGGCCGTCCCTTCCGTCAAAACTCTAAAGGCTGACTGCACATTTCCTATCTTCACAATAAAAGCCCTGCTTCATGCTGCCTGCGCTAACAAAATAAGAGTCTCGGAACTTGTGCACGCCAGCTTTCTGAGGGATCGCTTGTGCACGCCAGTTTTCCGAGACTCTGTATTTAGTTAGCGCAGGCAGCATGAAGCAGGGCTTTTATTGTGAAGATAGGAAATGTGCAGTCGGCCTTTAGAGTTTTGACGGAAGGTACGGCGCGAGAGTCTGTTGAAATAAAAAGTGTTTCTCGCCTTCCTCTCGGTCATATTTTCATAATAATGAACTGGCAGCAGCCAGCGTCATCTCACAAGACCCTCCGGTACCGTGAATGTCAATTAAGTGACGTCTTGGTGAAGATTGATGATCGCTAATTTTTAGGTCTATTTTTTTTAAAAGCCTGGCTGGAGATCGACTGACACACCCCCCGCGGTCGACTGGTAGCTCGCGATCGACGTAATGGGCACCCCTGGTCTATGGTATGACTCGGCCGGGGTTTGAACTCCCAACCGACCCATCTCAGGCCGGACACTCCAACCACTAGGGCACTGAGTACGTTGTTGGAACTTAGATATTAGCTTTTACTATGTAAAAGTGCTTTGAGTCACTAGAGAAAAGCGCTATATAAATATAATTCACACTTTACTTAAAGGGGACCTGTGATGAATTTAGTTTTTTTGTGACTTATGAATGTTAGAAAGTGGGATACTCGTGTTAAACATTGCAAAGCATGAACATTTTGGTCCTTATGGTACCTTCGCTATCCTGCAATAATGATGAGTACAGTACAACGTGACGTCTTGGTGAAGATTGATGATCGCTCATTTTTAGGTCTATTTTTTTTTAAAAGCCTGGCTGGAGATCGACTGACACACCCCCCGCGGTCGACTGGTAGCTCGCGATCGACGCAATGAGCACCCCTGCCGTAGAGTTTGGCCATGTGTTTGTACGCTAGAAGAAGAGTTCCTCAGTATTCACTCTTACAAAAACAGCAAGGTGTTTTATTGTTACACAATGATATGGCAAATCTGGTTTTAGCTCCATCTTTGGACTGATTTAGAGGCAGACTGATTCCTCCCATTGTCAGCATTACTCACCACCGAGAATGAGACAAATATTACAAATTATAACAACGGAAAAAGACATAAGTGTTCTTGTGTCTCATAAAGACTGTGAAAAAAAGTGCGGTTCCCCTTTGAATATTTTACCGACCTTCCTTATTTTTGTCATTCAATCAGCAAGCAGTCATCAAAAGCATTTTTTCAACAAGTGATTTAGACAAACAGAAGGAATTTGAAATATTGAGCCAAGCTATTACTGTATTCCCCATCTGTCAATTATAGTTTGGTTTATGCTGGAATTTTAGTGTCCGTTGGAGTCCTCCGTTATTCCAAATAGACTTTCTGATGATGTTGTAAGAGTAAACTGATCCCTGCAGGCTGGTCTCTCGCACTTCTCTGCTCCACTTGAGGAGGAGAGAAGTGCTCGAATGTTGGCTTTTACAGTCTGGAAGGACAAGAGTTCCTGTCTCACGGACATGAGACTGCTCTTCAGCCCCACCCTCGCTAGAGAAAAAAAGACAGGCTTCACAACACATCTTGGACTAAAGCCCTGGGGTCTGCCAGTTATCCCTCAGACGTGTGATCTTTAAGTTTGATCATTTTGCTTTTTCCTCAGCGAAAAGGCTAACCGAGCATGATGTTGCTGTTAAAATGCGACTGCAATGTTAGCATGTAGCTCACTTAGCGTTGCTAAGGTTTGTGTCCCCACATCCTGCTTCTCAACATCACGTTGAATGTGGTCCGTGGCATCTGTTCAACTTTCTCTGCTTGGCATGTTCCTTGAAACTCTCCCCAAAGACGCTCATACTTTCTCAAACTGGGTTTGACTGCGGCTCCTTTGCTGGCTTATCTTGATGAGTATTGCAAACACCTCAACCCCGGGCTGTATTGTGTGACCTTTTACACCTGTGTTGCTTTAAAACTAACCAGTTACACTTGTACTGCATGGTAGGGTATAAAAAAGTACAGTATATGATAGTTAGTAAGGATGTAATGGTAGATTATAAAAAAAGTAGGGGTGGGCAAATTAATGCGTAAATTACGCGTTAACTCATCAATCTATGAACGCCGACAATTATTTTATCGCACATTTGCGTATGTTGTTTACATGCTTTTATTTTGTTAACGCCAAGATGGCATCTCCCGGATGTACTTCGGCGTGGAAGGGGCTCTTGGTAAAGATGGAACATTTGGCAAAAATACCGGACAATTCTGCAAATTTCACGGCTGGCTTACAGCGTGGTCACTCCGGGATCACTTACGACCGCCAGACAATTCTGGATGTGGATAGATCGGGCCGTTTTTGGACTGAATGACGCGTGCTTGCTAGACCGGCTAGCTAGCATGGGAATACTTTGCCGGCTACATCCAGCGGCCTGTGAAGCAGCGGCGTATATGTGTTGTCTGTCTATTTATGAATAATGCAGACCAGGAGTGTTGGCTGAGTTCTTAACGTTTGCTTTCAGAGCGTGCATATCACAACATACAAGATGTTGTCATGGCGACACACAACCTATACCGGGCTACCGCGCATGCTCGTCACTCCTGTTGCATGCTGGGTAGGGTAGTTCTTTTATTCCCTGGCTCATAACATCACAATATAGTACCATGTATATGATGCGTTCAGTTTATCAAAGCACCAAGCAAACAATCGGAAAATTCCCATCATATCAATTCCTAGATATGGTCATAATTATTTTAAGTGCACTACGCAGAATAAACAGAACATTATTAATATTGCTACTACGGATAATTTGATCAAAAATTCCCTAAAACAGCCCACTACCTATAATATAGGTTTTTTAACCTTCGTCTTGTGTCGACCCGTTTTAGTTTTTAAATGCATAAAAACACCACATACATTTATTTTTTTTGCATCAAAGCTTTTTGACTTTGTCAGGAACCTCTTTGTCAACAAAATAAAACATTTAAATTTTTTTCACTAAATTATAAAATGAAATTATGCCCTTGGTGTTGTTAGGGTCGGTTTCGACCCAGTTATAAAAATAAGATGATAAAGCAATGATAAGAGCCAAAACTGAACACACTGACAGCCAGCTCCTCTCTCAATCATGTGAGCTTTTGTGGATTCTCATTTTACCTTGTAATCCTGTACAAAAACAAACAAAAGACGGACACTAAAAGTGTCACTTTTTGCCACTCTGATTTTGTTTTTTTATTAGTTTTGGAACTAGTAATCTATTTCATTTGCTTGATTGGTTGTTGGTTGTTGTTTGTTTGATGTTGGATTTCTGTTGCTGAAAAAAATATGTTGTCATTTTATGTGCCTTTTTCTTGAAGTAAATATATATGGGTCGAAATTGACCCGTAACACCATAGATGTTACTATAGTTAAAATTCTTAAAATGAAAAAATAAATAAAACACATTTATTCAAGAGATGTGTTCTAATACCCCTTAGTAATAGTTAGGTAACACAACAACCTTTTTTTTTAAATTTATATGATTCTCTTGAGGTTCGTTTTAACATTTTTAAAAATTAAAATCGAGGGGTATACTGACAAAAAAAGGCCCAGTGGCCCAAACCAAAAATATTAAAACCAATATTTTCAAGGATAAGGAAGCCTAACGAGGTAACCAAGAAATGAGAAACAAATTGGATGATAGATAATTGTTTTTAGTGTATTTTACAGCTGATTTAAGACATGGGTCAAAACCGACCCGTTAACATAAGAGATGGTAACAGAAAGCTAACACAAGAGGAAGGTTAAACATAAGATCCCTGATAAAAAAAAATATTTCTGCTGTTACCTCAGAAATTGCCTGTTCAGATGTTATGATTGTGGCTCAGAGATTTGTATGTAGATTATATTTATTTTCCATAACAAACAGGATAACTTAAATACCCTGGCAGTGGCAATAAGCTTAAATGTTTGTATTTACATTTTTGGAGTTGATTTTCATCAAATATGCTATTTAACTGCTACTGTTTAACAAGGACTGATTTAAATTGTGTTTGCACCACAAATGTTTTGGCGCTTTTGTTCATGTGGGAGAATATTCCAATAAAGGTGCACTACACACTACTTTTGAATTCATTATTGGGCTTTGCGTATACAATGCAGTTAATCGCGATTAATCGGAGAAATAGTGCGATTAACTTCGATTAAAATTGTTAATCGTTGCCCAGCCCTATAAAAAAGTACAGTATATGATAGTTAGTAGGGATGTAACGGTACCAAAATCTCACAGAAGGATATTATCACGGTATTAAGGCCATGGTATGAGATTATTGTGGAATTGTACCCCAAAAAAAAAGACTTGTTAAAAATGCCAACGTGTGTCAGATGATGGCAGGAAGGTTTAGGATAAACACACTTACTGTAATCAAACATTGTCATCATTTATTACTACAAACATTTATTTTGAAGTGCAAATAATTGTGTGGAAAGTCCATTGTTTCAAGCAAATGTCTGACAATTTCACTTTTAATAGTATAAATACCTCAAAATATGATGTTTATCTCCATTGGTTTTAAAACTCTTTTCCGGGTGATGGTCTATCAAGCAGCTGCTCATATTTTTTGGCGGTGTACCACATACTGTATGTACCAAAGTGTACCACATACTGTAAGTACCAAAGTGTACCACATACTGTAAGTACTAAAGTGTACCACATACAGTATGTACCAAAGTGTACCACATACTGTAAGTACTAAAGTGTACCACATACTGTAAGTACTAAAGTGTACCACATACAGTATGTACCAAAGTGTACCACATACTGTAAGTACCAAGACTCTCTGTGTACAAGTGGAGTGTACCACATACTGTAAGTACCAAAGTGTACCACATACTGTAAGTACCGAGACTCTCTGCGTACAAGTGGAGTGTACCACATACTGTAAGTACCAAAGTGTACCACATACTGTAAGGACCAAGACTCTCTGTGTACAAGTGGAGTGTACCACATACTGTAAGTACCAAAGTGTACCACATACTGTATGTACCAAAGTGTACTACATACTGTAAGTACCAAAGTGTACCACATACTGTAAGTACTAAAGTGTACCACATACAGTATGTACCAAAGTGTACCACATACTGTAAGTACCAAGACTCTCTGTGTACAAGTGGAGTGTACCACATACTGTAAGTACCAAAGTGTACCACATACTGTAAGTACCAAGACTCTCTGCGTACAAGTGGAGTGTACCACATACTGTAAGTACTAAAGTGTACCACATACTGTAAGTACCAAGACTCTCTGCGTACAAGTGGAGTGTGTCACATACTGTAAGTACCAAAGTGTACCACATACTGTAAGTACCAAAGTGTACCACATACTGTAAGTACCAAAGTGTACCACATACAGTATGTACCAAAGTGTACCACATACTGTAAGTACCAAGACTCTCTGTGTACAAGTGGAGTGTACCACATACTGTAAGTACCAAAGTGTACCACATACTGTAAGTAACCAAGTGTACCACATACTGTAAGTACCAGGACTATCTGCGTACAAGTAGTGGAGTGTACCACATAAATACTAAGACTATCTGCGTACAAGGGGAGTGTACCACATAAGTACTAAGACTATCTGCGTACAAGTGGAGTGTACCACATAAGTACTAAGACTATCTGCGTACAAGTGGAGTGTACCACATAAGTACTAAGACTATCTGCGTACAAGGGGAGTGTACCACATAAGTACTAAGACTATCTGCGTACAAGTAGAGTGTACCACATAAGTACTAAGACTATCTGCGTACAAGTAGAGTGTACCACATAAGTACTAAGACTATCTGCGTACAAGTGGAGTGTACCACATAAGTACTAAGACTATCTGCGTACAAGTAGAGTGTACCACATAAGTACTAAGACTATCTGCGTACAAGTGGAGTGTACCACATAAGTACTAAGACTATCTGCATGTACCACATAAGTACTAAGACTATCCCCTCCAAAGCTCAGTCATATTTGTGGACAAGCGAGAATATTTATCGACAGAAGAGGTTTAGTCTGACTGTGGAAGGAGACAAAAGCAAGAAGTGTTTGTGATGCTTAGTTTCTGGGAAGATTACATAAGACGACACAGGCGGTCTCACACATCTTGTGGAATGTTTCAGCGTGTGCAAGCTGCACATGCCATTTGCTTGGAATCCTAGTCCAGGTCCACTTTCTGGACTCTTGTACGTACCTCTTGGACAAAAGTCAGTGGCTCATGTATTATGGAGGAAGTCCTGGCTGTCCAGAGTCCAGACCTGAGGTGGACCTGTGCATCGGTTGAGGACATCTCTGCACTACTGACCAGTCTCCGCTCGGGATGGTCTTCTGCTGGCCTCACTTTGGACTGGACTCTCACACTATTATGTTAGATCCACTATGGACTGGACTCTCACTATTATGTTGGATCCACTATGGACTGGACTCTCACTATTATGTTAGATCCACTATGGACTGGACTCTCACACTATTATGTTAGATCCACTATGGACTGGACTCTCACACTATTATGTTAGATCCACTATGGATTGGACTCTCACACTATTATGTTAGATCCACTATGGACTGGACTCTCACTATTATGTTAGATCCACTCTGGACTAGACTCTCACTATTATGTTAGATCCACTATGGACTGGACTCTCACACTATTATGTTAGATCCACTATGGACTGGACTCTCACACTATTATGTTAGAACCACTATGGACTGGACTTTCACTATTATGTTAGATCCACTATGGACTGGACTCTCACTATTATGTTAGATCCACTATGGACTGCAGCAGGATAGATCCACTGAACACAGCCAATATTGTCTGGCAACACAAGTTGTGGTCCTGTCTACACGCATGAGTACTGCCCACACTTGGGGAACTGCGGTTCGAGCTAAAGCAGTGGGGCGTAAACCTACAAGCTGCACGCTGACTACTCCTAAAGTCTGTCCAAGTGGACTTGCTGTACTTTTGTCCTTGGAGGAGGTCTACTTGAGCAACACTGAAATGTTTCTGGCTGCTGCCATTGTGGCCTCCTCTCGCTCATCTGGCCGCCAATCCATTTCCTGCCAAGTCCGCCGGCCTGGGGCTCATTTGGCAGGAAGCCTGGCAGGACCAGGACCAGGACCAGGACCAGGACCAGGTCAGTGCAGTCATGGGTCGTGGCCTGGCCGAGGACTTGAAGTGTCACACGTTAGTTGCATGCAGAGATGCTTTGCATCATGTCTTGTCTTTTTTGTATATATATATATATATATATATATATATATATATATATATATATATATATATATATATTTAATACATAGTAAAAAAGATAATAATACATAGTAAATAGATAATAATACATAGTAAAAAGATAATAATACATAGTTAAAAAGATAATAATACATAGTAAATAGATAATAATACATAGTAAATAGATAATAATACATAGTAAAAAGATAATAATACATAGTTAAAAAGATAATAATACCTAGTAAATAGATAATAATACATAGTAAAAAAGATAATAATACATAGTTAAAAAGATATAATACATAGTAAAATAGATAATAATACATAGTAAAATAGATAATAATACATAGTAAAAAAGATAATAATACATGGTAAAATAGATAATAATACATGGTAAAATAGATAATAATACATGGTAAAATAGATAATAATACATAGTAAAAAAGATAATAATACATAGTAAAAAAGATAATAATACATAGTAAAATAGATAATAATACATCGTAAACAGATAATAATACATAGTAAAAAAGATGATAATACATAGTAAAATAGATAATAAATACATAGTAAAAAAAGATAATAATACATAGTAAAATAGATAATAATACATAGTAAAAAAGATAATAATACATAGTAAAATAGATAATAATACATAGTAAAATAGATAATAATACATCGTAAAATAGATAATACATTGTAAAATAGATAATAATACATAGTAAAATAGATAATAATACACAGTAAAAAAGATGATAATAATACATAGTAAAATAGATAATAATACATAGTAAAATACATAATAATACATAGTAAAAAAGATGATAATAATACATAGTAAATAGATAATAATACATAGTAAAATACATAATAATACATAGTAAAAAAGATAATAATGCGTAGTAAAATAGATAATAATACGTAGTAAATAGATAATAATACGTAGTAAAATAAATAATAATACATAGTAAAAAAGATAATAATACATAGTAAAATAGATAATAATACATAGTAAAATAGATAATAATACATAGTAAAATAAATAATAATACATAGTAAAAAGGATAATAATACATAGTACACAATAGATAATAATACATCGTAAAATAGATAATAATACATCGTAAAATAGATAATAATACATAGTAAAATAGATAATAATACATAGTAAAATAGATAATAATACATAGTAAAATAGATAATAATACAGGACACAGAACAGTAATCACAGGTTAAAGCATATGTGAAGAGTGTGTGTTTGAGAAGGCTTGTGAAGGTAATGTAGAGGCAGGATTTGTTTCTCACTTGTCACCTGGGATAGTGGGTGTGGCTACATGTGTGTGAGGCGGAGTCTGTGTGTGTGTGGAGTGTGTGTGAGCTGAATGATTGCTGAATGAATATCACCTGCACCTGTCCGAGGGAATTGTTTGGCTTGTTTGGAGAGAGTTTGAACCTGGGTGCCAATACTTCTGTTGGCCATCTGAATGTCAAAGTATTGTATTTTTACTGAAAGGGACAATAAATCACCCTCAAAACAGCAAATAAGGACTTCATGTTGCATCCTTGGACCTCGCCTGTCAGACAGAGCCTGCTTTCCACTCTCAGTGACTCATTACTTCTTGATAGTCACACAACATTGTCGACAGAAAAAGGCTGCAGACCCGACACCGACCTTCTGATACTTGGCTGGAATTGTGAAGTTTGGAGCACTCAACCACTCAAGTAACCGAATGAAAGGAAGGAGCGCAGCACAAGCCATGGTATGTGAAGCTCACTTCATTCACACTGCGAAGTATACTTGCCTGGACACAGTTGATGATATACTTGCCTGGACACATTTGATGATATACTTGATGATATACTATGTTTTCTATGTGATTTTGGTGTGGTTCCTGTATATTTTGATCATTTTCATGGTCAAAATCGCGGAAATTCCATGTTTCCTGATCAAAACAATGCAGCAGATGAAAATCGAAACCTGAGAACTTATCAAAAACTCTGTTCTATACTTTTAATCAGAAGGTTCAATCTCTCTCCTGTGCGAGTTTGAAGCCAAAACAACACACGCACTCAGAGGAGATAATGTTTGAAGAAAGGTGACCGGTTTTTACAAAACTTTTGTTTTGAAGGGGGATTGCAAACTTCCTGTTGATTTTTGTTGGGGGTTGTCAATCTATGAAATGTAGGTCTAAGCGAGACCTACATAGAGGTTTTTGTTTCATGTCTCTCTGACATTCTTACCGAAGTTACAAGCAATTTTGTCTGTGTTTTCTTCCTAAGAGCAGTTTTTTCAGTGTTTTATTCAAAAATAGCGCTAGAGCGCAATTTTGAGTTTTGGGGTTTGGTTTTTTTCATTAAATCGCAATATTCGCCAGTCCTTATGCGTGCGCCAAGTTTGGTGACTTTGGAAGCATTTTAAAGGGGTCAAATTACAGCGCAAAGAGGCAAAAATGGCATTTTTGTGAAATTTTATTTTGAAGGGATTTCTGCCAACTTCCTGTAGATTTTTGCTGAAAGAAGTGAGTGTATGAAAATTGGGTCTAAGTCAGACCTACGTAGGAGTTTTTGTTTCATGTCGCTATGACATTCCTAACAGAAGTTACATGCAGTTTTGTCTGTAATTTTTTTCCCTAGGGGGCGCTAGAGCGCAATTTTCATTTTGGGGATTGGTTGCTTAATATGTTGGAAGGTTTGCTATACCGACGTGTGTGTCAAATTTGGTGAGTTTTGAAGCATTTTAAGGTGGTCAAATAACAGCTAGAAGAGGCAAAAATGACATTTTTTAGGAGACTTTGCACAGGGGTTCTTTGAAGGCGCTTAAAATCAAAAGCTGAGAACTTATCAAAACTCTGTTCTCATACTTTTAATCAGAAGGGTTCAATCTCTCTCCTGTGCTGAGTTTGAAGCCAAAACAACACACGCACTCAGAGGAGATAATGTTGAAGAAAGGTGACCGGTTTTTACAAAACTTTTGTTTTGAAGGGGGGGATTGCAAACTTCCTGTTGATTTTTGTTGGGGGTTGTCAATATATGAAATGTAGGCCTAAGCGAGACCTACATAGAGGTTTTTGTTTCATGTCTCTCCGACATTCTTACCGGAAGTTACAAGCAATTTTGTCTGTGTTTTCTTCTTAAGAGCAGTTTTTTCAGTGTTTTAATTCAAAAATAGCGCTAGAGCGCAATTTTGAGTTTTGGGGTTTTTTTTTTTTTCATTAAATCGCAATATTTGCCAGTCCTTATGTGTGCGTCAAGTTTGGTGACTTTTGAAGCATTTTAAAGGGGTCAAATTACAGCGCCAAGAGGCAAAAAATGGCGTTTTTGCGAAATTTTATTTTGAAGGGATTTTTGCCAACTTCCTGTAGATTTTTGCTGAAAGAAGTGAGTGTATGAAAATTGGGTCTAAGTCAGACCTACATAGGAGTTTTTTGTTGATGTCGCTATGACATTCCTAACAGAAGTTACATGCAGTTTTGTCTGTAATTTTTTTTCCTAGGGGGGCGCTAGAGCGCAATTTTCATTTTGGGGGATTGGTTTGCTTAATATGTTTGGAAGGTTTGCTATACCGAGTGTGTGTCAAATTTGATGAGTTTTGAAGCATGTTAAGGGGGTCAAATAACAGCTCAAAGAGGCAAAAATTACATTTTTTAGGAGACTTTGCACAGGGGTTCTTGAAGGCGCGTAAAATCAAACCTGAGAACTTATCAAAACTCTGTTCTATACTTTTAATCAGAAGGGTTCAATCTCTCCCTGTGCGAGTTTGAAGCCAAAACAACAAACGCACTCAGAGGAGATAATGTTTGAAGAAAGGTGACCGGTTTTTACAAAACTTTTGTTTTGAAGGGGGGATTGCAAACTTCCTGTTGATTTTTGTGGGGGTTGTCAATCTATGAAATGTAGGTCTAAGCGAGACCTACATAGAGGTTTTGTTTCATGTCTCTCCGACATTCTTACGGAAGTTACAAGCAATTTGTCTGTGTTTTTTCCTAAGAGCAGTTTTTTCAGTGTTTTATTCAAAAATAGCGCTAGAGCGCAATTCTGAGTTTTGGGGTTTGGTTTTTTCATTAGATCGCAATATTCGCCAGTCCTTATGTGTGTGCAGTTTGGTGACTTTTGAAGCATTTTAAAGGGGTCAAATTACAGCGCCAAGAGGCAAAAATGTGAAAATTTTAATTTGAAGGGATTTTTGCAACTTCCTGTAGATTTTTGCTGAAAGAAGTGAGTGTATGAAAATTGGGTCTAAGTCAGACCTACATAGGAGTTTTTGTTTCATGTCGCTGTGACATTCCTAACAGAAGTTACATGCAGTTTTGTCTGTAATTTTTTTCCTAGGGGGCGCTAGAGCGCAATTTCATTTTGGGGGATTGGTTGCTTAATATGTTGGAAGGTTTGCTATACCGACGTGTGTGTCAAATTTGGTGAGTTTTGAAGCATGTTAAGGGGGTCAAATAACAGCTCAAAGAGGCAAAAATGACATTTTTTAGGAGACTTTGCACAAGGGTTCTTTGAAGGCGCGTAAAATCAAACCTTGAGAACTTATCAAAACTCTGTTCTATACTTTTAATCAGAAGGGTTCAATCTCTCTCCTGTGTGAGTTTGAAGCCAAAACAACAAACCCACTCAGAGGAGATAATGTTTGAAGAAAGGTGACCGGTTTTTACAAAACTTTTGTTTTGAAGGGGGGATTGCAAACTTCCTGTTGATTTTGTGGGGGTTGTCAATCTATGAAATGTAGGTCTAAGTGAGACCTACATAGTGGTTTTTGTTTCATGTCTCTCCGACATTCTTACCGGAAGTTACAAGCAATTTTGTCTGTGTTTTCTTCCTAAGAGCAGTTTTTTCGGTTGTTTTATTCAAAAATAGCGCTAGGGCGCAATTTGAGTTTTGGGGTTTGGTTTTTTTCATTAAATCACAATATTCGCCAGTCCTTATGCGTGCGCCAAGTTTGTGACTTTGGAAGCATTTTAAAGGGGTCAAATTACAGCGCCAAGAGGCAAAAATGTGAAAATTTTATTTTGAAGGGATTTTTGCCAACTTCCTGTAGATTTTTGCTGAAAGAAGTGAGTGTATGAAAATTGGGTCTAAGTCAGACCTACATAGGAGTTTTTGTTTCATGTCGCTGTGACATTCCTAACAGAAGTTACATGCAGTTTTGTCTGTAATTTTTTTTCCCAGGGGGCGCTAGAGCGCAATTTTCATTTTGGCAGGGGGCGCTAGAGCGCAATTTTCATTTTGGGGGATTGGTTGCTTAATATGTTGGGAAAGTTTTGCTATACCGACGTGTGTGTCAACTTTGGTGAGTTTCGAAGCATGTTAAGGGGGTCAAATTACAGCGCGTAGGTGCGGAATAATAATAAAACACAGCACTCTAATAAACGTCTCCTTGCGCTGGACGTTCTGGGAGGAGGGACGAGGTTCTAGCAAAGGTTCTGTTGCTGCAGAGGCAGAAAGAGGTTCTAGCAAGGGTTCTGTTGCATCAGCGGCCGAGACCGAGGCAGACTATATAAGGCCTGAAGACCCGAGCGCTGGTTACAAGCACGTCCTTGATTGAGACGTAAATAAAGAAGGATGAGGAGAAGGACTTGGAGATGTTTGAAAACCTTCTTGTCTGCCCGGTAGACGCCATGAACCAAGGGGCGGAGCCACCGGCAGACGGCAGCGTGGACCCCCAGAGGCGTACGACTGAAAGGTGACCTCCAGACTCTCCAACAACCCCCCAAATATTTGGTAAGTCTCAGTTTCTTTCACACACGCACACGAGTATTCAGGAATGAGACAGAAAGCGGGCCAGTTAGCATGTTAGCATCATGCTAACATCATGCTCTCCAATTATATACATGCATATTAGCATCATGCTAACATCATGCTCTCCAATTATATACATGCATATTAGCATCATGCTAACATCATGCTCTCCAATTATATACATGCATATTAGCATCATGCTAACATCATGCTCTCCAAGCCACAACATTGATGGCGTTCTACTTTGCTGCTCATCATATTCTGATGACTACAATCCCAACACAAGCAGATTTCTACAGAAAAGTGATTTTATATAGATTGTTGTTTGTTGTCCTTTTTGTTTATTTCATCAATCAATCAATCAATCAATGTTTATTTATATAGCCCCAAATCACAAATGTCTCAAAGGACTGCACAAATCATTACGACTACAACATCCTCGGAAGAACCCACAAAAGGGCAAGGAAAACTCACACCCAGTGGGCAGGGAGAATTCACATCCAGTGGGACGCCAGTGACAATGCTGACTATGAGAAACCTTGGAGAGCACCTCAGATGTGGGCAACCCCCCCCCCCCCCCCCCCCCCCCCCCCCTTAGGGGACCGAAAGCGATGGACTAACATGATACTGTGAAGTTCAATCCATAGTGGCTCCAACACAGCCGCGGAGAGTTCAGTTCAAAGCGGATCCAAGACAGCAGCGAGAGTCCCGTCCACAGGAAACCATCTCAAGCGGAGGCGGATCAGCAGCGTAGAGATGTCCCCAACGGATACAGGCGAGCGGTCCATCCTGGGTCCCGACTCTGGACAGCCAGTACTTCATCCATGGTCATCGGACCGGACCTGACCCCCTCCACAAGGGAAGGGGGGGGGACATAGGAGAAAGAAAAGAAGCGGCAGATCAACTGTCTAAAAAGGAGTCTATTTAAATGCCATAATATACAGATGAGTTTTAAGGTGAGACTTCAATGCTTCTACTGAGGTAGCATCTCGGATGGATGGATGCACTATTTGTCTACTTTCACCAACATAATAATCAATCATCAAGTACAAAGGGCGGGGCTTGTTGCTTAGTTACGTGTGATGTCATGGCACACAGCTGTGTTTGTTAGCTCTAGCGGTTAGCACTTTTGAAAAGTATTGTGCTCCCTCTGCTTGAAGATGGAATGTGATTCCATGGCGCCGTATCTTCTTGTCAACAAACGGGGTATTGTTTGGATGGCAAGTTTGTCACTTTATTCATTGATTTGTTGCTTAATATTCACATTGTGTGCATATGTTTCTGTCGGCTGTGTCACAATGTGATGCTGCCTCTTCCTCTTTGATATCAACGTCGTTTTAGTGCGATACTGCTTGTTGCTACCACCAGTAAGACGATATTTCCTGCATCGAACTTGCTGCACTTATGATGCTGTCTGTTTGTTGTTGACATAAATAAAACCACACCAAAAGTAGCGTGACACGTGACATCAAGCTATCGCTAACGGACCTTTTCATTTTTATTTCACCTTTATTTAAGCAGGGAAAATCCCATTGAGATCAAAGATCTCTTTTCCAAGGGAACAGGTCTTGACATCCAGAGGGGACAGGTCTTGACTTTCAGAGGGGACAGGTCTTGACTTTCAGAGGGGACATGTCTTGACGTCCAGAAGGGACAGGTCTTGACGTCCGGAGGGGACAGTTCTTGACGTACAGAGGGGACAGGTCTTGACATTCAGAGGGGACAGGTCTTGACTTTCAGAGGGGACAGGTCTTGACGTCCAGAAGGGACAGGTCTTGACGTCCGGAGGGGACAGTTCTTGACGTACAGAGGGGACAGTTCTTGACATTCAGAGGGGACAGGTCTTGACTTTCAGAGGGGACAGGTCTTGACGTCCAGAAGGGACAGGTCTTGACGTCCGGAGGGGACAGTTCTTGACGTACAGAGGGGACAGTTCTTGACGTCCAGAGGGGACAGGTCTTGACATTCAGAGGGGACAGGTCTTGACGTCCAGAGGGAACAGTTCTTGACGTCCAGAGGGGACAGGTCTTGACATTCAGAGGGGACAGGTCTTGACGTCCAGAGGGGACAGGTCTTGACGTCCGGGGGGGACAGTCCTTGACATCCAGAGGGGACAGGTCTTGACGTCCAGAGGGGACAGTTCTTACGATCCAGAGGGGACAGGTATTGACATCCGGAGGGGACAGGTCTTGACGTCCAGAGGGGACAGGTCTTGACGTCCATATGGGACAGGTCTTGACTTTCATAGGGGACAGGTCTTGACATTCAGAGGGGACAGGTCTTGACGCCCGGAGAGGACAGGTCTTGACGTCCAGAGGGAACAGTTCTTGACGTCCAGAGGGGACAGTTCTTGACGTCCAGAGGGGACAGATCTTGACGTCCAGAGGGGACAGGTCTTGACATCCAAAGGGGACAGGTCTTGATGGTGGTATCATCCAAAACTAATGTCAAGTATCATAGAAAAGAAGAATAAGTGATTATTACATTTGAACAGAAGTGTAGATAGAACATGTTGAAACGGAAAATAAGCGGATATTAACAGTAAATGAACAAGTGGATTAATAACCTATTTTTTACAGTTTGTCCCTCATAATGTGTATAAAATAATGGGTGTATAAATGACACAATATGTTACTGCAGACTAATTAGGAGTCTTTGTTTGTTTACTTCCTACTAAAAGACAAGTTGTCTAGTATGTTCAACATTTTATTGAAGCACTAAATTGTTTATCGAATACAATAAACAAATGTTTCATGTATTGTAAAATCTTTTTGTTAAAATAAAGCCAATAATTATTTACATAAGTATGTAAATACATTTTGGTACCAGTACCAACATCTTGGTATGAGGACAAGCCCAGTACTGACATTTAAGCACGTCTGACACATTTAAGTGAGGTTGTTGAAAAAAAACTAACAGAGTGGACGAAAAGGTGGGACTTGGCTACTAATTGGCCACACCTGAACATAAATGTGAGAGGACCTACAGTATGTTTGACATCTTCTGTACGCTTTCAAAAAATCCATACCAGGAATGTACTTCAAAGCCGTTATTGTAATCAACTTTAAGGAGTTGAACAACTAGGAGAACATCTTCTTCATCAAATCGCTCCTAAGCTCCTCCTCTAGACCAGAAGTCCTCAACAGGGGCCCAGAGAGGCACTGCAGGGAGGTCTTGTCTGGTATCCACAGCAGCATTGGTCCAACACCAGTATCGTGTGGTAGAAGTGGCCCCTACCTACTCTATCTTGCAACTTCCAAATAAAAACATGAATACGTCATTATTTTTGTCATGGTTTTAGCATTACTTTGCAGCATCGCGTGGACATCGGGGGCGGTACCTCTGGATTGGCAGACCGGGGTGGTGGTTCCTCTCTTTAAGAAGGGGGACCGGAGGGTGTGTTCCAACTATCGTGGGATCACACTCCTCAGCCTTCCCGGTAAGGTTTATTCAGGTGTACTGGAGAGGAGGCTACGCCGGATAGTCGAAACTCGGATTCAGGAGGAACTGTGTGGTTTTCGTCCTGGTCGTGGAACTGTGGACCAGCTCTACGCTCTCGGCAGGGTTCTTGAGGGTGCATGGGAGTTTGCCCAACCAGTCTACTTGTGCTTTGTGGACTTGGAGAAGGCATTGGACCGTGTGGGGAGTGCTCAGAGAGTATGGGGTATCGGACTGTCTGATTGTGGCGGTCCGCTCCCTGTATGATCAGTGCCAGAGCTTGGTCCGCATTGCCGGCAGTAAGTCGAACACATTTCCAGTGAGGGTTGGACTCCGCCAAGGCTGTCCTTTGTCAACGATTCTGTTCATAACTTTTATGGACAGAATTTCTAGGCGCAGTCAAGGCGTTGAGGGGTTCCGGTTTGGTGGCCACGGGATTAGGTCTCTGCTTTTTGCAGATGATGTAGTCCTGATGGCTTCATCTGGCCGGGATCTTCAGCTCTCACTGGATCGGTTCGCAGCCGAGTGTGAAGCGACCGGAATGAGAATCAGCACCTCCAAGTCCGAGTCCATGGGTGGAATGCCATCTCCGGGTTGGGGAGGAGACCCTGCCCCAAGTGGAGGAGTTCAAGTACCTAGGAGTCCTGTTCACGAGTGGGGGAAGAGTGGATCGTGAGATCGACAGGCGGATCGGTGCGGCGTCTTCAGTAATGCGGACGCTGTACCGATCCGTTGTGGTGAAGAAGGAGCTGAGCCGGAAGGCAAAGCTCTCAATTTACCGGTCGATCTACGTTCCCATCCTCACCTATGGTCATAAGCTTTGGGTCATGACCGAAAGGGTAAGATCACGGGTACAAGCGGCCCAAATGAGTTTCCAGGTCTCTCCCTTAGAGATAGGGTGAGAAGCTCTGCCATCCGGGAGGAACTCAAAGTAAAGCCGCTGCTCCTCCACATCGAGAGGAGCCAGATGAGGTGGTTCGGGCATCTGGTCAGGATGCCACCCGAACGCCTCCCTAGGGAGGGGTTTAGGGCACGTCCAACCGGTAGGAGGCTACGGGGAAGTCCCAGGACACGTTGGGAAGACTATGTCTCCCGGCTGGCCTGGGAACGCCTCGGGATCCCCCGGGAAGAGCTAGACGAAGTGGCTGGGGAGAGGGAAGTCTGGGTTTCCCTGCTTAGGCTGTTGCCCCCGCGACCCGACCTCGGATAAGCGGAAGATGACGTATGGATGGATGGATGGTTTCAGCATTTAAGATGGCTAGCGAGTAGCGCTCTGACTGCCAGGTAACGATTAGGGCACTAGTTATACGGTATTACTAGAATATCTCAGTACTCTGTATTAGACAATAACAAAGTACATTTAGGAGCAGTTTAATTGACAAAAAAATCACAATTGTATGCTGCTTATATAAGTGAGGAGGCCTCGCTCCTTCTCTACATCAGTTTGAAAAAAACCTTGAGGTTCCTGGATTTTTATGACCCGGATGTAGAAACAGACCAAAGAAATCCACTGCCCTGGTTCCTTAGCTGGGACTTCTCTGCTGTAGCACACAGATCCTCTATATCGCAGTACTCTTGTGTTGGTGAAGACTCCAGTTACTGCCAACCAAAGTATTCGGTTCTTTTGTCTTGTGGACAGCAGTTGAAGAACTTTGCACTGAGACCTGAAGAACACAGGAACTAAGAAGGTCGAACAGGCAATCAGTCCAATTACCCTTTTTTATTTGGAGATGAAGGTATGACAAATGATGAAATAGGAATGTGCTGGACACTGACTAAAGGTACCATGAACATATTTCTTCAGACCTCCTGTCCTAGGAGTTGAGTTCTTTGATTTGCACGACCCCTCAGGAATCTTTTTTCTCCTCCAAGTGTCTCCCAGAGATCTGCTGCTGTTTGCACTGATAAATGCTACCGCCGATCACCGCGGGCCGAGGAACTGAAGGCTGGATATTCGGTCGGAACAATCTCAGACGAGAGCAGCTCTACTCTCGGGGGTGTTTTACTGCTAAAAGGTTTTGAGCGCCGTCCAAAGCAAATAAAGGCCAGCTCACGTCTCTGAGAAATGAGTCTGAGAGCCGGCAAAGCGTCCTGATTTCTGGGAGCTTCTTCACCCGTCTTTTAGAATCATCGAGAGATGAAGGATCTGAGAAAATGGGCCACAAATGTTGTAATTCCTCTCAGAGCAAAGTGCAATTTGAATAAAAGTATGGTTATCTGCGGTGTGGGGGGGTCTTTACTTGTAGCACCGTGTCCCATCTTTACTTGTAGCACCGTGTCCCATCTTTACTTGTAGGACTGTGTCCCATCTTTACTTGTAGCACCGTGTCCCATCTTTACTTGTAGCACCGTGTCCCATCTTTACTTGTAGCACCGTGTCCCATCTTTACTTGTAGCACCGTGTCCCGTCTTTACTTGTAGCACCGTGTCCCGTCTTTACTTGTAGGACTGTGTCCGTTTTTCACTTGTAGCACCGTGTCCCATCTTTACTTGTAGCACCGTGTCCCATCTTTACTTGTAGGACTGTGTCCCATCTTTACTTGTAGCACCGTGTCCCATCTTTACTTGTAGCACCGTGTCCCATCTTTACTTGTAGCACCGTGTCCCATCTTTAGTTGTAGCACCGTGTCCCATCTTTACTTGTAGCACCGTGTCCCATCTTTACTTGTAGCACCGTGTCCCATCTTTACTTGTAGCACCGTGTCCCATCTTTACTTGTAGCACCGTGTCCCATCTTTACTTGTAGCACCGTGTCCCATCTTTACTTGTAGCACCGTGTCCCATCTTCACTTGTAGCACCGTGCCCCATCTTTACTTGTAGCACCGTGTCCCATCTTTACTTGTAGCACTGTGTTCCATCTTTACTTGTAGCACCGTGTCCCATCTTTACTTGTAGCACCGTGTCCCATCTTTACTTGTAGCACCGTGTCCCATCTTTACTTGTAGCACCGTGTCCCATCTTTACTTGTAGCACCGTGTCCCATCTTTACTTGTAGCACCGTGTCCCATCTTTACTTGTAGCACCGTGTCCCATCTTTACTTGTAGCACCGTGTTCCATCTTTACTTGTAGCACCGTGTCCCATCTTTACTTGTAGCACCGTGTCCCATCTTTACTTGTAGCACCGTGTCCCTTATTTACTTGTAGCACCGTGTCTCGTCTTTACTTGTAGCACCGTGTCCCATCTTTACTTGTAGCACCGTGTCCCATCTTTACTTGTAGCGCCGTGTCCCATCTTTACTTGTAGCACCGTGTCCCATCTTTACTTGTAGCACCGTGTCCCGTCTTTACTTGTAGCACCGTGTCCCATCTTTACTTGTAGCACCGTGTCCCATATTTACTTGTAGCACCGTGTCCCATCTTTACTTGTAGCACCGTGTCCCATCTTTACTTCTAGCACCGTGTCCCGTCTTTACTTGTAGCACCGTGTTCCGTCTTTACTTATAGCACCGTGTCCCATCTTTACTTGTAGCACCGTGTCCCGTCTTTACTTGTAACACCGTGTCCCATCTTTACTTCTAGCACCGTGTCCCGTCTTTACTTGTAGCACCGTGTTCCGTCTTTACTTATAGCACCGTGTCCCTTTTTACTTGTAGCACTGTGTCCCATCTTTACTTGTAGCACCGTGTCCCATCTTTACTTGTAGCACCGTGTCCCATCTTTACTTTTAGCACCGTGTCCCATCTTTACTTGTAGGACCGTGCCCCATCTTTTTTTGTAGCACCGTGTCCCGTCTTTACTTGTAGCACCGTGTCCCATCTTTACTTGTAGCACCGTGTCCCATTTTTACTTGTAGCGCTGTGTCCCGTCTTTACTTGTAGCACTGTGTCCCATCTTTACTTGTAGCACCGTGTCCCATCTTTACTTGTAGCACTGTGTCCCATCTTTACTTGTAGCACCGTGTCCCATCTTTACTTGTAGCACCGTGTCCCATTTTTACTTGTAGCGCTGTGTCCCGTCTTTACTTGTAGCACTGTGTCCCATCTTTACTTGTAGCACCGTGTCCCATCTTTACTTGTAGCACCGTGTCCCATCTTTACTTGTAGCACTGTGTCCCATCTTTACTTGTAGCACCGTGTCCCATCTTTACTTGTAGCGCCGTGTCCCATCTTTACTTGTAGCGCCGTGTCCCGTCTTTACTTGTAGCACCGTGTCCCATCTTTACTTGTAGCACCGTGTCCCATTTTTACTTGTAGCGCTGTGTCCCGTCTTTACTTGTAGCACTGTGTCCCATCTTTACTTGTAGCACTGTGTCCCATCTTTACTTGTAGCACCGTGTCCCATCTTTACTTGTAGCACCGTGTCCCATTTTTACTTGTAGCGCTGTGTCCCGTCTTTACTTGTAGCACTGTGTCCCATCTTTACTTGTAGCACTGTGTCCCATCTTTACTTGTAGCACCGTGTCCCATCTTTACTTGTAGCACTGTGTCCCATCTTTACTTGTAGCACCGTGTCCCATCTTTACTTGTAGCACCGTGTCCCATCTTTACTTGTAGCACTGTGTCCCATCTTTACTTGTAGCACCGTGTCCCATCTTTACTTGTAGCGCCGTGTCCCATCTTTACTTGTAGCACCGTGTCCCGTCTTTACTTGTAGCACCGTGTCCCATCTTTACTTGTAGCACCGTGTCCCATTTTTACTTGTAGCGCTGTGTCCCGTCTTTACTTGTAGCACTGTGTCCCATCTTTACTTGTAGCACCGTGTCCCATCTTTACTTGTAGCACCGTGTCCCATCTTTACTTGTAGCACTGTGTCCCATCTTTACTTGTAGCACCGTGTCCCATCTTTACTTGTAGCGCCGTGTCCCATCTTTACTTGTAGCGCCGTGTCCCATCTTTACTTGTAGCGCCGTGTCCCGTCTTTACTTGTAGCACCGTGTCCCGTCTTTACTTGTAGCACCGTGTCCCATCTTTACTTGTAGCACCGTGTCGCGTCTTTACTTGTAGCACCGTGTCCCATCTTTACTTGTAGCACCGTGTCCCGTCTTTACTTGTAGCACCGTGTCCCATCTTTACTTGTAGCACCGTGTCCCATCTTTACTTGTAGCACCGTGTCCCATCTTTACTTGTAGCACCGTGTCCCATATTTACTTGTAGCACCGTGTCCCATCTTTACTTGTAGCACCGTGTCCCATCTTTACTTCTAGCACCGTGTCCCGTCTTTACTTGTAGCACCGTGTTCCGTCTTTACTTATAGCACCGTGTCCCATCTTTACTTGTAGCACCGTGTCCCGTCTTTACTTGTAACACCGTGTCCCATCTTTACTTCTAGCACCGTGTCCCGTCTTTACTTGTAGCACCGTGTTCCGTCTTTACTTATAGCACCGTGTCCCTTTTTACTTGTAGCACTGTGTCCCATCTTTACTTGTAGCACCGTGTCCCATCTTTACTTGTAGCACCGTGTCCCATCTTTACTTTTAGCACCGTGTCCCATCTTTACTTGTAGGACCGTGCCCCATCTTTTTTTGTAGCACCGTGTCCCGTCTTTACTTGTAGCACCGTGTCCCATCTTTACTTGTAGCACCGTGTCCCATTTTTACTTGTAGCGCTGTGTCCCGTCTTTACTTGTAGCACTGTGTCCCATCTTTACTTGTAGCACCGTGTCCCATCTTTACTTGTAGCACTGTGTCCCATCTTTACTTGTAGCACCGTGTCCCATCTTTACTTGTAGCACCGTGTCCCATTTTTACTTGTAGCGCTGTGTCCCGTCTTTACTTGTAGCACTGTGTCCCATCTTTACTTGTAGCACCGTGTCCCATCTTTACTTGTAGCACCGTGTCCCATCTTTACTTGTAGCACTGTGTCCCATCTTTACTTGTAGCACCGTGTCCCATCTTTACTTGTAGCGCCGTGTCCCATCTTTACTTGTAGCGCCGTGTCCCGTCTTTACTTGTAGCACCGTGTCCCATCTTTACTTGTAGCACCGTGTCCCATTTTTACTTGTAGCGCTGTGTCCCGTCTTTACTTGTAGCACTGTGTCCCATCTTTACTTGTAGCACTGTGTCCCATCTTTACTTGTAGCACCGTGTCCCATCTTTACTTGTAGCACCGTGTCCCATTTTTACTTGTAGCGCTGTGTCCCGTCTTTACTTGTAGCACTGTGTCCCATCTTTACTTGTAGCACTGTGTCCCATCTTTACTTGTAGCACCGTGTCCCATCTTTACTTGTAGCACTGTGTCCCATCTTTACTTGTAGCACCGTGTCCCATCTTTACTTGTAGCACCGTGTCCCATCTTTACTTGTAGCACTGTGTCCCATCTTTACTTGTAGCACCGTGTCCCATTTTTACTTGTAGCGCTGTGTCCCGTCTTTACTTGTAGCACTGTGTCCCATCTTTACTTGTAGCACCGTGTCCCATCTTTACTTGTAGCACCGTGTCCCATCTTTACTTGTAGCACTGTGTCCCATCTTTACTTGTAGCACCGTGTCCCATCTTTACTTGTAGCGCCGTGTCCCATCTTTACTTGTAGCGCCGTGTCCCATCTTTACTTGTAGCGCCGTGTCCCGTCTTTACTTGTAGCACCGTGTCCCGTCTTTACTTGTAGCACCGTGTCCCATCTTTACTTGTAGCACCGTGTCGCGTCTTTACTTGTAGCACCGTGTCCCATCTTTACTTGTAGCACCGTGTCCCGTCTTTACTTGTAGCACCGTGTCCCATCTTTACTTGTAGCACCGTGTCCCATCTTTACTTGTAGCACCGTGTCCCATCTTTACTCAACAATGGCGCTCTTATTCACTTTTCTTTGTCCATTACCATAGGGCAACGTGTTCCCAAACAGGAGTCTTTAATAATATCTTTTAAAGCTTCGTCTTCTCTGCAGTATTGCTAGCCAAAGTTGGGACTAGGCACTACTTTTTTCTGGACTAGACATGTTCTACACTTCCTGCCTTTCACTTAATGTGTTCCTAAAAGGAATGGTGTCCATGAATGTTCTTATTCATCAGGTCTTTGTCATCTTAGGGAATTCAATCATCTCAACTGAACTGTTTGGTTTTGTTTCTTAGAAGACAGTTTACCACTTCATCAGTTCTTGATCGTAGAGTTAAATTGGTCACAACTAGTCTTAGACTTAGATCGGTCACATCTAGTCTTAGACTGAGATTGGTCAGAATCAGTCCTAGACTTAGTTTGGTCAGATTTATACTTAGACTGACTTTGGTCACATCTAGTCTTAGACTTAGATTTGTCAGATCAAGACTTAGATTGGTCAGTTTTAGTCTTAGACTTAAATTTAGTCTAGTGGTTGGTACCAAAACCCTAAATATCTATACTCCAAAATCAGGAGGGTGTGCCTGGGCCAGGATGTTTTGGCCCTATGGTAGTTAGGGAAACAAGTGCAAACGAGCAATCCTAACCAATTGAGCTGTTGTTTGTCTGTGGATCGACTATTAAAAGAGTCCAGATAAGCGTTCCATTCAGTTGTAAACAAATGTCCTTCTGGTCACCTCCTGTGAGCAGAAGATTTCTAACTCCTGCTCTTTGTTGGAGGCTAAGTTGCGGAGTATTTTAGGAATGGTTGAAAGGACAGTGGGACCGGAGGGTGTGTTCCAACTATGGTGGGATCACACTCCTCAGCCTTCCCGGTAAGGTTTATTCAGGTGTACTGGAGAGGAGGCTACGCCGGATAGTCCAACCTCGGATTCAGGAGGAACTGTGTGGTTTTCGTCCTGGTCGTGGAACTGTGGACCAGCTCTATACTCTCGGCAGGGTTCTTGAGGGTGCATGGGAGTTTGCCCAACCAGTCTACATGTGCTTTGTGGACTTGGAGAAGGCATTGGACCGTGTCCCTCGGGAAGTCCTGTGGGGAGTGCTCAGAGAGTATGGGGTACCGGACTGTCTTATTGTGGCGGTCCGCTCCCTGTATGATCAGTGCCAGAGCTTGGTCCGCATTGCCGGCAGTAAGTCGGACACATTTCCAGTGAGGGTTGGACTCCGCCAAGGCTGTCCTTTGTCACCCATTCTGTTCATAACTTTTATGGACAGAATTTCTAGGCGCAGTCAAGGCGTTGAGGGGATCCGGTTTAGTGACCGCAGGATTAGGTCTCTGCTTTTTGCAGATGATGTGGTCCTGATGGCTTCATCTGACCGGGATCTTCAGCTCTCGCTGGATCGGTTCGCAGCCGAGTGTGAAGCGACCGGAATGAGAATCAGCACCTCCAAGTCCGAGTCCATGGTTCTCGCCCGGAAAAGGGTGGAGTGCCATCTCCGGGTTGGGGAGGAGACCCTGCCCCAAGTGGAGGAGTTCAAGTACCTAGGAGTCTTGTTCACGAGTGAGGGAAGAGTGGATCGTGAGATCGACAGGCGGATCGGTGCGGCGTCTTCAGTAATGCGGACGTTGTACCGATCCGTTGTGGTGAAGAAGGAGCTGAGCCGGAAGGCAAAGCTCTCAATTTACCGGTCGATCTACGTTCCCATCCTCACCTATGGTCATGAGCTTTGGGTCATGACCGAAAGGATAAGATCACGGGTACAAGCGGCCGAAATGAGTTTCCAGGTCTCTCCCTTAGAGATAGGGTGAGAAGCTCTGCCATCCGGGAGGAACTCAAAGTAAAGCCGCTGCTCCTCCACATCGAGAGGAGCCAGATGAGGTGGTTCGGGCATCTGGTCAGGATGCCACCCGAACGCCTCCCTAGGGAGGTGTTTAGGGCACGTCCAGCCGGTAGGAGGCCACGGGGAAGACCCAGGGAACGTTGGGAAGACTATGTCTCCCGGCTGGCCTGGGAACGCCTCGGGATCCCCCGGGAAGAGCTAGACGAAGTGGTTGGAGAGAGGGAAGTCTGGGCTTCCCTGCTTAGGCTGCTGCCCCCGCGACCCGACCTCGGATAAGCGGAAGATGATGGATGGATGAAAGGATAGTGTTTTTATATGGGAGACAGGTGGTGCCGCAGACCACCACCTCTGTTCAGGGATGGTTTTCAACCTCAACATGGAGGACGGATGTTAGGAAAGAAGGTTTAGTGATGAAGTCTCCACAGATGGGAAGCAAACGTCTTCTAGGACAAAGGATTGAATGTCCTGAGGGGAATCGTACTCCTTAGTACAGTACTGAATGTTCTGAACCAGAAATCCGATTTACAAATGGATCGTTTAACACGTTCTGCAACAGAACTCTCACTGGAGCAGTCCTACTTTCAGCCCTTGTTGTCCTTGCCACTTGTACCTCGTTCCTGATGTTGACCCCGGACATTTTGTGTCTGCTTCTTCTGACATGGCTTCAGAGGGAATGAAGACTGCTTGGAGAGAAACGGAGGACATTTGTCCTCAGGACCTGTTCGCACCTTTCCAGCAATGTTGACCTCAGTCATGTGGGAAGAGGGATTTCCAAACCTGAATTCGAACCCAGAAACGTGTTCAATTCCCCTCAGCAAGCTCTAAGAAGGATGGTCCACATTTAACCCAAGTTCTGTTTTTGCCAGCACGACTTTGTCTTACCCTCCATCCGTCTTCCACGTCTTGACGTCTACCTTTGATCCACTTCCAACTTCAGATCTGTTCCGAGCAGAACCGTCCTGCGCTCTGAGAGATGAAGGTGTCCGAGGATCTGGAATTGATGATTCTGGCTTTAATTAGTATAGCCTGTTTTAGTGATGTCAGCAATTCTTTACAGGCTATGCTAATCTGGGCCAGAATCAGCAATGCGATTGTGGTCTTCTGGAGACCTCTGGTCCACCTGGTTCTGTCCAGCAGGAAGACCTGCAGAGAAGACTAGGACAAGACAACTTTCAGTCTTAGCACTGGCTTCCTGTGCACTTAAGATGTGACTTTAAGGTTTTACTACTTACGTATAAAATACTACACGGTCTAGCTCCAGCCTATCTTGCCGATTGTATTGTACCATATGTCCCGGCAAGAAATCTGCCTTCAAAAGACTCCGGCTTATTAGTGATTCCTAGAGCCCAAAAAAAGTCTGCGGGCTATAGAGCGTTTTCCGTTCGGGCTCCAGTACTCTGGAATGCCCTCCCGGTAACAGTTCGAGATGCTACCTCAGTAGAAGCATTTAAGTCTCACCTTAAAACTCATCTGTATACTCTAGCCTTTAAACAGACCTCCTTTTTAGACCAGTTGATCTGCCGCTTCTTTTCTTTCTCCTATGTCCCCCCCTCCCTTGTGGAGGGGGTCCGGTCCGATGACCATGGATGAAGTACTGGCTGTCCAGAGTCGAGACCCAGGATGGACCGCTCGCCTGTGTATCGGTTGGGGACATCTCTACGCTGCTGATCCGCCTCCGCTTGAGATGGTTTCCTGTGGACGGGACTCTCGCTGCTGTCTTGGATCCGCTTGAACTGAACTCTGGCGGCTGTGTTGGAGCCACTATGGATTGAACTTTCACAGTATCATGTTAGACCCGCTCGACATCCATTGCTTTCGGTCCCCTAGAGGGGGGGTTGCCCACATCTGAGGTCCTCTCCAAGGTTTCTCATAGTCAGCATTGTCACTGGCGTCCCACTGGATGTGAATTCTCCCTGCCCACTGGGTGTGAGTTTTCCTTGCCCTTTTGTGGGTTCTTCCGAGGATGTTGTAGTCGTAATGATTTGTGCAGTCCTTTGAGACATTTGTGATTTGGGGCTATATAAATAAACATTGATTGATTGATTGATTGAATTCTCCCGTCAAATGAATGCTGAGTTCAAATGTTAAAGTTGATCGGAGTTGTCCTCATGTCCTCTACCTTTGACCTTTGCTACAGTTTTTTGCATGCATCAGACCCTTTGTTTACATTGAGGAGCGCTAGCTTGTGAGCTACTGTCAGCAATGAGCTACTGTATCCTCCTACGGTGTGTAGTGAAGCATCTTTAGCTATTACTTGTCCTCCAGTGATAATGGTACTTGTAAGAAACTACTGTATCCTCCTACGGTGTGTAGTAAAGCATCTTAAGCTATTACTTATCCTCCAGTGATAATGATACATGTAAGAAACAACTGTATCCTCCTATGGTGTGTAGTGAAGCATGTTTAGCTATTCCTTATCCTCCAGTGATAATGGTACTTGTAAGAAACGACTGTATCCTCCTACGGTGTGTAGTGAAGCATCTTTAGCTATTACTTGTCCTTCAGTGATAATGTTACTTGTACGAAACTACTATATCTTCCTACGGTGTGTAGTAAAGCATCTTTAGCTATTTCTTGTCCTCCAGTGATAATGGTACTTGTAAGAAACTACTGTATCCTCCTACGGTGTGTAGTGAAGCATCTTTAGCTATTACTTGTCCTCCAGTGATAATGGTACTTGTAAGAAACTACTGTATCCTCCTACGGTGTGTAGTGAAGCATCTTTAGCTATTACTTGTCCTCCAGTGATAATGGTACTTGTAAGAAACTACTGTATCCTCCTACGGTGTGTAGTGAAGCATCTTTAGCTATTACTTATCCTCCAGTGATAATGGTACTTGTAAGAAACTACTGTATCCTCCTACGGTGTGTAGTGAAGCATATTTAGCTATTACTTGTCCTCCAGTGATAATGGTACTTGTAAGAAACGATTGTATCCTCCTACGGTGTGTAGTGAAGCATGTTTAGCTATTACTTATCCTCCAGTGATAATGGTACTTGTAAGAAACTACTGTATCCTCCTACGGTGTGTAGTGAAGCATGTTTAACTATTCCTTGTCCTCCAGTGATAATGGTACTTGTAAGAAACTACTGTATCCTCCTACGGTGTGTAGTGAAGCATATTTAGCTATTACTTGTCCTCCAGTGATAATGTTACTTGTAAGAAACGATTGTATCCTCCTACGGTGTGTAGTGAAGCATGTTTAGCTATTACTTATCCTCCAGTGATAATGGTACTTGTAAGAAACTACTGTATCCTCCTACGGTGTGTAGTGAAGCATGTTTAACTATTCCTCGTCTTTCAGTAATAATAGTACTTGTAAAAAACTACTGTGTCCTCCTACAGTGGTTAGAGTGTCCGCCCTGAGATGGGAAGGTTGTGAGTTCAAACCCCGGCTGAGTCATACCATAGACTACAAAAAAACGGGGGCCATTGCCTCCCTGCTTGGCACTCGATCAAGGCTTGGAATTGGGGGTTAAATCAGCAAAATGATGTCCCAGGCGTGGCCACCGCTGCTGCTCACTGCTCCCCTCACCTCCCAGGGGGTGAACAAGGGTGACGGGTCAAATGCAGAGCACACTTTTCACCACACCTAGTGTGTGTGTGACAATCATTGCTACTTTAACTTGAACCTGAGCTGAGGACGTCATTGAGACTTGTGCAGCCCTTTGAGACACTTGTGATTAAGACCTACATCAATTAACTTTGATTGATACTTCTAAGGAAATTACTTTTATTTGTGGCCATGGAGGCGAGGATTTAGAAGTAGCTAAAACACTGTGGAGGCACGTTAGCCGCTTGCTGGTTATGCTTCAAAGCACAGCTTCCGGAACTTCATTTTTATCCTTAGTTTGGAGACAAATTGTGTCCATTCTCCCCTCGTCCGTCTCCACACTGTCTGCTTGTCAGTGCTCCGTGTGTGTTGACTCACATTCGCCTTGGCTGGTATTTTTTTTAAAAGGTAACATGGTAGGTCTTGTAATTCATGGGACGGCATGGCGTTCAAATCCCACCTAGTACCAACCCCGTCACGTCCGTTGTGTCCTGAGCAAGACACTTCACCCTTGCTCCTGATGGGTGCTGGTTGGCGCCTTGCATGGCAGCTCCCCCCATCAGTGTGTGAATGGGTAAATGTGGAAGTAGTGTCAAAGCGCTTTGAGTACCTTGAAGGTAGAAAAGCGCTATACAAGTACAACCCATTTATTTATTATTTATTAGTGCTGGGGTACTTTATCAGTACTAGCCTGATACAAAATGTAGAAACATTTAACCCCCCCAAAAAGGGACAAGCGGTATAAAATGGATGGCGTTTAAAAGCAATGTGTCCTGGCAGTCTGTAATTGTGTAGTCCTGCTCCTTTATGCACCGTGGTCACACTAGTGACTGTTAAAGGACAAAAAGTGTGAAAATTGACAACTTTTCTGTCAGTGGAGGAGCTTTGAAGGGATTATGCAGAAATTGATGAGGAGACATGATAGCACACGCCTTTCAAAGCTGGAAGTGATTCGTAACCATGGCTGAGATGCTTCAGATATCAAGCTAGACTGAGCAGGGATCCGGCCCTCGGTCTTGGTGTGACTCCTCCTTCTATTTTAGACGAGCAGCTTTGTATGTTAGCCGCCAGCTTGTGGTGGCTGACGGCTAACAACAAGACTCCAAGGAGCTGGCATTCCCCGCGGCCTTTGATTGGCAGGGAGTCTGCAGGCCCGGTCCAGTCAGGCCCCGGCTTTTGAAGAGGCTGACACCTGGGACGCCTCCCGTGGTCCTCCCCAGTCACACTGTCTGCCTCCGAGCTGCAGCCTCCACCTGCTCCTTTCTCCTGCAGACTAAATATGCCGCTAATTAACATAATGACCCGCTGGGGGCTCTGCGGCTCGCCATTTAAGGAGCCTGTTGCTGGGGGACTTTGCAGTCAGCTGTTTTTTTAGCAAGCAGAGACACTCCTGCACTCCCGCTGATTAATTGGGGGGATTTAGGCTAAACATCTCCTGTACATGCCAGCTGCATTCTTTTCTCTCCAACACTGCATGAATCATTGTTGTTCTCGCTTTCAGGCAACACAAAGTCCCGTAAACCACAAAACAGACAGGAGGGAAGAAAACAACCTCTTTAAGAAGGGAGGTGTGTTCCAACTATGGTGGGATCACACTCCTCAGCCTTCCCGGTAAGGTTTATTCAGGTGTACTGGAGAGGAGGCTACGCCGGATAGTCCAACCTCGGATTCAGGAGGAACAGTGTGGTTTTGGTCCTGGTCGTGGAACTGTGGACCAGCTCTATACTCTCGGCAGGGTTCTTGAGGGTGCATGGGAGTTTGCCCAACCAGTCTACATGTGTTTTGTGGACTTGGGAAGTCCTGTGGGGAGTCCTCAGAGAGTATGGGGTATCGGACTGTCTTATTGTGGCGGTCCGCTCCCTGTATGATCAGTGCCAGAGCTTGGTCCGCATTGTAAGTCGGACAGGTTTCCAGTGAGGGTTGGACTCCGCCAAGGCTGTCCTTTGTCACCGATTCTGTTCATAACTTTTATGGGCAGAATTTCTAGGCGCAGTCAAGGCGTTGAGGGGTTCCGGTTTGGTGACCGCAGGATTAGGTCTCTGCTTTTTGCAGACCATTCAGTCCTGATGGCTTCATCTGACCGGGATCTTCAGCTCTCACTGGATCGGTTTGCAGCCGAGTGTGAAGCGACCGGAATGAGAATCAGCACCTCCAAGTCCGAGTCCATGGTTCTCGCCCGGAAAAGGGTGGAATGCCATCTCCGGGTTGGGGAGGAGACCCTGCCCCAAGTGGAGGAGTTCAAGTACCTAGGAGTCTTGTTCACGAGTGGATCGTGAGATCGACAGGCGGATCGGTGCGGCGTCTTCAGTAATGCGGACGTTGTACCGATCCGTTGTGGTGAAGAAGGAGCTGAGCCGGAAGGCAAAGCTCTCAATTTACCGGTCGATCTACGTTCCCATCCTCACCTATGGTCGTGAGCTTTGGGTCATGACCGAAAGGATAAGATCACGGGTACAAGCGGCCCAGATGGGTTTCCAGGTCTCTCCCTTAGAGATAGGGTGAGAAGCTCTGCCATCCGGGAGGAACTCAAAGTAAAGCCGCTGCTCCTCCACATCGAGAGGAGCCAGATGAGGTGGTTCGGGCATCTGGTCAGGATGCCACCCGAACGCCTCCCTAGGGAGGTGTTTAGGGCACGGCCAGCTGGTAGGAGGCCACGGGGAAGACCCAGGACACGATGGGAAGACTATGTCTCCCGGCTGGCCTGGGAACGCCTCGGGATCCCCCGGGAAGAGCTAGACGAAGTGGCTGGGGAGAGGGAAGTCTGGGTTTCCCTGCTTAGGCTGTTGCCCCCGTGACCCGACCTCGGATAAGCGAAAGATGATGGATGGATGGATGGATGGGAAGAAAACACACACACACACAATCAATCAATCCACTTTATTTATATAGCACATTTAAACAATAATAACGTTTCCAAAGTGCTGCACAGCCATGTTAAAAACAATTGTAAAAAAAAAAAATATATATATATATATATAAAATACAATTTAAAAAAAAATATATATATACATATTATGCTCCACCAATGACTGAATAAAAACAAAAAATAAATAAATATAAAACCAATAAAAACAATATAAAAACAAATATGATTAAAAACTATTTTAAAGGGTAAAATCAATTAAAACAGTAAAATAGAAATCAAAGTGTATAAAAAACACAGAGGACCACACAACTCACGTAGTGTTAAAAGCCAAAGAATAAAAGTGGGTCTTAAGACGAGACTTAAAACACTCCACTGTGGAAGCAGTTTGAACTTGGAGCGGCAGAGTGTTCCAGAGCTTAGGGCCGACCACAGAGAAGGCCCTGTCTCCCCTGGTCTTAAGTCTGGTCTTGGGCACCACGAGCTGGAACTGGCTCTCGGACCTCAGAGCGCGCGCAGGGATGTAAATTTGGATGAGGTCCGAGATATATTGAGGTGCCAGTCCATGTAAAGATTTAAAAACAAACAGCATTGTTTTAAAATCCATTCTCAAATGAACAGGGAGCCAGTGCAAACTCTGAAGAATTGGGGTTATATGCTGGCGTTTCCTGGCCCCTGTTAAAAGTCCTGCTGCCGCGTTCTGGACTAACTGCAACCGGGAGAGAGCTTTTTGGCTGATGCCAGCATAAAGTGCATTGCAGTAGTCCAGGCCACTTCAAATAAAAGCATGCACGACTTGTTTAAAAAGGTTAAAAGATAAAAACGGTTTAACCTTTACTAAAAGACGAAGGTGATAAAAACACGATTTTAAAACGCCATTGACTTGTTTGTTTAGTTTAAAATGGCGGTCTATAGTCACGCCAAGGCTGGTGACTCTGGGACGCACATCATTTTGCAATGGTCCCAAGTCAGTGAGGGCCGCACCAAAAACTAACATTTCCGTTTTTCCCTCATTCATCATTAAATGAATGAATGAGGGAAACACACACACACACACACACACAGCACTATTGACAAGAACAAAACGCAACCTTTGATGCACCCACACTGGAGAATAACTCAAATTAAAACCATGTAAAAATTGTATAAAAATATTTTTTTAAATGCATCCATCCATCCATCCATCCCTCTTCTTCTGCTTATCCGCGGGGGCAGCAGCCTAAGCAGGGACGCCCAGACTTCGAGGTGTTCCCAGGCCAGCCGGGAGACATAGTCTTCCCAACATGTCCCGGGTCTTCCCCGTGGCCTCCTGCCAGTCAGACGTGCCCTAAACACCTCCCTAGGGAGGCGTTCAGGTGGCATCCTGACCAGATGCCCGAACCACCTCATCTGGCTCCTCTCGATGTGGAGGAGCAGCGGCTTTACTTTGAGTTCCTCCCGGATGGCAGAGCTTCTCACCCTATCTCTAACGGAGCGAACCGCCACCCAACATTTGGGCCGCTTGTACCCGTGATCTTGTCCTTTCAGTAATGACCTGGGAACGTAGATCGACCGGTAAATTGAGAGCTTTGCCTTCCGGCTCAGCTCCTTCTTTACCGCAACGGATCGATACGGCGTCCACATTACTGAAGACGCCGCACTGATCCGCCTGTCTCTAATCTTTTGCCAGTGGGACTCATAAACCAAACAATCATCAGGGAACAATCTCCCTCATTTTTGTTGCAGTCCATTTTCCGTCCCTTGTCGTCGGTGGCTTGGATGTAAGCTAGCTCGTTAGCGCATGTAAAGTAGCTGGGCTACAGGAAGGAGTACATGTGGTTAAGCTACGTAGCGTCGCTACTTGAGATGTTTCCCTTTAGTCACAATCTTGCAGAGTCCTCAGGAGGGCCAGATGGCATCAGAATCCTTCCGTCAGCGTTAGGAGGCGATGTTGGTGGGCTTCCAATATCGAAGCAGACGGCAGCCTGCCGGATCAAGAGGCAGCACAACTAGGAACACATGGAGCGTGAGCAGCTCAACACTTACCTTCAATGCACCGCCCCAAGTGTATTTCTCTCCTTCTGCCTCACGGCAACACACACCGATGGCCATTTAGATCCAACAGAAAACACTTAGTCGCAAGAAGTGCAGCCTTGTTAGTTTGAAGTGGAGAGCCGGAGGGAGGAATATGTAAACATTTTTGAAATAACGATGCCCTTATCCTCCACCTCTTCATCGTTAGGACACTCAGGTGTCGGTCAGGAGCTGCAAAAGAGCTCTTGAACGAACACACATCATCACCAGCAGAACCAAAGATGGCTTTTCATCTTTCCAACAGACCAGGGGCGTCGCCAGACATATTTCACTGGGGCACGTGCCCCACTGTTGATCTGCAGTGCCTCAGTAAAAATTTCACCAATAAAAAAAAAAAATGGCTTCAGAGTTTTAAGTTTACATAACATAGACAACAGCGCACATGCTACTTAGTATGGTAATTTATTCACGTGTGGATCGAGACTTCGGTTTAGAGAGAGAGAGAGAGAGGGAGGCGATGCGAATCACTGCTGAGGTAGGTAATGTTAGCCAACAACAATTTGTTAATAACATTATTTTGATTTCGATTTGACTCAAACTGTAACTCCTAGACCAGGGGTGCCCTTTACGTCGATCGCGAGCTACCAGTCGACCGCGGGGGGCGTGTCAGTCGATCTCTAGCCAGGCTTTAAAAAAAAATAGAACTAAAAATTAGTGATCATCAATCTTCACCAAGACGTCACTTAAATGACATTCACGGTACCGGAGGGTCTTGTGAGATGACGCTGGCTGCTGCAAGATCATTATTATGAAAATATGACCGAGAGGAAGGCGAGAAAGACTTTTTATTTCAACAGACTCTCGCGCTGTACCTTCCGTCAAAACTCTAAAGGCCGACTGCACATTTCCTATCTTCACAATAAAAGCCCTGCTTCATGCTGCCTGCGCTAACTAAATACAGAGTCTCGGAAAACTGGCGTGCACAAGCAATCCCTCAGAAAGCTGGCGTGCACATCACTTGTGCACGCCAGCTTTCCGAGACTCTTATTTTGTTAGCGTAGGCAGGATGAAGCAGGGCTTTTATTGTGAAGATAGGAAATGTGCAGTCGGCCTTTAGAGTTTTGACGGAAGGGACGGCGCGAAAGTCTGTTGAAATAAAAAGTGTTTCTCGCCTTCCTCTCTGTCATTTTTTCATAATAATGAACTGGCAGCAGCCAGCGTCATCTCACAAGACCCTCGGGTGCCGTGAATGTCAATCAAGCAAGCTACGGAATTTGCCGCCAATGTTTTTCTTGTAAAGTGTATGGAAGCTGGATGAATGAGATGCCAAAAACCAACCACTTTCATGTGGTATTGTACAGAAAGGACCACTTTTTTTCTCCTCCATTTGAAAATGTGGGCGTTATCATCATTACTGTCTGATTCCAATCAATGCAAGTCATCAGAATCAGGTAATACACCAACTTATATTCTTGTCTTTGTGAAAGAAAGACATCTATATGTGTTACACATGCTTGTATTATCATTAAACACATTTAACTTGTTTACAAAAATGTCTCTTTCATATATAAATAAATATAAATGATATATATAAATGAGGTAGATCCCCTCGAGTTGGTCAATTGAAAAGTAGATCGCCTGCAGAAAAAGTGTGGGCACCCCTGTCCTAGAGGGATTTAAGAAAGTTATTCGCCCGCAGCAGAGAAGAAGCGAGGAATGAGAGATATAAGTGAAGTCCTAGCTAGCTAGGCAACATCATTGTCTTAAGTTGATGCTAAGTTAGCTAACGTTATTCCTCGTATCAAGACAAACATATTAATTTGCTGTACGAGCTGTCGGGGGAATTTCCAATGAACATGAAACATAATGTTGGTTATTGTCTGCTGCTTCTGCATCAATGATGATTTGGAGTAAGCATGTGTGAGTTGAGTGCTTCTCAAATGTTTTTTCCATTCCAAAGAGGTATACCATATTTCCTTGAATAGCCGCCGGGGCGCTAATTCATTTAACCTTCGTCTTGTGTTAGGGTCGGCACCGACCCCTTTTAGTTTTTAAATGCATAAAAACACCACATACATTTATTTTTTTGCATCAAAGCTTTTTGACTTTGTCAGGAACCTCTTCGTCAACAAAATGAAACATTTAAATTTTTTGCACTAAATTATAAAATGCTCTGGTAGAAATTATGCCCTTGGTGTTGTTAGGGTCGGTTTCGACCCAGTTATAGAAATAAGATGATAAAGCAATGATAAGAGCCAAAACTGAACACACTGACAGCCAGCTCCTCTCCCAATCATGTGAGCTTTAGTGGATTCTCATTTTACCTTGTTATCCTGTACAAAAACAAACAAAAGACGGACACTAAAAGTGTCTCTTTTTGCCACTCTGATTTTGTTTTTTTATTAGTTTTGGAACTAGTAATCTATTTCTCTTGGTTTCATTTGCTTGATTGGTTGTTGTTTGTTTGATGTTGGATTTCTGTTGCTGAAAAAAATATGTTTTAGCCTTTTTCTTGAAGTAAATATATATGGGTCGAAATTGACCCGTAACACCATATACGTTACTATAGTTAAAATTCTTAAAATGAAAAAAAAAAATAAAACACATTTATTTAAGAGATGTGTTCTAATACCCCTTAGTAATAGTTAGGTAACACATCAACCTTTTTTTTTTATTTATATGATTCTCTTGAGGTTCGTTTTACCATTTTTAAAAATTGAAATCGAGGGGTATACTGACAAAAAAAGGCCCAATGGCCCAAACCAAAAATATTCAAACCAATATTTTCAAGGATAAGGAAGCCCCAAGAGATGACAAATTGGATGATAGATAATTGTTTTTAGTGTATTTTACAGCTGATTTAAGACATGGGTCAAAACCGACCCGTTAACATAAGAGATGGTAACAGAAAGCTAACACAAGAGGAAGGTTAACCTTCCTGCAGTCAGTCCAACTTCCCATCAGGGAAACACTAAGTGACCGCCTCATAGATTTCTGTCTCCATTTGCAGTCTGAGCGAGGGATTACTGCTTGTGTCGCCTAGCCATGGCCTCCACTTCTCCCACCTTGTGTCAATAAGAGGACTCCATACAATCCTGGAAGCAGGACTTCTCAGTGATTTTTGGGCGCCACCTGACCTGGTTTCCCAGGTTTGGATGTGTCGGGAACGTCTGTGAGTGAGCGTCCCCTGACAGCCTCTCTTCATCAACATAAAGTTGAAGCATCTGCTTTTGAATCTCAAAAACTAATGTCTTTGTTAGCCAGCGTGAAGATTCTGGCCAAAGTCTATACAAGACTGCATGGATGGTCTAGTACAGGGCTGTGGAACTTCATGGGGAAGACAGCCACAGTTTCAAGAGTCCTAGGGCCCAGGGGCCGGACACCAAACATTTGCTTGTTTTGGCAATTTGTTATTTGCAAAGTAAAAACCTCAGCGGTCACACTGCACTGTCAATCAATTCATTATTCTGCCCTCGCGACTCATTTGCAGCGTGTGCAGCTGGACAGTTAACAGAATGAAGAAACAGAAGCTCCAGTAGTTTTCTTGATTAACCTTCCTCTTGTGTTAGCTTTCTGTTACCATCTCTTATGTTAACGGGTCGGTTTTGACCCATGTCTTAAATCAGCTGTAAAATACACTAAAAACAATTATCTATCATCCAATTTGTTTCTCATCTCTTGGTTACCTCGTTAGGCTTCCTTATCCTTGAAAATATTGGTTTGAATATTTTTGGTTTGGGCCACTGGGCCTTTTTTTTGTCAGTATACCCCTCGATTTTAATTTTTAAAAATGGTAAAACGAACCTCAAGAGAATCATATACATAAAAAAAAGGTTGTTGTGTTACCTAACTATTACTAAGGGGTTTTAGAACACATCTCTTAAATAAATGTGTTTTATTTATTTTTTCATTTTAAGAATTTTAACTATAGTAACGTATATGGTGTCACGGGTCAATTTCGACCTATATATATTTACTTCAAGAAAAAGGCTAAAACGTACGTTTTTCAGCAACAGAAATCCAACATCAAACAAACAACAACCAATCAAGCAAATGAAACCAAGAGAAATAGATTACTAGTTCCAAAACTAATAAAAAAAAGAAATCATAGTGGCAAAAAGTGACACTTTTAGTGTCCGTCTTTTGTTTGTTTTTGTACAGGATAAGAAGGTAAAATGAGAATCCACTAAAGCTCACATGATTGGGAGAGGAGCTGGCTGTCAGTGTGTTCAGTTTTGGCTCTTATCATTGCTTTATCATCTTATTTTTTATAACTGGGTCGAAACCGACCCTAACAACACCAAGGGCATAATTTCTACCAGAGCATTTTATAATTTAGTGAAAAAAATTAAAATGTTTTATTTTGTTGACAAAGAGGTTCCTGACAAAGTCAAAAAGCGTTGATGCAAAAAAAATAAATGTATTTGGTGTTTTTATGCATTTAAAAACTAAAACGGGTCGGTGCCGACCCTAACACAAGACGAAGGTTAATGTTCCTTCTTTTAAATCATCTTTATAATTATAATTTTCCTGGTTATATAAAGGTTAACTGAAAACAAAAAAAATACTAATTTCCTTTCTCACTTTCATTTTTTTGCACATCTTCCTTTATTTATGTTTGTAAAACTGACATTATAAATATTACATGTTGAATGAACGGTCTATTGATTATTTTAAATCAATCAATAAATCAATGATTACTTATATAGCCCTAAATCACGAGTGTCTCAAAGGGCTGCACAAGCCACAACGACGTCCTTGGCTCGGATCCCACATCAGGGCAAGAAAAAACTCAACCCAATGGGATGACAATGAGAAACCTTGGAGGGGACTGCAGATGTGTGGTCACCCCATCCTCCCTCTGACCCCGCCCACTTTTATTGCACCTTGACCTGCTGTCATGGTTACGCCTCGTCCTCCACTGTCATCTTTGCACATCCTCTTCGATTTTTGGGGCTATAAGGCACACTTCAAACCTTCTCCATTGAAATTACACCCATTGGCGTTTATGCAAATGAGTACCTTTGCTTCTATTCGTTTCGGAACAATTTGATTTGCAATGTCCTGAAATCCTTGTGTCTCTCTGAAAGTGTCAAGAAAGTGGACTTTACGGTTTGTTTTTCCAGAATGCAAAGGAAAGTTGGAGCGGGCAAGGCATGAAAGTAATGACATCTTTATTTTAACACTCGTAAAAGGAATAAACAAAAGGGCGCGCACCAGGGCGGAAGTACAAAACTTGGCCATAGAAACAAAAACTAGCTCAAAGGCAGAACTATGGACAAAAAACAAGAGCCACTAACTGTGGCATTAGTAAACAAAACTTACTTGCGATGACGTGAACAGGGCAGCATGGACTGTGAAACAAGCAGCGGGAACTAAGCATGAAACCGTAAACATGACGTGAAGCAGAGTGGAGGTAAAGTCGACTTCCTGGCAACTTTCGGTTGAAATAATAGAGACGATCAGTGAAAACAGGTGCGGACTCCAAATGTGACACAGGTGAAACTAATGGTTGCTATGGTGACGAAACAAGAGTGAAAAAGCAGGAAACAAACAGCGACTTCCTGGCAACTTTCGGTCGAAATAATAGAGACGATCAGTGAAAACAGGTGCGGACTCCAAATGTGACACAGGTGAAACTAATGGTTGCTATGGTGACAAAATAAAAGTGAAAAAGCAGGAAACAAACAGCGACTTCCTGGCAACTTTCGGTTGAAATAATAGAGACGATCAGTGAAAACAGGTGCGGACTCCAAATGTGACACAGGTGAAACTAATGGTTGCCATGGTGACGAAACAAGAATGAAAAAGCAGGAAACAAACAGCGACTTCCCGGCAACTTTCGGTTGAAATAATAGAGACGATCAGTGAAAACAGGTGCGGACTCCAAATGTGACACAGGTGAAACTAATGGTTGCTATGGTGACGAAACAAGAGTGAAAAAGCAGGAAACAAACAGCGACTTCCTGGCAACTTTCGGTTGAAATAATAGAGACGATCAGTGAAAACAGGTGCGGACTCCAAATGTGACACAGGTGAGACTAATGGTTGCTATGGTGACAAAACAAGAGTGAAAAAGCAGGAAACAAACAGCACATGGCCAAAAACATGATCAGCAGACATGACGGAAAGTTACTTACTTGTTTTATTCTCCTTTTTATGAAGAGACTCTTTGGTTTACGAAACAAAACATCCGCCCTGACCATCATTATATTGAATTATTAATTCATCTAAAAAAATGCCAGCCTTTGTTCAACTTTCTTGCTGAAATCACAAAAATAATCCTCTAGAAATTGCGTCCAAATTTCATCATCCAGCCTGCATCATCAAATTAAGTTAGAAAAGAAGTGAACATCTCATATTTCTGCAGCCAACTTCTCCACATTCATTTTTTAGTGCGACTTTCATGACTAGAAAGTCAGTCGGGATGTTCCTCCGTGTCACATGACTCACTGGACTTGTTCATGTTGCTGTGCAGGACCCTCAAGTGCACATTGAAGTATGTCCACACACACACACACACACACAATCTAAAGAGGCTCCTGAAGAAAAAGTGGGAATGAAGATTGATTTTTACGCTAGATTGACAAGTGTTTATCAACTTGTTATCCACTTCTGATAAAACTGCTGGCTCGGTTTTGCTCCGAAATTTGGTACTTTTAGAGGTAATAAGGTTCTCGCCATACCAATTCTCATGTTTAAGCACCAAACTATTTATTAAACAGAACGAGAAGCAAGGAATCAGGCAGAGACAGAGTTAAAGTTTGCTCATGAGGAGAACGCATGGAGCTGCACACTCAGTTACAGTCTCACCCTACGCTCTGAGGAACAGCCCACACGCTCCTCTGTTTATTCAGTTTAGGAGTTCCCTCATTACATCGCTGATGAATAAAGTGCATTAAAGTGGATAAACCCACAACAAATGAATTATTGTCCTTTTGGCAAAAGTCTGCTTAGCCACAGTAGATATGCTAATATTGTAAACAGAAGGCTCAAGTCAATCTCAATTAAGTGTGTGCTTGTAACCGCATACACTTATACAGGTACACAACATATCCCAGGCCAGAACAAATTTGTCAATAACAGTACTTCAGCTTCAGAATAAAAAGAAGGAAACTAACTATGTATAAAACAATTTATGTATAAAACAATTTAATTCCACCGAAGGCCGAATGTGGCTTTTTTTGCCATATTCGGCCGAATATATTCGGTTACCGATTAATCGGTGCATCCCTAAAATACATATATATATATATATATATATATATATATATATATATATATATATATATATGTATGTATGTATGTATGTATGTATGTATGTATGTATGTATGTATGTGTATATATATACATATATATACAGGAATGAATGGTAATAAACATTGAATGCAACATGCTAGATCTTGCAGCATGATTATTAGCCAAAACAGTCTGGTTCCATGTAAATCTAGTTGAATTTCAACCCTGCACTGTGCATTCCTCCATCACATGCACAGATAATTCCCACTGGGGTAGATATATATTGATGTATGGTATTGAAATGTTGTCTGTCTATCTGTGTTGGCCCTGCGATGAGGTCGTGACTTGTCCAGGGTGTACCCTGCCTTCCGCCCAATTGTAGCTGAGATAGGCGCCAGTGCCCCCCGCAACCCCGAAAGGGAATAAGCGGTAGAAAATGGATGTATGGATGTATGGTATTGAAGTGTAATAGAGGTGTAATTGCTTGTTACTGTAGGCTACTCCAGCAGACTAGCTAGTTGCGAATTGTGAATTATATTTTATATAGCGCTTTTCTCTAGTGACTCAAAGCGCTTTACATAGTGAAACCCAATATCTAAGTTACATTTAAACCAGTGTGGGTGGCACTGGGAGCAGGTGGGTTAAGTGTCTTGCCCAAGGACACAACGGCAGTGACTAGGATGGCGGAAGCGGGAATTGAACCTGCAACCCTCAAGCTGCTGGCACGGCCACTCTACCAACCGAGCTATACCGGTTGGTAGAGTGGCCACCCGGTATAAGTTGTTCCTGTACTTGTTCAATGATTTTGGGGCCAATATCTCTAGCTAGCTAGCTTTATGTACCACCACAGTTTCATAATGAACCCAATATATTTCTCCATTAGCTGTGATGCTAATTTACTCTATGTTAAATCCCATTCATTTATGCTAACAACGTTAGCGATCCCAATTGACCTTTTTTGTGATGTGTAAAGTTGAGGTAGCAAATAGTAAAGGAAAAGTTGTAGTTTCCCCTGCCTTCTGTTGTCATACAAGAATGTAGCTTCTAGTTTATGTAGCATGCTGGTTGACTCTTCATGTATTCATCTAGACTATTTCTACTCATTTGTCCATCAGTAAAATATTTTTAAAGACTACTCCAATTGTTGAGCTGACCATTTGAATCTATGTGGCGTTGCACACACCTGATTTGTTTTGAGTCACGCACCTGTTCAATCACCACAGTATTATTTAAGCCACAGTTGCCAGTTAGTCAGCTTGGCGACTTCATGCTCTACAAAGCCATGACATCCATGCTGCTCTTTTCATACTCTTTTCTCAATCGCAGTGTTTTCCTTTTAGTTTTCTGCCATTGTGCAAGTTTTAGTTTATGTCCATAGTTTTGTAGCCAAGTTTGTCCTCCGCCTTGTGCGCGCCTTTTGTTTGTTCCTCTTAATAGTATAAATAAAAGATGTCTTTACCTTCACGCCAATCGCTTTGCACCACGGGAAGACAAACTGCACCAAAGTCCACAGCATGACAATCCCGAGTTGTGTGGCCTCCACATGATGTGCCATCAGCTGTGTGGCCTCCACATGATGTGCCATCAGTTGTGTGGCCTCCACATGATGTGCCATCGGTTGTGTGGCCTCCACATGATGTGCCATCAGTTGTGTGGCCTCCACATGATGTGCCATCGGTTGTGTGGCCTCCACATGATGTGCCATCGGTTGTGTGGCCTCCACATGATGTGCCATCAGTTGTGTGGCCTCCACATGATGTGCCATCAGTTGTGTGGCCTCCACATGATGTGCCATCAGTTGTGTGGCCTCCACATGACGTGCCATCAGTTGTGTGGCCTCCACATGATGTGCCATCGGTTGTGTGGCCTCCACATGATGTGCCATCAGTTGTGTGGCCTCCACATGATGTGCCATCAGTTGTGTGGCCTCCACATGATGTGCCATCGGTTGTGTGGCCTCCACATGACGTGCCATCAGTTGTGTGGCCTCCACATGATGTGCCATCAGTTGTGTGGCCTCCACACGATGTGCCATCAGTTGTGTGGCCTCCACATGATGTGCCATCAGTTGTGTGGCCTCCACATGATGTGCCATCAGTTGTGTGGCCTCCACACGATGTGCCATCAGCTGTGTGGCCTCCACACGATGTGCCATCAGTTGTGTGGCCTCCACATGATGTGCCATCAGTTGTGTGGCCTCCACATGATGTGCCATCAGTTGTGTGGCCTCCACATGATGTGCCATCAGTTGTGTGGCCTCCACATGATGTGCCATCAGCTGTGTGGCCTCCACACGATGTGCCATCAGTTGTGTGGCCTCCACATGATGTGCCATCAGTTGTGTGGCCTCCACATGATGTGCCATCAGTTGTGTGGCCTCCACATGACATGCCATCAGTTGTGTGGCCTCCACATGATGTGTGGCCTCCACATGATGTGCCATCAGTTGTGTGGCCTCCACATGATGTGCCATCAGTTGTGTGGCCTCCACATGATGTGCCATCGGTTGTGTGGCCTCCACATGATGTGCCATCGGTTGTGTGGCCTCCACATGACGTGCCATCAGTTGTGTGGCCTCCACATAATGTGCTTTCAGTTGTGTGGCCTCCACATGATGTGCCATCAGTTGTGTGGCCTCCACATGATGTGCCATCAGTTGTGTAGCCTCCACATGATGTGCCATCAGTTGTGTGGCCTCCACATGATGTGCCATCGGTTGTGTGGCCTCCACATGATGTGCCATCGGTTGTGTGGCCTCCACATGACGTGCCATCAGTTGTGTGGCCTCCACATAATGTGCCATCAGTTGTGTGGCCTCCACATGATGTGCCATCGGTTGTGTGGCCTCCACATGATGTGCCATCAGTTGTGTGGTCTCCACATGATGTGCCATCAGTTGTGTGGCCTCCACATGATGTGCCATCGCTTGTGTGGCCTCCACATGATGTGCCATCAGTTGTGTGGCCTCCACATGATGTGCCATCAATTGTGTGGCCTCCACATGATGTGCCATCAGTTGTGTGGCCTCCACATGATGTGCCATCAGTTGTGTGGCCTCCACATGATGTGCCATCAGTTGTGTGGCCTCCACATGACGTGCCATCGGTTGTGTGGCCTCCACATGACGTGCCATCGGTTGTGTGGCCTCCACATAATGTGCCATCAGTTGTGTGGTCTCCACATGATGTGCCATCAGTTGTGTGGCCTCCACATGATGTGCCATCAGTTGTGTGGCCTCCACATGATGTGCCATCAGTTGTGTGGCCTCCACATGATGTGCCATCGCTTGTGTGGCCTCCACATGATGTGCCATCGGTTGTGTGGCCTCCACATGATGTGCCATCGGTTGTGTGGCCTCCACATGACGTGCCATCGGTTGTGTGGCCTCCACATGATGGGCCATCGGTTGTGTGGCCTCCACATGACGTGCCATCGGTTGTGTGGCCTCCACATGATGGGCCATCGGTTGTGTGGCCTCCACATGATGTGCCATCGGTTGTGTGGCCTCCACATGATTTTCCATCAGTTGTGTGGCCTCCACATGATTTGCCATCAGTTGTGTGGCCTCCACATGATGTGCCATCAGTTGTGTGGCCTCCACATGATGTGCCATCGGTTGTGTGGCCTCCACATGATGTGCCATCGGTTGTGTGGCCTCCACATGATGTGCCATCGGTTGTGTGGCCTCCACATGATGGGCCATCGGTTGTGTGGCCTCCACATGATGTGCCATCAGTTGTGTGGCCTCCACATGATGTGCCATCTGTTGTGTGGCCTCCACATGATGTGCCATCAGTTGTGTGGCCTCCACATGATGTGCCATCAGTTGTGTGGCCTCCACATGATTTTCCATCAGTTGTGTGGCCTCCACATGATGTGCCATCAGTTGTGTGGCCTCCACATGATGTGCCATCAGTTGTGTGGCCTCCACATGATGTGCCATCGGTTGTGTGGCCTCCACATGATGTGCCATCGGTTGTGTGGCCTCCACATGATGTGCCATCAGTTGTGTGGCCTCCACATGATGTGCCATCGGTTGTGTGGCCTCCATATGATGTGCCATCAGTTGTGTGGCCTCCACATGATGTGCCATCAGTTGTGTGGCCTCCACATGATTTTCCATCAGTTGTGTGGCCTCCACATGATGTGCCATCAGTTGTGTGGCCTCCACATGATGTGCCATCAGTTGTGTGGCCTCCACATGATGTGCCATCAGTTGTGTGGCCTCCACATGATGTGCCATCAGTTGTGTGGCCTCCACATGACGTGCCATCAGTTGTGTGGCCTCCACATAATGTGCCATCAGTTGTGTGGCCTCCACATGATGTGCCATCAGTTGTGTGGCCTCCACATGATGTGCCATCAGCTGTGTGGCCTCCACACGATGTGCCATCAGTTGTGTGGCCTCCACATGATGTGCCATCGGTTGTGTGGCCTCCACATGACGTGCTATCAGTTGTGTGGCCTCCACACGATGTGCCATCAGTTGTGTGGCCTCCACATGACGTGCCATCGGTTGTGTGGCCTCCACATGATGTGCCATCAGTTGTGTGGCCTCCACATAATGTGCCATCAGCGTTTGCAGCAATAAAATTTGTGGTGTTTGAAGGCAGATGGACTGTGTTGTAAAAGTCTGATGGTTATTATTCAAGCTTTAATAGTCCACACATGCTCTTCACGGCACCATGGCAAAGTCAAAGGAGGTCATGACGTGAGGCGTCAACCTCTTTCTGAGCATGTGCCAATCAATCGGCCTGTCAATCAGCCCCATTTCTGATATCGGCACATGCAAGTTCCATCGTAATTATTTTCCGCTACAGGAAGAAGAAAACATTCAACTTCTTTCTCCATCCATCCATCCTTTTTCAACCGCTTATTCCCTTTCGGGGTCGCGGGGGGCGCTGGCGCCTATCTCAGCTACAATCGGGCGGAAGGCGGGGTACACCCTGGACAAGTCGCCTACTTTCTAGTCCTTCTTATTCATATTTTACTTTCATGTTTTGTTGATCCATTTGTTTTTATTTTATTCCTTTGTTTGATTTCTTAATAAAATAAAGAAATGAACTGAATTGATCCGTATTTGTCTTTAAAATTGTTATAAGTACACATCTGCATGAACGTGTATACTTATTAATAAAAAAATAACCTTGTTCGCGTAGTTTTTAGTCGGTAACAGAAAACATTTAAAGTGCTTCAATTTGCCTGAAATTAAATCAAAATATTTCTTTAAACTGTGAAGTTTTTTTGGGCTTATTTTAACCATTTAATACTGAACATTTTAATTAAACAAACTCAATATATATGAAAAAAATCAACAACATTAACACAGGAAAAGTCTATAAAAAAAAAACCTTTTTGTGGCGAATCGTTCACAAGCATTAAAGAGCTTTCCAATATAAAAATAGCCTCGTTGTAGGTAGCTAGCAATGCAGCTAATGTTAGCCATCGATTCTACCTCTAAATCACGTTCAAAATGCATTCAAAAAGTGTCAACAATACTTCATTTGCGTTGTGTAACATGTTTAATAACAAACTGTACAACATTGTTATTGTAAGAGTTAACACTGAGGAACTATTTTTGTAGCGTGCTAACACATCAGCGTGATACGGCATTAGCCGTAAGAGCTAACCACGGCAAGAGATAAGCTACCTTCTACGTCAGAACGAAACATGTTTGAGTTAGTGACACACAACACTGTGATAGAACACCAGTGGAAAACATGAACAATCATATTACAATATCAGTCAAGTAGTATTTCATCTTTTGTTCGTACACAGCTAGCCAGACAGTGTATGTAGTGTAGTTGTAATAACACACTTGGTGTGTATCATGATTGATATTAAAGTGACTCACTCCATGGACACTTGTACGTCTGGTCCAACTGTCCTGGGACGTTTTTTACTTCCTTTTTTTGGGTAAGCAATCTATTTATGTCTGAATAGCTTGTCTCCAAATTCCATATTTATAGTGTCAAAATCACTTTCATCTTTCTCTCCTGGCTTCTGTCTGCTCCAACGTCTCACTCTTCCTTCCTGCTCGCTTCTATAAGCAGCAGTTCATCCTCCATACATTCAGCTTCAAAAAGATAAGGTTGTGAATCCTCGTTTGTCCAAAAATAGTCATCTTTGTTGTTTGTTACCAAGTCTGCCATGATTACAACACACTCGTGTTTGACTTCCGAAGTAGAAACACACGTTGGCAGAAGTCAGATGTGCGTTGCTATGGAAACATAAATTAATGTGTGGAAAAAATAGGTCCCTGTAATGATGAAAATTATCAAAATACGGTAAATATTGTACATATTACATATTGTTATGAAGGTGTCTGTTACTACATGATATATATACTTGCAGTGTGTATATTGTAAATATTACATGTAGTTATGAAGGTGTCTGTTACTACATGATATATATACTTGCAGTGTGTATATTGTACATATTACACATTGTTATGAAGGTGTCTGTTACTACATGATATATATACTTGCAGTGTGTATATTGTACATATTACATATTGTTATGAAAGTGTCTGTTACTACATGATATATATACTTGCAGTGTGTACATTGTAAATATTACATATTGTTATGAAAGTGTCTGTTACTACATGATATATATACTTGCAGTGTGTACATTGTACATATTACATATTGTTATGAAGGTGTCTCTTACTACATTATATATATACTTGCAGTGTGTATATTGTAAATATTACATGTAGTTATGAAGGTGTCTGTTACTACATGATATATATGCTTGCAGTGTGTATATTGTAAATATTACATATTGTTATGAAGGTGTCTGTTACTACATGATATATACTTGCAGTTTGTATATTGTACATATTACGTGTAGTTATGAAAGTGTCTGTTACTAAATGAAATATATACTTGATGTGTGTATATTGTACATATTACATATTGTTATGAAGGTGTCTGTTACTACATGATATATATACTTGCAGTGTGTATATTGTACATATTACACATTGTTATGAAGGTGTCTGTTACTACATGATATATATACTTGCAGTGTGTATATTGTACATATTACATATTGTTATGAAAGTGTCTGTTACTACATGATATATATACTTGCAGTGTGTACATTGTAAATATTACATATTGTTATGAAAGTGTCTGTTACTACATGATATATATACTTGCAGTGTGTACATTGTACATATTACATATTGTTATGAAGGTGTCTCTTACTACATTATATATATACTTGCAGTGTGTATATTGTAAATATTACATGTAGTTATGAAGGTGTCTGTTACTACATGATATATATGCTTGCAGTGTGTATATTGTAAATATTACATATTGTTATGAAGGTGTCTGTTACTACATGATATATATACTTGCAGTGTGTATATTGTACATATTACATATTGTCATGAAAGTGTCTGTTACTACATGATATATATACTTGCAGTGTGTATATTGTACATATTACATATTGTTATGAAGGTGTCTGTTACTACATGATATATATACTTGCAGTGTGTACATTGTACATATTACATATTGTTATGAAAGTGTCTGTTACTACATGATATATATACTTGCAGTGTGTATATTGTACATATTACATATTGTTATGAAGGTGTCTGTTACTACATGATATATACTTGCAGTTTGTATATTGTACATATTACGTGTAGTTATGAAAGTGTCTGTTACTAAATGAAATATATACTTGATGTGTGTATATTGTACATATTACATATTGTTATGAAGGTGTCTGTTACTACATGATATATATACTTGCAGTGTGTATATTGTACATATTACATATGGTTATGAAGGTGTCTGTTACTACATGATATATATACTTGCAGTGTGTATATTGTACATATTACACATTGTTATGAAGGTGTCTGTTACTACATGATATATATACTGGCAGTGTGTATATTGTAAATATTACATATTGTTATGAAAGTGTTTGTTACTACATGAAATATATACTTGCTGTGTGTATATTGTACATATTACATATTGTTATGAAGGTGTCTGTTACTACATGAAATATATACTTGCTTTGTGTATATTGTACATATTACATATTGTTATGAAGGTGTCTGTTACTACATGATATATATACTGGCAGTGTGTATATTGTAAATATTACATATTGTTATGAAAGTGTTTGTTACTACATGAAATATATACTTGCTGTGTGTATATTGTACATATTACATATTGTTATGAAGGTGTCTGTTACTACATGATATATATATACTTGCAGTGTGTATATTGTACATATTACATACTGTTATGAAGATGTCTGTTACTACATGATATATACTTGCAGTGTGTATATTGTACATATTACATATTGTTATGAAGGTGTCTGTTACTACATGATATATATACTTGCAGTGTGTATATTGTACATATTACATATTGTTATGAAAGTGTCTGTTACTACATGATATATATATTTGCAGTGTGTATATTGTACATATTACATATTGTTATGAAGGTGTCTGTTACTACATGATATATATACTTGCAGTGTGTATATTGTACATATTACATATGGTTATGAAGGTGTCTGTTACTACATGATATATATACTTGCAGTGTGTACATTGTACATATTACATATTGTTATGAAGGTGTCTGTTACTACATGATATATATACTTGCAGTGTGTATATTTTACATATTACAAATTGTTATGAAAGTGTCTGTTACTACATGATATATATACTTGCAGTGTGTACATTGTACATATTACATATGGTTATGAAGGTGTCTGTTACTACATGATATATACTTGCAGTTTGTATATTGTACATATTACATGTAGTTATGAAAGTGTCTGTTACTAAATGAAATATATACTTGATGTGTGTATATTGTACATATTACATATTGTTATGAAAGTGTCTGTTACTACATGATATATATACTTGCAGTGTGTATATTGTACATATTACATATTGTTATGAAGGTGTCTGTTACTACATGATATATATACCTGCAGTGTGTATATTGTACATATTACATATGGTTATGAAGGTGTCTGTTACTACATGATATATATACTTGCAGTGTGTACATTGTACATATTACATATTGTTATGAAAGTGTCTGTTACTACATGATATATATACTTGCAGTGTGTATATTGTACATATTACATATTGTTATGAAGGTGTCTGTTACTACATGATATATACTTGCAGTTTGTATATTGTACATATTACATGTAGTTATGAAAGTGTCTGTTACTAAATGAAATATATACTTGATGTGTGTATATTGTACATATTACATATTGTTATGAAGGTGTCTGTTACTACATGATATATCTACTTGCAGTGTGTATATTGTACATATTACATATTGTTATGAAGGTGTCTGTTACTACATGATATATATACTTGCAGTGTGTACATTGTACATATTACATATTGTTATGAAGGTGTCTGTTACTACATGATGTATATACTTGCAGTGTGTATATTGTACATATTACATATTGTTATGAAGGTGTCTGTTACTACATGAAATATATGCTTGCTGTGTGTATATTGTACATATTACATGTAGTTATGAAGGTGTCTGTTACTACATGATATATATACTTGCAGTGTGTATATTGTACATATTACATATTGTTATGAAGGTGTCTGTTACTACATGAAATATATGCTTGCTGTGTGTATATTGTACATATTACATATTGTTATGAAGGTGTCTGTTACTACATGATATATATACTTGCAGTGTGTATATTGTACATATTACATATTGTTATGAAGGTGTCTGTTACGACATGTTATATATACTTGCAGTGTGTATATTGTACATATTACATATTGTTATGAAGGTGTCTGTTACTACATGATATATATACTTGCAGTGTGTATATTGTACATATTACATATTGTTATGAAGGTGTCTGTTACTACATGAAATATATACTTGCTTTGTGTATATTGTACATATTACATATTGTTATGAAGGTGTCTGTTATACTTGCAGTGTGTATATTAAACGTTGATGAAGTAGTTTTCGAGACTTTGAAGACTACAACGGTGACTCCAATACATCCCCTTTTTTTAAGCGTTTTTTTTATCATCTTCAAAACGGTTCAAAAGAAGACAAGTGTTGGTGTCCCTCATAATGATTGTGAATGAAAGTGCAATTCCCCTTTGAACCTCCAAAACAAAAAATGAACAAACGATGTGTGCTGATTTTTTTATTCGGAATAAATACAAGTGATGAAGTTTAGGAATAATGGCCGCAGTGTGGTTTGATGATACTGATAAAGCACGTGGCAGGGGTCACATGCACCACGCCCATCCACTCTTTGACAAGGACTAAGCGAAACAAACATTGGGACTAATCCTGGCATAAAAGGGAAATGTTGCGCAATAAAGCACCTGACGACTGTGCTGCAGCGTCCATGTAGAAGTCGGCGGCCCACTTCATCGATGACATCACATCGACAAACAAAGTGCGTGGACTAATAACACACATCCCGGATTCATTTCCTGCTTCTTTTCTATGTTTGCTTGGACTTGTCTTTTCGTAAATGCTTCCTTTGTCAGTCAGTCATCACTTCACAGTCTTCATGCTAACATCACACACTTCTGCAATATCCAATAATAGATCTCATGGATCATACAGTGGGGCGGAAAAGTATTTAGTCAGCCAGCGATTGTGCAACTTCTCCCACTTAAAATGATGACGGAGGTCCGTCATTTTCATCATGTGAGAGACAGAATGTGAAAACAAAATCCAGGAATTCACATTGTAGGAATTTTAAAGAATTTATCCGTAAATGATGGTGCGAAAATAAGTATTTGGTCAAGCATTCAAAGCTCTCACTGATGGAAGGAGGTTTTGGCTCCAAATCTCATTCATTCTTTCCTTAACACGGATCAATCGTCCTGTCCCCTTAGCAGAAAAAAACAGCCCCAAAGCATGATGTTTCCACCCCCATGCTTCACAGTAGGTATGGTGTTCTTGGGATGCAACTCATTATTCTTCTTCCTCCAAACATCACCAGTTGAGTTGATACCAAAATGGATACATGGATGATACAGCAGAGGATTGGGAGAATGTCATGTGGTCAGAAGAAACCAAACTAGAACTTTTTGGGAGAATAATAATAATAATGGATTAGATTTATATCGCGCTTTCCTATTACTAGATACTCAAAGCGCTCACAGTGAAGAAGAATACTGAGTTTTATTCTTTGGCTTTTAACACTACGTGAGTTGTGTGGTCCTCTGTGTTTTTTATACACTTTGATTTCTATTTTACTGTTTTAATTGATTTTACCCTTTGAAATAGTTTTTAATCATATTTGTTTTTGTATTGTTTTTATTGGTTTTATTCTTTGGCTTTTAACACTACGTGAGTTGTGTGGTCCTCTGTTGTCCTCTGTGTTTTTTTATACACTTTGATTTCTATTTTACAGTTTTAATTGATTTTACCCTTTAAAATAGTTTTTAATCATATTTGTTTTTGTATTGTTTTTATTGGTTTTATTCTTTGGCTTTTAACACTACGTGAGTTGTGTGGTCCTCTGTTGTCCTCTGTGTTTTTTATACACTTTGATTTCTATTTTACTGTTGTCATTGATTTTACCCTTTAAAATAGTTTTTAATCATATTTGTTTTTATATTGTTTTTATTGTTTTTATTCTTTGGCTTTTAACACTACGTGAGTTGTGTGGTCCTCTGTGTTTTTTATACACTTTGATTTCTATTTTACTGTTTTAATTGATTTTACCCTTTAAAATAGTTTTTAATCATATTTGTTTTTATATTATTTTTATTGGTTTTATATATATATATTTTTTTTTACAATTGTTTTTAACACGGCTGTGCAGCACTTTGGAAACGTTATTGTTGTTTAAATGTGCTATATAAATAAAGTGGATTGGATTGGATTGAAGTGGGAACCCATCATTCATTCACACCTGGTGGTGGTAAGCTACATTTGTAGCCACAGCTGCCCTGGGGTAGACTGACGGAAGCGTGGCTGCCAGTTTGCGCCTACGGCCCCTCCGACCACCATTCATTCATCATTCATTCACCAGTGTGAGCGGCACCGGGGGCAAGGGTGAAGTGTCCTGCCCGAGGACACAACGGCAGTGGTTTGGATGTCAATAGGTGGGAAGCGAACCTGCAACCCTCAGGTTTCTGGCACGGCCGCTCTACCCACTACGCCCTATAAACTCAACTCGTGGTGTTTGGAGGAAGAAGAATACTGAGTTGCATCCCAAGAACACCACACCTACTGTGAAGCATGGGGGTGGAAACATCATGCTTTGGGGCTGTTTTTCTGGTAAGGGGACATATGATGAAAATGACAGACCTCTGTCATCATTTGAAGTGGGAGAATTTGCACAATCGCTGGCTGGATACATACTTTTTTGCCCCACTGTATATTCCTTATTATTAGAATGTACTGGAGGTTGATGAAGTGAAAGTGAAAGTGGCCCCTGGGCCTCCCTTGCAGCACTTAGGTAAACATAATAGTTCATCATTGCCTCTACATTTTTAATGAGTGTCTCAGTACGCCATGATAATGTATTATTATGTTGTTATTCAGTCCATTTTCCGTATTTGAAAAGAATACACTCAAATATCGTGCAATGAGCGCTCCGAAGTTTGCCAACCTTCTACAAGGAAAGATGGCAACGGCGCGACTTATAATAATTTTCCAAGTAGCTCTTTCATCAAGAGGAGGACAAACCAATTATTCGCTGAAACATTTCAACTCACAGCTTGCAAGGAAAGTTGTCTTTTTCAACCACGCTGATCTCAACCCGCCATAAATCTGACACCAGGTCACAACTCTGCTCGGCGACTTTTCAGTCCCTGAATGTCCAGTGTCTCGGTCCGGCTGCGTCTAATAAGGATGGCCGGTGATTGGATGAAAATCCCAGCTGGGTAATCCAATCACCTGCCAGCTTTTATTCGAGGCTGGTCCTTACACACTTCGCTCCTCGGCAGGAATCATGTTTATTTGCCAAATTTCATCCCAATAACTCCAATGACCAAATGTAGGGATGAGTTAAGTCATTTTGCAGTTGATTGGAGTAAAAGTGTGACCGTGATCCAGCATGACCAAGGTGGTGCTTTCCAACCAGAGATAATAGGAGACTAAGACCAGAGACTAAGATCTGAAAATCCCAGCTGGGTAATCCAACAATCACCTGCCAGCTTTTCTTCGAGGCTGGTCCTTACACACTTCGCTCCTCGGCAGGCCCATAGACCAAGCCCCCCCCCACAACGTCCATTTGGAATCATGTTTATTTGCCAAATTTCATCCCAATAACCCCAATGACCAAATGTAGGGATGAGTTAAGTCATTTTGCAGTTGATTTGAGTAAAAGTGTGACCGTGATCCAGCATGACCAAGGTGGTGCTTCCCAACCAGAGATAATAGGAGACTAAGACCAGAGACTAAGATCTGAAAATCCCAGCTGGGTAATCCAATCACCTGCCAGCTTTTATTCGAGGCTGGTCCTTACACACTTCGCTCCTCGGCAGGCCCACAGACCAAGCCCACCCCCCCACAACGTCCATTTGGAATCATGTTTATTTGCCAAATTTCATCCCCAATAACTCCAATGACCAAATGTAGGGATGAGTTAAGTCATCTTGCAGTTGATTGGAGTAAAAGTGTGACCGTGATCCAGCATGACCAAGGTGGTGCTTTCCAACCAGAGATAATAGGAGACTAAGACCAGAGACTAAGATCTGAAAATCCCAGCTGGGTAATCCAATCACCTGCCATCTTTTCTTCGAGGCTGGTCCTTAGACACTTCGCTCTTCGGCAGGCCCACAGACCAAGCCGCCCCCCCCCCTCCCACAACGTCCATTTGGAATCATGTTTATTTGCCAAATTTCATCCCAATAACTCCAATGACCAAATGTAAGGATGAGTTAAGTCATTTTGCAGTTGATTGGAGTAAAAGTGTGACCGTGATCCAGCATGACCAAGGTGGTGCTTTCCAACCAGAGATAATAGGAGACTAAGACCAGAGACTAAGATCTGAAAATCCCACCTGGGTAATCCAACAATCACCTGCCAGCTTTTCTTCGAGGTTGGTCCTTACACACTTCGCTCCTAGGCAGCCCCACAGACCAAGCCCCTCCCCCACAACGTCCATTTGGAATCATATTTATTTGCCAAATTTCATCCCAATAACTCCAATGACCAAATGTAGGGATGAGTTAAGTCATTTTGCAGTTGATTGGAGTAAAAGTATGACCGTGATCCAGCATGACCAAGGTGGTGCTTTCCAACCAGAGATAATAGGAGACTAAGGCCAGAGACTAAGATCTGAAAATTCCAGCTGGGTAATCCAATCACCTGCCAGCTTTTCTTCGAAGGCTGGTCCTTACACACTTCGCTCCTCGGCAGGCCCACAGACCAAGCCCCCCCCTCCACAACGTCCATTTGGAATCATGTTTATTTGCCAAATTTCATCCCAATAACTCCAATGATCAAATGTAGGGATGAGTTAAGTCATTTTGCAGTTGATTGGAGTAAAAGTGTGACCGTGATCCAGCATGACCAAGGTGGTGCTTTCCAACCAGAGATAATAGGAGACTAAGACCAGAGACTAAGATCTGAAAATTCCAGCTGGGTAATCCAATCACCTGCCAGCTTTTCTTCGAGGCTGGTCCTTACACACTTCACTCCTCGGCAGGCCCACAGACCAAGCCCCCCACCCCCCCACAACGTCCATTTGGAATCATGTTTATTTGCCAAATTTCATCCCAATAACTCCAATGACCAAATGTAGGGATGAGTTAAGTCATTTTGCAGTTGATTGGAGTAAAAGTGTGACCGTGATCCAGCATGACCAAGGTGGTGCTTTCCAACCAGAGATAATAGGAGACTAAGACCAGAGACTAAGATCTGAAAATCCCAGCTGGGTAATCCAATCACCTGGCAGCTTTTCTTCGAGGCTGGTCCTTACACACTTCGCTCCTCGGCAGGCCAACAGACCAAGCCCACCCCCCCACAACGTCCATTTGGAATCATTTTTATTTGCCAAATTTCATCCCAATAACTCCAATGACCAAATGTAGGGATGAGTTAAGTCATTTTGCAGTTGATTGGAGTAAAAGTATGACCGTGATCCAGCATGACCAAGGTGGTGCTTTCCAGCCAGAGATAATAGGAGACTAAGGCCAGAGACTAAGATCTGAAAATCCCAGCTGGGTAATCCAATCACCTGCCAGCTTTTCTTCGAAGGCTGGTCCTTACACACTTCGCTCCTCGGCAGGCCCACAGACCAAGCCCCCCCCCCTCCACAACGTCCATTTGGAATCATGTTTATTTGCCAAATTTCATCCCAATAACTCCAATGACCAAATGTAGGGATGAGTTAAGTCATTTTGCAGTTGATTGGAGTAAAAGTGTGACCGTGATCCAGCATGACCAAGGTGGTGCTTTCCAACCAGAGATAATAGGAGACTAAGACCAGAGACTAAGATCTGAAAATCCCAGCTGGGTAATCCAATCGCCGGCCAGCTTTTCTTCGAGGCTGGTCCTTACACACTTCGCTCCTCGGCAGGCCCACAGACCAAGCCGCCCGCCCCCCCCCCCTCCACAACGTCCATTTGGAATCATGTTTATTTGCCAAATTTCATCCCAATAACTCCAATGACCAAATGTAGGGATGAGTTAAGTCATTTTGCAGTTGATTGGAGTAAAAGTATGACCGTGATCCAGCATGACCAAGGTGGTGCTTTCCAACCAGAGATAATAGGAGACTAAGGCCAGAGACTAATATCTGAAAATCCCAGCTGGGTATCCAATCACCTGCCAGCTTTTCTTCGAGGCTCGTCCTTACACACTTCGCTCCTAGGCAGGCCCACAGACCAAGCCGCCCCCCCCCCCCCCCCCACAACCTCCATTTGGAATCATGTTTATTTGCCAAATTTCATCCCAATAACTCCAATGACCAAATGTAGGGATGAGTTAAGTCATTTTGCAGTTGATTGGAGTAAAAGTGTGACCGTGATCCAGCATGACCAAGGTGGTGCTTTCCAACCAGAGATAATAGGAGACTAAGGCCAGAGACTAAGATCTGAAAATCCCAGCTGGGTAATCCAATCACCTGCCAGCTTTTATTCGAGGCTGGTCCTTACACACTTCGCTCCTCGGCAGGCCCACAGACCAAGCCCCCCCCCCCCAACGTCCATTTGGAATCATGTTTATTAGCCAAATTTTATCCCAATAACTCCAATGACCAAATGTAGGGATGAGTTAAGTCATCCACTGAGACTGATGAATAAGGAGTGCTGCACCAACAGCTCGCACCTTCTCCCTGGAAACTGATCCGTGGCCACCTGATGATGTGGAGAGGGGTTAGCAGAAAAGAGAGACGGCTGATCAACTGTATAATTGTTTGATTGTCAAATGTTAAAGTCGTATTAATAAATGGAGGTCGGTGTCTAGCAGGACCGATAACCAGCATTTCCGTTTTCTTAGCGTTAATTTGCAAAAAGTTTCTGGACATCCATTGTTTGATTTCATGAAGACACGCCTCCAGCTGACTACAGTCCGGCGTGTTGGTCAGCTTTAGGGGCATGTAGAGTTGGGTGTCATCAGCATAACAGTGAAAGCTAACACCGTATTTGCGTATGATGTCACCTAGCGGCAGCATGTAGATGTTGAAGAGTGCAGGGCCAAGGACCGAACCCTGGGAACTCCACACGTTACCTTAACATAGTCCGAGGTCGCATTGTTATGGGAGACGCACTGCACCCTGTCAGTAAGATAAGAGTTAAACCAAGACAGGGCTAAGTCTGACATACCAATTCGTGTTTTGATACGCTCTAATAAAATATTATGATGGACGGTATCGAAAGCAACGCTAAGATCGAGGAGCAGCAACATAGATGACGCATCAGAATCCATCGTTAGCAACAGATCATTAGTCATTTTTGCGAGGGCTGTCTCCGTGGAGTGATTTGCCCTGAAACCGGATTGAAAGGTTTCACATAGACTTTTAGACGCTAAGTGTTCATTTAACTGCTCTGCAACAATTTCTTCGAGGATTTTCGAGGTAAAGGGAAGGTGACACACCGGTTGAGGTCAGGATGGAGGTTAGGTCTTTTAAGGAGAGGATGAATAACCGCTTTTTTGCATGCTAGGGGAACAGTGCCCGGGGAAAGTGATAATATTTAGCACTGATGGACCTAATAATACAAAGAACTCCTTGATAAGTTTCCCAGGAAGTGGGTCAAGTAAACATGTTGTTTGTTTTATTCCATTTACACGTTGTAACAATTCTTCTAATGATATTTCATCAAAACGAGAGAAACTATTTTGCAGTACTGCCCTATATTCAGTCGTATCTGTGTTAATAGAACCCAGTGGTAGCTGGGTTCTATTAACACAGTTTTAGCTGGGACGCATTGTCTTTAATCTCCTTTCTAATGACTTCAATTTTCTTATTAAAGAACTTCACTAAGTCATCAACCGAGTGGGTGGAGCTACTGGGAGGAGAAATAATAATACAAGATATAGAAATATTTACTATTACTGATATTTATTTCATATCCATTTTGGAATATTAGGAGCCATAATTAATTTGAAATATTCCAGTTTCTGCTGAAAAATGTTTCCTTATCACAAGAATTTTGTAGGAAATAAGACGAGAAATCAAATGAAATTTCCAGAAATATTTACCATTATTGAGAAAAAATGTAAATCAAATGAAATGTATGGCAATAATAGCCGTATTTCAGATTTATCATAGACATAAAACCTTCTTAAAGTGTTTTATCAATCAGAAATATCAAGCAGCTAAAATGTGGAGAGTGTGTTTAGCATTTTTCCCATCGTGCTTTGTAATGGATTAAAATAAGTGTAACTTTGATTTTTTTTTAATAATAACCACATAGTTTAGTGAGCAAGTTGTGACCATGTTTGTGCTGTTTCTGCCCCATGACTAAGGGAGGTTGCTTGGGCTGGGTCATATAAGTAAATGCTGTGCACACAAGTTCATCGATGGACAAATAATGACCACTATGAGTTACAATCCTGGCAACTTGTTGATTAATTGTATTTTATATGAGAAATGAGTTGTAGTTTGGACACCCCTTGTTTGTGCAAAAGTGTCGTTGGAAAGCCAACAAAAGATTGATTCATAGACAGACGTTTTTGTCATCCATCCATCCATCATCTTCCGCTTATCCGAGGTCGGGTCACGGGGGCAACAGCCTAAGCAGGGAAACCCAGACTTCCCTCTCCCCAGCCACTTCGTCTAGCTCTTCCCGGGGGATCCCGAGGCGTTCCCAGGCCAGCCGGGAGACATAGTCTTCCCAACGTGTCCTGGGTCTTCCCCGTGGCCTCCTACCGGTTGGACGTGCCCTAAACACCTCCCTAGGGAGGCGTTCGGGTGGCATCCTGACCAGATGCCCGAACCACCTCATCTGGCTCCTCTCGATGTGGAGGAGCAGCGGCTTTACTTTGAGTTCCTCCCGGATGGCAGAGCTTCTCACCCTATAGCTCGGTTGGTAGAGTGGCCGTGCCAGCAACTAGAGGGTTCCAGGTTCGATTCCCGCTTCCGCCATCCTAGTCACTGCCCTTGTGTCCTTGGGCAAGAAACTTTACCCACCTGCTCCCAGTGCCACCCACACTGGTTTAAATGTAACTTAGATATTGGGGTTTCACTATGTAAAGCGCTTTGAGTCACTAGAGAAAAGCGCTATATAAATGTAATTCACTTCACTTCACTATTTCTAAGGGAGAGCCCCGCCACACGGCGGAGGAAACTCATTTGGGCCGCTTGTACCCGTGATCTTATCCTTTCGGTCATGACCCAAAGCTCATGACCATAGGTGAGGATGGGAACGTAGATCGAGCGGTAAATTGAGAGCTTTGCCTTCCGGCTCAGCTCCTTCTTCACCACAACGGATCGATACAACGTCCGCATTACTGAAGACGTTGCACCAATCCGCCTGTCGATCTCACGATCCACTCTTCCCCCACTCGTGAACAAGACTCCTAGGTACTTGAACTCCTCCACTTGGGGCAGGGTCTCCTCCCCAACCCGGAGATGGCACTCCACCCTTTTCCGGGCGAGAACCACGGACTCGGACTTGGAGGTGCTGATTCTCACTCCGGTCGGCTGCGAACCGATCCAGCGAGAGCTGAAGATCTCGGCCAGATGAAGCCATCAGGACCACATCATCTGCAAAAAGCAGAGACCTAATCCTTCGGTCACCAAGGACTGCGCCTAGAAATTCTGTCCATAAAAGTTATGAACAGAATCGGTGACTAATTTTGTCATTCAACAGAGGACAAAACCAACTTTTGACTGTTACTTTTTGAATGAAAAAACCCCCGAAAACAATAATTTTATTATCAATCAATCAATCAATGTTTACTTATATAGCCCTAAATCACTAGTGTCTCAAAGGGCTGCACAAACCACTACGACATCCTCGGTAGGCCCACATAAGGGCAAGGAAAACTCACACCCAGTGGGACGTCTGTGACAATAATGACTATGAGAACCTTGGAGAGGAGGAAAGCAATGGATGTCGAGCGGGTCTAACATGATACTGTGAAAGTTCAATCCACAATGGATCCAACACAGTCGCGAGAGTCCAGTCCAAAGCGGATCCAACTCAGCAGCGAGAGTCCCGTTCACAGCGGAGCCAGCAGGAAACCATCCCAAGCGGAGGCGGATCAGCAGCGCAGAGATGTCCCCAGCCGATACACAGGCGAGCAGTACATGGCCACCGGATCGGACCGGACCCCCTCCACAAGGGAGAGTGGGACATAGGAGAAAAAGAAAAGAAGCGGCAGATCAACTGGTCGAAAAAGGGAGTCTATTTAAAGTGCACAAACTCATGGAAGGTTTCCCGCTCCAGTTTCAAGCTTGGGAAAGAATGGAGCGGACGACACCTGAGGGAGGACGTGTGTGCGCCAAGGTGTGCTCTGCTTGCCTTTTGTACGCCGCCCACCTGCTGCCCCCCCTGGCGTGCGGCGTGCTCCCACGCGTCCTCGCCTGAGGGGGCGGGCACATTAGCGTCTCATCACTCTCCATCCCTGCTAATGTGCCGTCATGTCATCAGTCAGTGAACGCCACACTTGACGATCAGCCCCCGGGCGTGGTCGTCGCCCCCTGCTGGGCCGGGGCCGTGTGCCAGCGGCCCGCAGACATCAACGACGTAAGCGTCGGAGCGTGGTTAAGCACACGATAGAAAAGATAATTGCAGGCTATAAAGTTTGCGAGGCCACCTGCTGAGTGTGATATTTAAATATGAGCCGGCTAATTGCGGACGGGAGCGTGCTGCTCTTTACACCGACAACTTTGGCAAACAACACAATGCATCATCATAATGCTGCCTTCAGGGACTTTGGCCGTAATGAGGATAATCAGCTTTCTTAAGAAGGAAGTTTACTGGAGTGCTTTTGTTTGTTTCTTTGCTTCCTGTGGGCTAAAAAGCAGATTATTCACGTCTGGCCTGGGGTTTTTGTGAAAAACGTGTGGTTAGGTAACCTGTTGTTGGAGAAGTCATCCAAATAATTGTTATTCGGATCATTCACTGGTCTTCTAATCATCAATTGATGATTAGAATTATTATTGTAGATTTCCTTTGTTGTTGTTTTCACGCCCTTCTGTCATCCGTCACAAAACGCCGCTGAAAACCCGTCCTTTGATTTTTTTTAATTTATTTATCTTTATTTTTTTGTCCTGTCCAGCTTCTCAGACAAATTATGTAGTTGTTGTCGATGTCACATGGACTTTACAAAAGAGAAGTGTGTTGCCTTATTTCTCTTTGACTTTATTAAATGTATTTATTATTATTATCATCTGTCCCTCCTTTGATGATATATAAACATTATACAACATGACATATGTACATAGTGGTTAGAGCAGGGGTGCCCACACTTTTTCTGCAGGCGAGCTACTTTTCAATTGACCAACTCGAGGGGATCTACCTCATTTATATATATCATTTATATGTATTTATTTATGAAAGAGACATTTTTGTAAACAAGTTAAATGTGTTTAATGATAATACAAGCATGTGTAACACATATAGATGTCTTTCTTTCACAAAGACAAGAATATAAGTTGGTGTATTACCTGATTCTGATGACTTGCATTGATTGGAATCAGACAGTAATGATGATAACGCCCACATTTTCAAATGGAAGAGAAAAAAAAGTTGTCCTTTCTGTACAATACCACATGAAAGTGGTTGGTTTTTGGCATCTAATTCATCCAGCTTCCATACACTTTACAAGAAAAACATTGGCGGCAAATTCCGTAGCTTGCTTGATTGACATTCACGGCACCCGAGGGTCTTGTGAGATGACGCTGGCTGCTGCCAGTTCATTATTATGAAAAAATGACAGAGAGGAAGGCGAGAAACACTTTTGATTTCAACAGACTTTCGCGCCGTCTCTTCCGTCAAAACTCTAAAGGCCGACTGCACATTTCCTATCTTCACAATAAAAGCCCTGCTTCATGCTGCCTGCGCTAACTAAATACAGAGTCTCGGAAAACTGGCGTGCACAAGCGATCCTTCAGAAAGCTGGCGTGCACATCACTTGTATATTTTAAGTGCACTACGCAGAATAAACACAACATTATTAATATTGCTACTACGGATAATTTGATCAAAAATTCCCTAAAACAGCCCACTACCTATAATATAGGTTTTTTAAACATAAGATCCCTGATAAAAAAAAATGTTTCTGCTGTTTCCTCAGAAATTGCCTGTTCAGATGTTATGATTGTGGCTCAGAGATTTGTATGTAGATTATATTTATTTTCCATAACAAACAGGATAACTTAAATACCCTGGCAGTGGCAATAAGCTTAAATGTTTGTATTTACATTTTTTGGAGTTGATTTTCATCAAATATGCTATTTAACTGCTACTGTTTAACAAGGACTGATTTAGATTGTGTTTGCACAACAAATGTTTTGGCGCTTTTGTTCATGTGGGAGAATATTCCAATAAAGGTGCACTACACACTACTTTTGAATTCATTATTGGGCTTTGCGTATACAATGCAGTTAATCGCGATTAATCAGAGAAATAGTGCGATTAACTTCGATTAAAATGTTTAATCGTTGCCCAGCCCTAATATATATATATATATATATATATATATATATATATATATATATATATATATATATATATATATATATGTTAGTGGTTCGTAAATCCAAAAGTTTGTACAATGAGGGCTTTGTAAGATTGAGGTTCCACTCTGTATGTATTGTGATGACCAGTTATGTTGGCGTAGAACCCGAATGAAGAGAAAAATAAGAACAATACAAAAAAGAGCACATAAAAAGGTGCAAGGAAAATGACTTGGGGCGGCATAGCTCGGTTGGTAGAGCGGCCGTGCCAGCAACTTGAGGGTTGCAGGTTCGATTCCCGCTTCCGCCATCCTAGTCACTGCCGTTGTGTCCTTGGGCAAGACACTTTACCCACCTGCTCCCAGTGCCACCCACACTGGTTTAAATGTAACTTAGATATTGGGTTTCACGATGTAAAGCGCTTTGAGTCACTAGAGAAAAGCGCTATATAAAATATAATTCACTTCACTTCACTAAGCGTAATGAGAAGCGTGAGTGGAGCCAAAGCAGAGAAGATGAAGACAACTGGAAGGGTGAAGCATCAGGGATCTACTGTGCGTGCAGGAAGCTCCGCCCCCCGAGCCAGAAAGCAGAAGAAAGGCTGCCAGATGATGATCTTGTCGGGTGTTGTTGAAGGTCAGAGCAGGCAGCTGTATTAATAATGCAAGCAGGACAGGATCAGACCGTGCAGCGTCATCAATCTGCTTTGTTATTGTGCCAGAAGAATCCGTGTCCTGCAACTAGTCTTTGGTGCGTGTCCTTGGCAGCTCGGCTGCTATTTGGGAGCTTAGTCTTACCTCCACCCTCAGACTGTGGTGATGCTGAAGGAGCTCGGAGATGAGATGAGACCACCATGACTGACCCCCTCCCGGGGGATTGGAGGGGAAATCCAATTTCAAATCTATTTTCGCCAGCGGCGGTGGGCCCGGCCTCTTCTGATTGGATGAGGTTCTTCCCAGGTGGCGTGCACCTGCGGCCTGCTGTGATGCTCACCTGAGTCAAAGTTATCTTGACATCCTTGCAGAATGTCAGCACGCTCTTATTCTTCGCCATCATTCATCTGCTTTTCTGCCTCTAGATTCTCATTTAGACATCATCTACATCTGTCTTCTTGTAGTCATTTAGACATCATATACATCTGTCTTCTTGCAGTCATTTAGACATCATCTACATCTGTCTTCTTGCAGTCATTTAGACATCATCTACATCTGTCTCCTTGTAGTCATTTAGACATCATCTACATCTGTCTTCTTGCAGTCATTTAGACATCATCTACATCTGTCTTCTTGCAGTCATTTAGACATCATCTACATCTGTCTTCTTGCAGTCATTTAGACATCATCTACATCTGTCTTCTTGCAGTCATTTGGACATCATCTACATCTGTCTTCTGTCAGTCATTTAGACATCATCTACATCGGTCTTCTTGCAGTCATTTAGACATCATCTACATCTGTCTTCTTGCTGTCATTTAGACATCATCTAAATCTGTAATCTTGCAGTCATTTAGACATCATCTAAATCTGTATTCTTGCTACTCATTTAGACATCATCTACATCTGTCTTCTTGCAGTCATTTAGACATCATCTACATCTGTCTCCTTGCAGTCATTTAGACATCATCTACATCTGTCTTCTTGCAGTCATTTAGACATCATCTACATCTGTCTCCTTGCAGTCATTTAGACATCATCTACATCTGTCTTCTTGCAGTCATTTAGACATCATCTACATCTGTCTTCTTGCAGTCATTTAGACATCATCTACATCTGTCTTCTTGCAGTCATTTAGACATCATCTACATCTGTCTTCTTGCAGTCATTTGGACATCATCTACATCTGTCTTCTGTCAGTCATTTAGACATCATCTACATCGGTCTTCTTGCAGTCATTTAGACATCATCTACATCTGTCTTCTTGCTGTCATTTAGACATCATCTAAATCTGTAATCTTGCAGTCATTTAGACATCATCTAAATCTGTATTCTTGCTACTCATTTAGACATCATCTACATCTGTCTTCTTGCAGTCATTTAGACATCATCTACATATGTCTTCTTGCAGTCATTTAGACATCATCTACATCTGTCTTCTTGCAGTCATTTAGACATCATCTACATCTGTCTTCATGCAGTCATTTAGACATCATCTACATCTGTCTTCATGCAGTCATTTAGACATCATCTACATCTGTCTTCTTGCAGTCGTTTAGACATCATCTACATCGGTCTTCTTGCAGTCATTTAGACATCATCTACATCGGTCTTCTTGCAGTCATTTAGACATCATCTACATATGTCTTCTTGCAGTCATTTAGACATCATCTACATCGGTCTTCTTGCAGTCATTTAGACATCATCTACATCTGTCTTCTTGCAGTCATTTAGACATCATCTACATCTGTCTTCTTGCAGTCATTTAGACATCGTCTACATCTGTCTTCTTGCAGTCATTTAGACATCATCTACATATGTCTTCTTGCAGTCATTTAGACATCATCTACATCGGTCTTTTTGCAGTCATTTAGACATCATCTACATCTGTCTTCTTGCAGTCATTTAGACATCTACATCTGTCTTCTTGCAGTCATTTAGACATCATCTACATCTGTCTTCTTGCAGTCATTTAGACATCATCTACATCTGTCTTCATGCAGTCATTTAGACATCATCTACATCTGTCTTCTTGCGGTCATTTAGACATCATCTACATCTGTCTTCGTGCGGTCATTTAGACATCATCTACATCTGTCTTCTTGCAGTCATTTAGACATCATCTACATCTGTCTTCTTGTAGTCATTTAGACATCATCTACATCTGTCTTCTTGCTACTCATTTAGACATCATCTACATCTGTCTTCTTGCTACTCATTTAGACATCATCTACATATGTCTTCTTGCAGTCATTTAGACATCATCTACATCTGTCTTCTTGCAGTCATTTAGACATCTACATCTGTCTTCTTGCAGTCATTTAGACATCATCTACATCTGTCTTCATGCAGGCATTTAGACATCATCTACATCTGTCTTCTTGCAGTCATTTAGACATCATCTACATCTGTCTTCTTGCAGTCATTTAGACATCATCTACATCTGTCTTCTTGCAGTCATTTAGACATCATCTACATCTGTCTTCTTGCAGTCATTTAGACATCATCTACATCTGTCTTCTTGTAGTCATTTAGACATCATCTACATCTGTCTTCTTGCTACTCATTTAGACATCATCTACATCTGTCTTCTTGCTACTCATTTAGACATCATCTACATATGTCTTCTTGCAGTCATTTAGACATCATCTACATCTGTCTTCTTGCAGTCATTTAGACATCATCTACATCTGTCTTCTTGCAGTCATTTAGACATCATCTACATCTGTCTTCTTGCAGTCATTTAGACATCATCTACATCTGTCTTCTTGCTACTCATTTAGACATCATCTACATCTGTCTTCTTGCAGTCATTTAGACATCATCTACATCTGTCTTCTTGCAGTCATTTAGACATCATCTAAATCTGTCTTCTTGCTACTCATTTAGACATCATCTACATTTGTCTTCTTGCAGTCATTTAGATATCATCTACATCTGTCTTCTTGCAGTCATTTAGACATCATCTACATCTGTCTTCTTGCAGTCATTTAGACATCATCTACATCTGTCGTCTTGCAGTCATTTAGACATCATCTATATCTGTCTTCTTGCAGTCATTTAGACATCATCTACATCTGTCTTCTTGCAGTCATTTAGACATCATCTACATCTGTCTTCTTGCAGTCATTTAGACATCATCTACATCTGTCGTCTTGCAGTCATTTAGACATCATCTATATCTGTCTTCTTGCAGTCATTTAGACATCATCTACATCTGTCTTCTTGCAGTCATTTAGACATCATCTACATCTGTCGTCTTGCAGTCATTTAGACATCATCTATATCTGTCTTCTTGCAGTCATTTAGACATCATCTACATCTGTCTTCTTGCAGTCATTTAGACATCATCTACATCTGTCTTCTTGCAGTCATTTAGACATCATCTACATCTGTCTTCTTGCAGTCATTTAGACATCATCTACATCTGTCGTCTTGCAGTCATTTAGACATCATCTATATCTGTCTTCTTGCAGTCATTTAGACATCATCTACATCTGTCTTCTTGCAGTCATTTAGACATCATCTACATATGTCTTCTTGTAGTCATTTAGACATCATCTACATCTGTCTTCTTGCAGTCATTTAGACATCATCTACATCTGTCTTCTTGCAGTCATTTAGACATCATCTACATCTGTCTTCTTGCAGTCATTTAGACATCATCTACATCTGTCTTCATGCAGTCATTTAGACATCATCTACATCTGTCTTCTTGCAGTCATTTAGACATCATCTACATATGTCTTCTTGTAGTCATTTAGACATCATCTACATCTGTCTTCTTGCAGTCATTTAGACATCATCTAAATCTGTCTTCTTGCAGTCATTTAGACATCATCTACATCTGTCTTCTTGCAGTCATTTAGACATCATCTACATCTGTCTTCTTGCAGTCATTTAGACATCATCTACATCGGTCTTCTTGCAGTCATTTAGACATCATTTACATCGGTCTTCTTGCAGTCATTTAGACATCATCTACATCTGTCTTCTTGCTACTCATTTAGACATCATCTACATCTGTCTTCTTGTAGTCATTTAGACATCATCTACATCTGTCTTCTTGCTACTCATTTAGACATCATCTACATCTGTCTTCTTGCTACTCATTTAGACATCATCTACATATGTCTTCTTGCAGTCATTTAGACATCATCTACATCTGTCTTCTTGCAGTCATTTAGACATCATCTACATCTGTCTTCTTGCAGTCATTTAGACATCATCTTCATCTGTCTTCTTGCAGTCATTTAGACATCATCTACATATGTCTTCTTGCTACTCATTTAGACATCATCTACATCTGTCTTCTTGCAGTCATTTAGACATCATCTACATCTGTCTTCTTGCAGTCATTTAGACATCATCTAAATCTGTCTTCTTGCTACTCATTTAGACATCATCTACATTTGTCTTCTTGCAGTCATTTAGATATCATCTACATCTGTCTTCTTGCAGTCATTTAGACATCATCTACATCTGTCGTCTTGCAGTCATTTAGACATCATCTATATCTGTCTTCTTGCAGTCATTTAGACATCATCTACATCTGTCTTCTTGCAGTCATTTAGACATCATCTACATCTGTCGTCTTGCAGTCATTTAGACATCATCTATATCTGTCTTCTTGCAGTCATTTAGACATCATCTACATCTGTCGTCTTGCAGTCATTTAGACATCATCTATATCTGTCTTCTTGCAGTCATTTAGACATCATCTACATCTGTCTTCTTGCAGTCATTTAGACATCATCTACATCTGTCGTCTTGCAGTCATTTAGACATCATCTATATCTGTCTTCTTGCAGTCATTTAGACATCATCTACATCTGTCTTCTTGCAGTCATTTAGACATCATCTACATCTGTCTTCTTGCAGTCATTTAGACATCATCTACATCTGTCGTCTTGCAGTCATTTAGACATCATCTATATCTGTCTTCTTGCAGTCATTTAGACATCATCTACATCTGTCTTCTTGCAGTCATTTAGACATCATCTACATATGTCTTCTTGTAGTCATTTAGACATCATCTACATCTGTCTTCTTGCAGTCATTTAGACATCATCTACATCTGTCTTCTTGCAGTCATTTAGACATCATCTACATCTGTCTTCTTGCAGTCATTTAGACATCATCTACATCTGTCTTCATGCAGTCATTTAGACATCATCTACATCTGTCTTCTTGCAGTCATTTAGACATCATCTACATATGTCTTCTTGTAGTCATTTAGACATCATCTACATCTGTCTTCTTGCAGTCATTTAGACATCATCTAAATCTGTCTTCTTGCAGTCATTTAGACATCATCTACATCTGTCTTCTTGCAGTCATTTAGACATCATCTACATCTGTCTTCTTGCAGTCATTTAGACATCATCTACATCGGTCTTCTTGCAGTCATTTAGACATCATCTACATCTGTCTTCTTGCAGTCATCTTCTGGATAGGCCCCTCTCACGTCCAAAGGCATGCACCTGGGGATAGGCCCCTCCCATGTCCAAAGACATGCACCTGGGGATAAGCCCCTCCCACCTCCAAAAGCATGCACCTGGGGATAGGCCCCTCTCACCTCCAAAGACATGCACCTGGGGATAAGCCCCTCCCACCTCCAAAGACATGCACCTGGGGATAAGCCCCTCCCACCTCCAAGGGCATGCACCTGGGGATAAGCCCCTCCCACCTCCAAAGACATGCACCTGGGGATAGGCCCCTCTCACGTCCAAAGACATGCACCTGGGGATAAGCCCCTCCCACCTCCAAAGACATGCACCTGGGGATAGGCCCCTCCTACCTCCAAAGACATGCACCTGGGGTTAGGCCCCTCCCACCTCCAAAGACATGCACCTTGGGATAGGCCCCTCTCACCTCCAAAGACATGCACCTGGGGATAGGCCCCTCCCACGTCCAAAGACATGCACCTGGGGATAGGCCCCTCCCACTTCCAAATACATGGATAGGTTGATTGGCAACACTAAATGGTCCCTAGTGTGTGAATGTTGTCTCTCTATCTGTGTTGGCCCTGTGATGAGGTGGCGACTTGTCCAGGGTGTACTTCGCCTTCCGCCTGATTGTAGCTGAGATAGGCACCAGCGACCCCAAAGGGAATAAGCGGTAGAAAAATGGATGGACGGATGGATGGATGGCCAACGCTCGCTTTGATTATTAAGTGTGCGGCCCTCATTGGAAAAAGTTTGGACACCCCTGCTCTACAGACTTTGTCTGGGAGGCTCGACAGAACCGATTAAAAGAAAATATAAATCCATTTTTCTAATTGAGGTAGAAATTGCGATCGATTTGAAAACCTTTCTTTTTCGAGCGGGTGAGTGAGCAGGTCTCCGATGGCGTTGCTGCGGGCGGACGAGCAGCAGAAGGTGTTTGTTATGCCAGAAGGAATGTTCCGCATGGGCTGACATCTTTGACATAAACACACAATCTCGTGCTAGGGGAGGAAGGAGCCGGAGGTGCGACTTCTGGAACATTCCCAAGGAGAAGCAGAGTCTGAGCTGTCATTGAGAGAGCTGCGGCGTGTTTACACTTGGAGACCAGCCGGCTTCCTTTTAAGGTCGCTCGCCACCCGCCCCGTGAGTGACAGCGGTGCGGCAGCGAGGGTTCGCCGGGCGGGAGTCGCCTCACGCCAGAAAACAAGCCGTCGTGTCGTAGAAATGGAGGTCAATTTACAGCGACTTTTTTGTTGGGAGGCAGGCTGGCCGGGGATTTACTGGAAGAGGAAGAAAAGAACGTGCAGTTATTTTCAAGCGCTCGCCGGGTCTTTGGCGCTGATATATCCCGGAGCATTTCTTCCACGCACACACACGCCGACTGTCATGGCGTGTGTGAAGACTCCCAGCAGTGCCGCTCTCAATAAATATTCATCTTTTATCCCCCGGAGATGGCAGCTTCTTCAGCAATCACATGACGGGTCTCACCTGCTCTGTCCAGGTGTGAAACTTCCTCAGGTGACGTGGAAGCAGCCGTCAATCATGGAGAGAATCATATTTATTGAACACATAAACCAGCACCAGGCTGGCTGCTGACAAAAAAACCAAGGGACTCATTAAAAAAGTCATGGCAAATATATTTACATACAAATAAGCAGTGATGCAATAAATACCTTCTCGCTAAATTGATGAAAACACAAATGAAAATACAGCTTTTCCACTTTAGTCATGCCCTGCGATGAGGTGGCAACTTGTCCAGGGTGTAATCCTCCTTCCGCCCGATTGTAGCTGAGATAGGCACAAGCCCCCCCCCCCCACCCCCCTCGACCCCAAAGAAAAATGGATGGATGTGCACTTTAGTCATCATTTTTTAAGCAACTTCTGCTTGTTGAGAGTTGTGTGTAAAGAGAGAGAGAGAGAGAGAGCGCATGGCCAACTCAACAACCGACACCATCTTTGTTCCCGAGTGACTTTTCCTGACAGCATCAACCCTGAACAACATGGCTAAAAATAATTCCAGACATTTATCCAGCTCAGTAACTAAAGTATGTCAACTGTCTCCAATATATTTGTATTCATGATGTATTATTATAACTCATCTTTCTTTTTCTAACATGCTAAGTGACTAAGTGTACTATTGAATGACTCAGATATGTAACACTGGTGAGCAGTCGAGAAATATGCAGTCATTTTTGGTCCAAAACATATTTTGCTTTATTAATTAGGGACCATTGTCCCTTTGGGACAGAGGACCCTATTGAATTTCGAAGGTTTTATTATTATTCTTCTTCTTTATAATTATTCCGCCGCCTATTTGAACTGTAATTTGACCCCCTTAACATGCTTCAAAACTCACCGAATTTGACACACACATCAGGATTGGCGAAAAGTGCGATCTATTCAAAAAACTAAACCGCAATACTAAAAATTGAAGGAAGAAAACACGGAAAAAACTGCCTATAATTTCCAGTAGGAACGTCGTAGAAACATGTAGGTCTCAGTTAGACCTATATTTCATACACTCACACCCCCTGGCTAAAATCAACAGGAAGTTTGCAATTCCCCCTTCAATACAAAAGTTGCCAATCAACCTATCCCCAGGTGCATGTCTTTGGAAGTGGGAGGAAGCCAGAGTACCCGGAGGGAACCCACGCATTCATGGGGAGGACATGCAAACTCCACACAGAAAGATCCCGAGCCCGGATTTGAACCCAGGACTGGAGGAACTTCGTATTAGTGTGTGAATGTGAGTGTGAATGTTGTCTGTCTGTGTTGGCCCTGTGATGAGGTGGCGACTTGTCCAGGGTGTACCCCGATTGTAGCTGAGATAGGCGCCAGCGCCCCCCGTGACCCCAAAAGGGAATAAGCGGTAGAAAATGGATGGATGGAATACAAAAGTTGGCTAAAAAATGCTGCTTATTTTCCAAACATCATCTCCTCTGAGACAGTTTGTCGTTTCATCTTCAAATATATACAGAAGAGAGATTGAACCTTTCTGATTAAAAGTTGATGAAAGAGTTTTAATTACTACCCCGGTTTGGATTTTATGACGCCCCCAAAGAACCGGTGCTTGGTGCTGGTGCACTGCTGCTGTCAGAAGATGGCGGCTTCCTGATCGGACTGAACTGCTTCTTCCTCCCATTACAGATGTCGTACACACATGAAACAAAAACCTCAATGTAGGTCTCACTAAGATCTATATTTCATACACTGACCACGCCCAGCTAAAATCAACAGGAAGTTTGCTATTCCCCCTTCAATACAAAAGCTGCACTACGTTCACAATGCATTAGAGTCTCAAAATGGTGGCACCAAGGTGTCCTGATAAAATGTCCAAGCCACTTTACAACTGTTGTAACTATGAGACAACTTTTTCTCTGTGTAATAATCCATTGGGTCGCGGGGGCAGCAGCCCAAGCGGTCCCGTCCATTGCTGCTTGCAGCTTTGATTATTGATGTATTTCTTACCACTTGATGATGTATATGTTTTAATGCCAAAGCCAGACTGGTCCATCAGGTTGCCAGATGGAAAAATGTGATTCATCAGTCCAGAGAAGGCGTGTCCACTGCTCTAGAGTCCAATGGTGATGTCCTTTACACCACTGCATCCCACGCTTTGCATTGGACTTGGTGATGTACGGCTTAGGTTCAGCTGTCCGGCCATGGAATCCCATTCCATGAAGCTCTCTGCGTACTGTACGTGGGCTAATTGGAAAGTCACATGACGTTCGGAGGTGTGTAAAAAGTGACTGTGCAGAAAGTCTTTGCACTATGCTGACCTCTCTGTCAGTTTACCTGGCCTACCACTTGGTGGCTGGGTTGCTGTTGTTCCCAAAACTCTTCACTTTTCTTAGAATAAAGTTGACTTCAGAATATTTAGAAGCGAGGAAATGTCAGGACGGGATTTGTTGCCCGGGTGGCATCCTATGACAGTTCCACGCCGCAAATGTCTTTGGCCGAAGTGCTGGATTTGATACACCTGTGATTGGTGATTAGGACACCTGATTCTCAAGATTCGGATGGGTGGACACCATGCTTTTGTCAATGTAGTGTGTATGTGTATGTGTATATGTATATAGACACACACATTGTGAGGATTTGCTGGTGTGAGTGTCTCCGGGCTGACAAAGTTAGGACTATTGTGTCTTTTATGGCTCCAGCTGGCTGGGTTTGGCTTGTGGACATTCCTCTCCCTCTGATTATTATTCTCGCATTTTTATTTCACGGCAGCGAGCCCTCCCCCAGCGCGTAAATCTGCAGTGTGTTTCTGCTTGTGTGCTGCACTAATCCTGCCGGCCCGCAGCTGCGAGACACCTCAATAAAAGAGCATCTCCTGGCTAAATAAAGAAGGTGGATGATGACTCTCGGGTCACCTTTGTCCCTCTGATGCTGGCTCAGAGGAGCCGGGCCTCAATGGCAGAAATATCTCCAGAGTTGCAAATGTGGTGTTGAATAAATGATGCAACGTTTTATGTCAACGGCACACGTTCCGCTCGGTTGGCGTGGAAACCGAAGTGTGAACAGCAAAGAATTAAATAAGAAAGTCACACTTGTTTTTGTCGTCTTCTGCCAAGGGAGCGTCACGACTCCCCGTGCCTACAACACTTTCACCCTACAACAATCACTAATACACCCCCATACCATCACACATGCTGCCTACAACACTTTCACCCTACAACAATCACTAATACACCCCCATACCATCACACATGCTGCCTAGAACACTTTCACCCTAGACCAATCACTAACACACCCCCATACCATCGCACATGCTGCCTAGAACACTTTCACCCTACAACAATCACTAATACACCCCCATTCCATCACACATGCTGCCTAGAACACTTTCACCCTACAACAATCACTAATACACCCCCATACCATCACACATGCTGCCTAGAACACTTTCACCCTACAACAATCACTAATACACCCCCATACCATCACACATGCTGCCTACAACACTTTCACCCTACAACAATCACTAATACACCCCCATACCATCACACATGCTGCCTAGAACACTTTCACCCTACAACAATCACTAATACACCCCCATACCATCGCACATGCTGCTTAGAACACTTTCACCCTACAACAATCACTAATACACCCCCATACCATCACACATGCTGCCTAGAACACTTTCACCCTACAACAATCACTAATACACCCCCAGTATATCACACATGCTGCCTAGAACACTTTCACCCTACAACAATCACTAACACACCCCCATACCATCACACATGCTGCCTAGAACACTTTCACCCTACAACAATCACTAACACACCCCCATACCATCACACATGCTGCCTAGAACACTTTCACCCTACAACAATCACTAATACACCCCCAGTATATCACACATGCTGCCTAGAACACTTTCACCCTACAAAAATCACTAACACACCCCCATACCATCGCACATGCTGCCTAGAACACTTTCACCCTACAACAATCACTAATACACCCCCATACCATCACACATGCTGCCTAGAACACTTTCACCCTACAACAATCACTAATACACCCCCATACCATCACACATGCTGCCTAGACCACTTTCACCCTACAACAATCACTAATACACCCCCATACCATCACACATACTGCCTAGAACACTTTCACCCTACAACAATCACTAATACACCCCTATACCATCACACATGCTGCCTAGAACACTTTCACCCTACAACAATCACTAATACACCCCCATACCATCACACATGCTGCCTAGAACACTTTCACCCTACAACAATCACTAATACACCCCCATACCATCACACATGCTGCCTAGAACACTTTCACCCTACAATAATCACTAATACACCCCCATACCATCACACATGCTGCCTAGACCACTTTCACCCTACAACAATCACTAATACACCCCTATACCATCACACATGCTGCCTAGACCACTTTCACCCTACAACAATCACTAATACACCCCCATACCATCACACATGCTGCCTAGAACACTTTCACCCTACAACAATCACTAATACACCCCCATACCATCACACATGCTGCCTACAACACTTTCACCTTTCACCCTAGAAGAGTACCCATGGTTCTTTTCCTCTTTGGTCCAGAGGACACCACATCCACAGTTTCCAAAAGCAATTTGAAATGTGGACTTTGTCAGACCACAGAACACTTAGCTGAGCTCGGGCCCAGTGAAGCATTCTGGATGTTGTTGATAAATGACTGTGGCTTTGCATAGTAGAGATTTAACTTGCACTTACAGATGTAGCGACCAACTCTAGTTACTGACAATGGTTTTATGAAGTGTTCCTGAGCCCACGTGGTGATATCCTTTACACAACGACGTGGCTGGGTGCATATGCCTATTTTCCAGGGCGTAGTGTTGTTGTGTCTATAGGCCTGGGGCCGCTCTGCAGGCGTCACAAGGAGGAGGGGGGGAAGGAGGTCTGAGTGTCCATCACTGAGGTGTCCTTCAGGGGATGTTTACACAACAGCCGTCTTCTGTTGGCCCCTAGAGGGGGGCCACTTTGATGTATTGTGTACATTACAGCTGCTAAAATATACCAAGCTGGCGGAACAAAACATCCATGTTAGCTTTGTGTTATAGGTGAGGAGAAAAGGAATGTCATCTAATAACTCGGGCTGTCAATGATAACGAGTTACAACACAAAGATGTTTTGCATTAATCACATTTTTATGCAGATTAATCACACTATTTATTCGGTTTCTTTACCTTCTATCAGTTGTAACAATAACGTTGCATGTGTGATTAAGTATTGGGAACTTTTCAATGTATTACAAACTTTATACTACTAGTCACACTTGTGATTAGTCATGATTAGTTCAAATTTCAAAAGGAGTATTGATCTGATTTTAAAAATGTATCGGTTGGCAGCGTTACGATAATAATGAATTCATTGAAGTTTTACGATCTGTCCAGGTCCAGTAAAAAAAAACACGTGCCCGAGGCTACACTTTGGACACCCATAGACTAGACTGGTGAATCGGTACACTGTAGTACCGATGGAATTGGTCGGTAATATCGAAGAACTGGCTTGAAATGGAACCCTAATCCAGCCATTGCTGACACTTGTACAGTATGTGTCTTATTACTGTATCTTCGACCCAACTCTCTCCTTTGAGTCACACATTAAAAGCGTTGCTAAAACGGCCTTCTTTCATCTCCGTAATGTCGCTAAAATTCGCTCCATTTTGTCCACTAAAGACGCCGAGATCATTATCCATGCGTTTGTTACGCCTCGTCTCAATTACTGTAACGTATTGTTTTCGGGTCTCCCCATGTCTAGCATTAAAAGATTACAGTTGGTACAAAATGCGGCTGCTAGACTTTTGACAAGGACAAGAAAGTTTGATCATATTACGCCTATACTGTATATACCTTTATATACATATATACATACATATATACCTATACTGGCTCACCTGCACTGGCTTCCTGTGCACTTAAGATGTGACTTTAAGGTTTTACTACTTACGTATAAAATACTACACGGTCTAGCTCCAGCCTATCTTGCCGATTGTATTGTACCATATGTCCCGGCAAGAAATCTGCGTTCAAAGGACTCCGGCTTATTAGTGATTCCTAGAGCCCAAAAAAAGTCTGCGGGCTATAGAGCGTTTTCCGGTCGGGCTCCAGTACTCTGGAATGCCCTCCCGGTAACAGTTCGAGATGCTACCTCAGTAGAAGCATTTAAGTCTCACCTTAAAACTCATCTGTATACTCTAGCCTTTAAATAGACCTGCTTTTTAGACCAGTTGATCTGCCGCGTCTTTTCTTTCTCCTATGTCCCCCCCTCCCTTGTGGAGGGGGTCCGGTCCGATGACCATGGATGAAGTACTAGCTGTCCAGAGTCGAAACCCAGGATGGACCGCTCGTCGGGACCCAGGATGGACCGCTCGCCTGTATCGGTTGGGGACATCTCTACGCTGCTGATCCGCCTCCGCTTGAGATGGTTTCCTGTGGACGGGACTCTCGCTGCTGTCTTGGATCCGCTTGAACTGAACTCTCGCGGCTGTGTTGGAGCCACTATGGATTGAACTTTCACAGTATCATGTTAGACCCGCTCGACATCCATTGCTTTCGGTCCCCTAGAGTGGGGGGGGGGTTGCCCACATCTGAGGTCCTCTCCAAGGTTTCTCATAGTCAGCATTGTCACTGGCGTCCCACTGGATGTGAATTCTCCCTGCCCACTGGGTGTGAGTTTTCCTTGCCCTTTTGTGGGTTCTTCCGAGGATGTTGTAGTCGTAATGATTTGTGCAGTCCTTTGAGACATTTGTGATTTGGGGCTATATAAATAAACATTGATTGATTGATTGATGATTGACCCTCCAAAAAGTCTGGTGGTCTTATATCGGGAGTGTAAAGTGTTTATACGTGCAAAGTGGGTATATTTGTACATATATTATTTGCCCCTGACCATATGTCGCAGATACATACCAACTTTGTCAATGTTTATTTACATACTTTAATTGTTTCCAAACTGTGTCTGTAACACGGCAGTAAAACGGCTGATCCAACAAAACAGAGGTCGTCATCATAGACCCACTCGCTGTGGAAGCTAGCTCTCCAATCAACCAAACAGACTCAATAACTCTGTGACGTTTTAGTGGATTTAGGAAGGTGAAATACAAAAATAGTGCCATTGTAAGTTTATGATACTCATAAACACTTGTAAACCCGACGGGCCAAGCGGTGTGCAGCTTTAACGGTCGCGGAGGCAAAAACTCGGACATGGGAAGAGTTCGGGGAAGCCATGGAAAACGACTTCCGGACGGCTTCGAAGCGATTCTGGACCACCATACGCCGCCTCAGGAAGGGGAAGCAGTGCACTATCAACACCGTGTATGGTGCGGATGGTGTTCTGCTGACTTCGACTGCGGATGTTGTGGATCGGTGGAGGGAATACTTCGAAGACCTCCTCAATCCCACCAACACGTCTTCCTTTGAGGAAGCGGTACCTGGGGAATCTGTGGTGGACTCTCCTATTTCTGGGGCTGAGGTCGCTGAGGTAGTTATAAAGCTCCTCGGCGGAAAGGCCCCGGGGGTGGATGAGATCCGCCCGGAGTTCCTTAAGGCTCTGGATGCTGTGGAGCTGTCTTGGTTGACAAGACTCTGCAGCATCGCGTGGACATCGGGGGCGGTACCTCTGGATTGGCAGACCGGGGTGGTGGTCCCTCTCTTTAAGAAGGGGGACCGGAGGATGTGTTCCAACTATCGTGGGATCACACTCCTCAGCCTTCCCGGTAAGGTTTATTCAGGTGTACTGGAGAGGAGACTACGCCGGATAGTCCAACCTCGGATTCAGGAGGAACAGTGTGGTTTTCGTCCTGGTCGTGGAACTGTGGACCAGCTCTATACTCTCGGCAGGGTTTTTGGATGGATAAAAACTTGTAAACGTGTTAGCATATTTACTAATGCTAACGATGCTAGCTGGATTATTTCACAATAGCACTTACAAATATGCATCAAAACATTCCTACAGACATCGGGGTGGTTTAGTAAGTATGAGTTGTTTTAGTTTTATTGGAAAACTCACAAAGGTTGCTTGGTGTGATTAATGGAGGATCCTTTCGAGCAGAAACGCTACGGACCAATGAAGGAAACATGGCCGTTAGCAAAGAAAAATCCTGAAACTAGCCGCAGGGTTTAAAGCGTTGAAATACGGCCCTTTTTTCGACTGTTGCGATGTAAAAGTACTTTTGTACAGAGCTGTGTATCAGTGACAGCAACACAACATTTTCCCATCCGTGCGCGATGTGTCACGTTTGCTAAAAAGCCGCAGAGAGCCTGCTGTGCTGAGAAGACCGTAGAGGTGGTAATTGAAGATTAGCTGTATCTCCTGGTAATTGCTAAGTGACTGATGCTCCTCAAACGGAGCTCCTGCTGTGTCAAAGCCAAGGCCGTGCTGTCGAGGAAATGACACAACGTTTAGAGCCGTGAGACTGAGAGCATTTAGTCAGCTCCAAAAAGGAGAAGAAGAGTGTTCATTAAAGAGGCAACAAGTGGACTGACGCCCAGGGGATTTGGGCCAGACGTAGACTCTTGGCCTTCAGATTTAGGGATGTTCTGAGAGGAGAGCTGCCAAGTGTTCCAACAGTAAAGTGATGGTGAGTCCACTGCGAGATAAAAGTCATGTGATGGTGAGTCCACTGCGAGATAAAAGTCATGTGGCGGTGAGTCCAGTGCGAGATAAAAGTCATGTGATGGTGAGTCCAGTGCGAGATAAAAGTCATGTGATGGTGAGTCCACTGCGAGATAAAAGTCATGTGATGGTGAGTCCACTGCGAGATAAAAGTCATGTGACGGTGAGTCCAGTCCGAGATAAAAGTCATGTGATGGTGAGTTCAGTGCGAGATAAAAGTCATGTGATGGTGAGTCCAGTGCGAGATAAAAGTCATGTGATGGTGAGTCCAGTGAGAGATAAAAGTCATGTGATGGTGAGTCCAGTGCGAGATAAAAGTCATGTGACGGTGAGTCCAGTGCGAGATAAAAGTCATGTGACGGTGAGTCCAGTGCGAGATAAAAGTCATGTGACGGTGAGTCCAGTGCGAGATAAAAGTCATGTGACGGTGAGTCCAGTGCGAGATAAAAGTCATGTGATGGTGAGTCCAGTGCGAGATTAAAGTCATGTGATGGTGAGTCCAGTGCGAGATAAAAGTCATGTGATGGTGAGTCCACTGCGAGATAAAAGTCATGTGATGGTGAGTCCAGTGCGAGATAAAAGTCATGTGATGGTGAGTCCAGTGCGAGATTAAAGTCATGTGATGGTGAGTCCAGTGCGAGATAAAAGTCATGTGATGGTGAGTCCACTGCAAGATAAAAGTCATGTGATGGTGAGTCCACTGCGAGATAAAAGTCATGTGATGGTGAGTCCAGTGCGAGATAAAAGTCATGTGATGGTGAGTCCAGTGCGAGATAAAAGTCATGTGATGGTGAGTCCAGTGCGAGATAAGAGTCATGTGATGGTGAGTCCAGTGCGAGATAAAAGTCATGTGATGGTGAGTCCAGTGCGAGATAAAAGTCATGTGATGGTGAGTCCAGTGCGAGATAAAAGTCATGTGATGGTGAGTCCAGTGTGAGATAAAAGTCATGTGATGGTGAGTCCAGTGCGAGATAAAAGTCATGTGATGGTGAGTCCAGTGCGAGATAAAAGTCATGTGATGGTGAGTCCAGTGCGAGATAAATGTCATGTGATGGTGAGTCCAGTGCGAGATAAAAGTCATGTGATGGTGAGTCCAGTGCGAGATAAGAGTCATGTGATGGTGAATCCACTGCGAGATAAAAGTCATGTGATTGAGTCCAGTGTGAGATAAAAGTCATGTGATGGTGAGTCCACTGCGAGATAAAAGTCATGTGATGGTGAGTCCACTGCGAGATAAAAGTCATGTGATGGTGAGTCCAGTGCGAGATAAAAGTCATGTGATGGTGAGTCCAGTGCGAGATAAAAGTCATGTGATGGTGAGTCCACTGCGAGATAAAAGTCATGTGATGGTGAGTCCACTGCGAGATAAAAGTCATGTAATGGTGGGTCCAGTGCGAGCTAAAAGTCATGTGATGGTGAGTCCACTGCGAGATAAAAGTCATGTGATGGTGGGTCCAGTGCGAGATAAAAGTCATGTGATGGTGAGTCCAGTGCGAGATAAAAGTCATGTGATGGTGAGTCCAGTGCGAGATAAAAGTCATGTGATGGTGAGTCCAGTGCGAGATAAAAGTCATGTGATGGTGAGTCCACTGCGAGATAAAAGTCATGTGATGGTGAGTCCAGTGCGAGATAAAAGTCATGTGATGGTGAGTCCAGTTCGAGATAAAAGTCATGTGATGGTGAGTCCACTGCGAGATAAAAATCATGTGATGGTGAGTCCAGTGCGAGATAAAAGTCATGTGATGGTGAGTCCAGTGCGAGATAAAAGTCATGTGATGGTGAGTCCAGTGCGAGATAAATGTCATGTGATGGTGAGTCCAGTGCGAGATAAAAGTCATGTGATGGTGAGTCCAGTGCGAGATAAGAATCATGTGATGGTGAGTCCAGTGCGAGATAAAAGTCATGTGATTGAGTCCAGTGTGAGATAAAAGTCATGTGATGGTGAGTCCACTGCGAGATAAAAGTCATGTGATGGTGAGTCCAGTGCGAGATAAAAGTCATGTGATGGTGAGTCCAGTGCGAGATAAAAGTCATGTGATGGTGAGTCCAGTGCGAGATAAAAGTCATGTGATGGTGAGTCCACTGCGAGATAAAAGTCATGTGATGGTGAGTCCAGTGCGAGATAAAAGTCATGTGATGGTGAGTCCAGTGCGAGATAAAAGTCATGTGATGGAGAGTCCCGTGCGAGATAAAAGTAATGTGATGGTGAGTCCAGTGCGAGATGAAAGTCATGTGATGGTGAGTCCAGTGCGAGATAAAAGTCATGTGATGGTGAGTCCAGTGCGAGATAAAAGTCATGCGATGGTGAGTCCACTGCGAGATAAAAGTCATGTGATGGTGAGTCCACTGCGAGATAAAAGTCATGTGATTGAGTCCCGTGCGAGATGAAAGTCATGTGATGGTGAGTCCACTGCGAGATAAAAGTCATGTGATGGTGAGTCCAGTGCGAGATAAAAGTCATGTGATGGTGAGTCCAGTGCGAGATAAAAGTCATGTGATGGTGAGTCCACTGCGAGATAAAAGTCATGTGATGGTGAGTCCAGTGTGAGATAAAAGTCATGTGATGGTGAGTCCAGTGCGAGATAAAAGTCATGTGATGGTGAGTCCAGTGCGAGATAAAAGTCATGCGATGGTGAGTCCAGTGCGAGATAAAAGTCATGTGATGGTGAGTCCACTGCGAGATAAAAGTCATGTGATGGTGGGTCCAGTGCGAGCTAAAAGTCATGTGATGGTGAGTCCACTGCGAGATAAAAGTCATGTGATGGTGGGTCCAGTGCGAGATAAAAGTCATGTGATGGTGAGTCCAGTGCGAGATAAAAGTCATGTGATGGTGAGTCCAGTGCGAGATAAAAGTCATGTGATTGAGTCCAGTGCGAGATAAAAGTCATGTGATGGTGAGTCCAGTGCGAGATAAAAGTCATGTGATGGTGAGTCCACTGCGAGATAAAAGTCATGTGATGGTGAGTCCACTGCGAGATAAAAGTCATGTGACGGTGAGTCCAGTCCGAGATAAAAGTCATGTGATGGTGAGTTCAGTGCGAGATAAAAGTCATGTGATGGTGAGTCCAGTGCGAGATAAAAGTCATGTGATGGTGAGTCCAGTGCGAGATAAAAGTCATGTGATGGTGAGTCCAGTGCGAGATAAAAGTCATGTGATGGTGAGTCCAGTGCGAGATAAAAGTCATGTGACGGTGAGTCCAGTGCGAGATAAAAGTCATGTGATGGTGAGTCCAGTGCGAGATAAAAGTCATGTGATGGTGAGTCCACTGCGTGATAAAAGTCATGTGATGGTGAGTCCAGTGCGAGATAAAAGTCATGTGATGGTGAGTCCAGTGCGAGATAAAAGTCATGTGATGGTGAGTCCCGTGCGAGATAAAAGTAATGTGATGGTGAGTCCAGTGCGAGATAAAAGTCATGTGATGGTGAGTCCAGTGCGAGATAAAAGTCATGTGACGGTGAGTCCACTGCGAGATAAAAGTCACGTGATGGTGAGTCCACTGCGAGATAAAAGTCATGTGATTGTGAGTCCAGTGCGAGATAAAAGTCATCTGATGGTGAGTCCAGTGCGAGATAAAAGTCATGTGATGGTGAGTCCAGTGCGAGATAAAAGTCATGTGATGGTGAGTCCAGTGCGAGATAAAAGTCATCTGATGGTGAGTCCAGTGCGAGATAAAAGTCATGTGATGGTGAGTCTAGTGCGAGATAAAAGTCATCTGACTGTGAGTCCAGTTCGAGATAAAAGTCATGTGATGGTGAGTCCACTGCGAGATAAAAGTCATGTGATGGTGGGTCCAGTGCGAGCTAAAAGTCATGTGATGGTGAGTCCAGTGCGAGATAAAAGTCATGTGATGGTGAGTCCACTGCGAGATAAAAGTCATGTGATGGTGAGTCCAGTGCGAGATAAAAGTCATGTGATGGTGAGTCCAGTGCGAGATAAAAGTCATGGGATGGTGGGTCCAGTGCCAGATAAAAGTCATGTGATGGTGAGTCCACTGCGAGATAAAAGTCATGTGATTGAGTCCAGTGCGAGATAAAAGTCATGTGATGGTGAGTCCAGTGCGAGATAAAAGTCATGTGATGGTGAGTCCAGTGCGAGATAAAAGTCATGTGATGGTGAGTCCAGTGCGAGATAAAAGTTATGTGATGGTGAGTCCAGTGCGAGATAAAAGTCATGTGATGGTGAGTCCAGTGCGAGATAAAAGTCATGTGATGGTGAGTCCAGTGCGAGATAAAAGTCATGTGATGGTGGGTCCAGTGCCAGATAAAAGTCATGTGATGGTGAGTCCAGTGCCAGATAAAAGTCATGTGATGGTGAGTCCACTGCGAGATAAAAGTCATGTGATGGTGAGTCCAGTGCGTGATAAAAGTAATGTGATGGTGAGTCCAGTGCGAGATAAAAGTCATGTGATGGTGAGTCCAGTGCGAGATAAAAGTCATGTGATGGTGAGTCCAGTGCGAGATAAAAGTGAGAGTGACCTTGGCTTGCACTGAGAGTGACCTTGGCTTGCACTGAAATGACCTTGTCTTGCACTGAGTGTGACCTTGGCTTGCACTGCATATTTTTCAGACACTGAATATTTTTACACTTCATTTTTACACACTAAATTTTATACACCGATTTCTTTACACTGAATATTTTTAGACTGAATTCTTTGAATTGACTGAACGTCTTACACGGAATTTGAAAACACTAAATGTATTTGCAGTCAAATAGTCAGCGTAATTTGACTTACCATACTCACTACTTTTATGATACTCACTACTTTTATGATAGTCACTACTTTTAACATATTCACTACTTTTATCATACTTACTTTTGTGATACTCACTTCTTTTACCATACTAACTACTTTTACCATATTAACTACTTTTACCATACTCACTACTTTTACCATACTCACTACTTTTAAGATACTTACCACCTCGACCATATTCACTACTTTTATGATACTCACTACTTTTATGATAGTGACTACTTTTATGATAATCACTACTTTTGGGATACTCGCTTCTTTTACCCTACTAACTACTTTTACCATATTAACTACTTTTACTATACTCACTACTTTTATGATACTCACCACTTTTGTGATACTCACTACTTTTACCATACTCACTACGTTTACCATACTCACTACTTTTAAGATACTCACTACCCCAACCATACTCACTACTTTTATGATACTCACTACTTTTATGACAGTCACTACTTTTAGCATATTCACTACTTTTATCATACTTACTACTTTTACTTTTATGATACTCACTACTTTTATGATAGTCACTACTTTTAACATATTCACTACTTTTATCATACTTACTTTTGTGATACTCTCTTCTTTTACCATACTAACTACTTTTACCATATTAACTACTTTTACCATACTCACTACTTTTACCATACTCACTACTTTTAAGATACTTACCACCTCGACCATATTCACTACTTTTATGATACTCACTACTTTTATGATAGTGACTACTTTTATGATAATCACTACTTTTGTGATACTCAAACCTTTTAACATACTAACTACTTTTACAATATTAACTACTTTTACCATACTCACTACTTTTATGATACTCACCACTTTTGTGATATTCACTACTTTTACCATACTCACTACTTTTAAGATACTCACTACCTCAACCATACTCACTACTTTTATGATACTCACTACTTTTATGATAGTCACTACTTTTAACATATTCACTACTTTTATCATACTTACTTTTGTGATACTCACTTATTTTACCATACTAACTACTTTTACCATATTAACTACTTTTACCATACTCACTACTTTTACCATACTCACTACTTTTAAGATACTTACCACCTCGACCATATTCACTACTTTTATGATACTCACTACTTTTATGATAGTGACCACTTTTATGATAATCACTACTTTTGTGATACTCGCTTCTTTTACCATACTAACTACTTTTACCATATTAACTACTTTTACCATACTCGCTACTTTTATGATACTCACCACTTTTGTGATAATCACTACTTTTACCATTCTCACTACTTTTAAGATACTCACTACCTCAACCATACTCACTACTTTTATGATACTCACTACTTTTATGACAGTCACTACTTTTAACATATTCACTACTTTTATCATACTTACTTTTGTGATACTCACTTCTTTTACCATACTAACTACTTTTACCATATTAACTACTTTTACCATACTCACTACTTTTACCATACTCACTACTTTTAAGATACTTACCACCTCGACCATATTCACTACTTTTATGATACTCACTACTTTTATGATAGTGACTACTTTTATGATAATCACTACTTTTGTGATACTCAAATCTTTTACCATACTAACTACTTTTACCATATTAACTACTTTTACCATACTCACTACTTTTATGATAGTGACTACTTTTATGATAATCACTACTTTTGTGATACTCGCTTCTTTTACCATACTAACTACTTTTATCATATTAACTACTTTTACCATACTCACTACTTTTATGATACTCACCACTTTTGTGATACTCACTACTTTTACCATACTCACTACTTTTACCATACTCACTACTTTTAAGATACTCACTACCTCCACCATACTCACTACTTTTATGATACTCACTACTTTTATGATAGTCACTACTTTTAACATATTCACTACTTTTATCATACTTACTACTTTTACTTTTATGATACTCACTACTTTTATGATAGTCACTACTTTTAACATATTCACTACTTTTATCATACTTACTTTTGTGATACTCACTTCTTTTACCATACTAACTACTTTTACCATATTAACTACTTTTACCATACTCACTACTTTTAAGATACTTACCACCTCGACCATTTTCACTACTTTTATGATACTCACTACTTTTATGATAGTGACTACTTTTATGATAATCACTACTTTTGTGATACTCGAATCTTTTACCATACTAACTACTTTTACCATATTAACTACTTTTACCATACTCACTACTTTTATGATACTCACCACTTTTGTGATACTCACTACTTTTACCATACTCACTACTTTTAAGATACTCACTACCTCAACCATACTCACTACTTTTATGATACTCACTACTTTTATGACAGTCACTACTTTTAACATATTCACTACTTTTATCATACTTACTTTTGTGATACTCACTTCTTTTACCATACTAACTACTTTTACCATATTAACTACTTTTACCATACTCACTACTTTTAAGATACTTACCACCTCGACCATTTTCACTACTTTTATGATACTCACTACTTTTATGATAGTGACTACTTTTATGATAATCACTACTTTTGTGATACTCGAATCTTTTACCATACTAACTACTTTTACCATATTAACTACTTTTACCATACTCACTACTTTTATGATACTCACCACTTTTGTGATACTCACTACTTTTACCATACTCACTACTTTTAAGATACTCACTACCTCAACCATACTCACTACTTTTATGATACTCACTACTTTTATGACAGTCACTACTTTTAACATATTCACTACTTTTATCATACTTACTTTTGTGATACTCACTTCTTTTACCATACTAACTACTTTTACCATATTAACTACTTTTACCATACCCACTACTTTTACCATACTCCCTACTTTTAAGATACTTACCACCTCGGCCATATTCACTACTTTTATGATACTCACTACTTTTATGATAGTGACTACTTTTATGATAATCACTACTTTTGTGATACTCAAATCTTTTACCATACTAACTACTTTTACAATATTAACTACTTTTACCATACTCACTACTTTTATGATACTCACCACTTTTGTGATACTCACTACTTTTACCATACTCACTACTTTTAAGATACTCACTACCTCAACCATACTCACTACTTTTATGATACTCACTACTTTTATGACAGTCACTACTTTTAACATATTCACTACTTTTATCATACTTACTTTTGTGATACTCACTTCTTTTACCATACTAACTACTTTTACCATATTAACTACTTTTACCATACTCACTACTTTTACCATACTCACTACTTTTAAGATACTTACCACCTCGACCATATTCGCTACTTTTATGATACTCACTACTTTTATGATAGTGACTACTTTTATGATAATCACTACTTTTGTGATACTCGCTTCTTTTACCATACTAACTACTTTTACCATATTAACTACTTTTACCATACTCACTACTTTTATGATACTCACCACTTTTGTGATACTCACTACTTTTACCATACTCACTACTTTTAAGATACTCACTACCCCAACCATACTCACTACTTTTATGATACTCACTACTTTTATGATAGTCACTACTTTTAACATATTCACTACTTTTATCATACTTACTACTTTTACTTTTAACATACTCACTACTTTTATGATAGTCACTACTTTTAACATATTCACTACTTTTATCATACTTACTTTTGTGATACTCACTTCTTTTACCATACTAACTACTTTTACCATATTAACTACTTTTACCATACTCACTACTTTTACCATACTCACTACTTTTAAGATACTTAGCACCTCGACCATATTCGCTACTTTTATGATACTCACTACTTTTATGATAGTGACTACTTTTATGATAATCACTACTTTTGTGATACTCGCTTCTTTTACCATACTAACTACTTTTACCATATTAACTACTTTTACCATACTCACTACTTTTATGATACTCACCACTTTTGTGATACTCACTACTTTGACCATACTCACTACTTTTAAGATACTCACTCCCTCAACCATACTCACTACTTTTATGATACTCACTACTTTTATGATAGTCACTACTTTTAACATATTCACTACTTTTATCATACTTACTACTTTTACTTTTATGATACTCACTACTTTTATGATAGTCACTACTTTTAACATATTCACTACTTTTATCATACTTACTTTTGTGATACTTACTTCTTTTACCATACTAACTACTTTTACCATATTAACTACTTTTACCATACTCACTACTTTTAAGATACTTACCACCTCGACCATATTAACTACTTTTATGATACTCACTACTTTTATGATAGTGACTACTTTTATGATAATCACTACTTTTGTGATACTCGCTTCTTTTACCATACTAACTACTTTTACCATACTCACTACTTTTACCATACTCACTACTTTTATGATACTCACCACTTTTGTGATACTCACTACTTTTACCATACTCACTACTTTTACCATACTCACTACTTTTAAGATATTCACTACTTTTATGATACTCACTACTTTTATGACAGTCACTACTTTTAACATATTCACTACTTTTTTCATACTAACTACTTTTACTTTTATGATACTCACTACTTTTAAGATACTCACTACTTCGACTATACTCACTACTTTGACCATACTCACTACTTTTATGATAGTGACTACTTTTCTGATAGTCTCTACTAGGGATGATGTTTGATAAGAAATGATCGAGTTTGAGCCTATTATTGAATCCTCTTATCGAACCGATTCCTCTTCGATTCTCTTATCGAGTCCAGATTTTACATGGAAAAAAACCCACAATATTTGGTTAATCAAAAGCTCACATTTTTATTATATAAGAAAAAAAAAATCGAATAAATGAATTAATTATTGACTGTTACCCCCCTACAAAAATAAAATAAAATAAATAAATATATACTGTTGTTACCCAAAGTATATTAAGTGGGATTTTTCAGAAAAACAAATATACACTGAATATTTTTAGACTGAATTCTTTGAAAACACTAAATGTATTTGCAGTCAAATAGTCAGCATCATTGGACTTCAAAGTCAGTTGCAGCAATAAAAGCTTCGGTGATAAAGACAACAGTTATTTCCTGTCGATATTCTGCATTGGCATGATGAATATTGAAAGGAAAGATGAAGACATTTAGCAGAGATGCTTCCTTTTGCTTCCTGAAGGATTTCAAGCCTGCTTGACCTCCAAATTGTGAGCTTTGACTGGCAGTAGTTTGACGCCGCTTCCAGATGTTCTCCTTCCTCCAACTTTCTCCGGGATGTTTCAGGTGTGTTCCTGTGTGGCAGCTCGTACAGTATTTACAGTCACGAGGCGTTCAAAGACATTCAGGAGTCTACAAATGTCACGTTTGGAGTGCTTCTGCTATTCAGAGCCACGGACTTGGAACTTCTTTGCTTGTGTCCAGCTGTGGAACAGGAAGTGTGTGGATGGTGTCATGGTGTCTTTTGTACGCCTTCCCCTCAGAGGACTCAGGTGTCAGCGAATCAATTTGACTTGTCATCAATCAATCATCAATCAATGTTTATTTATATAGCCCCAAATCACAAATGTCTCAAAGGACTGCACAAATCATTACGACTACAACATCCTCGGAAGAACCCACAAAAGGGCAAGGAAAACTCACACCCAGTGGGCAGGGAGAATTCACATTCAGTGGGACGCCAGCGACAATGCTGACTATGAGAAACCTTGGAGAGGACCTCAGATGTGGGCAACCCCCCCCCTCTAGGGGACCGAAAGCAATGGATGTCGAGCGGGTCTAACATGATACTGTGAAAGTTCAATCCATAGTGGCTCCAAGACAGCAGTGAGAGTCCCGTCCACAGGAAACCATCTCAAGCGGATCAGCAGCGTAGAGATGTCCCCAACCGATACAGGCGAGCGGTCCATCCTGGGTCCCGACGAGCGGTCCATCCTGGGTCTCGACTCTGGACAGTCAGTACTTCATCCATGGTCATCGGACCGGACCCCCTCCACAAGGGAGGGGGGGACATAGGAGAAAGAAAAGAAGCGGCAGATCAACTGGTCTAAAAAGGAGGTCTATTTAAAGGCTAGAGTATACAGATGAGTTTTAAGATGAGACTTAAATGCTTCTACTGAGGTCTACTTCATCCGGTCACAAGCGATCTGCCACTACTCACACCTTTAATAACATTTTGCACAGGAAGTTGACTTGTCACTTAGCAAGTGTTGAAGCAGCCACCAGGACAGAAAGCTTTTCTTCTTCATCTGATTTTCAAGTCCACTTATTATATGAAATAAATCTGATGTTTATGAAAAAGAAACCCTGCCAAACAGGAAAATAGAAGTTAACAGAAGCTTGCACACTTCCTCATCACTATCTGACTGTCTATTTTACTGCCTTATAGTACACAATATTACTATTGTACTCAAACTTTTTAAATGTGTAGTTTTTCTCCACATTGGTCCTCTGTAGAAATGTACAAAATCCCAGTATACATTTTGCCTTACATACATATATATATATATATATATGTATATGTATACTGTATGTATGTATATTTATTTGTGTATATACGTATATGTATGTATATGTGTGTATGTGTATGTATATATATATATGTCAGGCTAGGGCTGTGGATGTTTGTGCTTCCTCGATGCAAGGATGATGTGGGACGAGTCAGGCATGAATGTAAGTACATGGTTTATTTAATAAACAAATAGATAGATAGATGGATGGATAGATAGATAGTACTTTATTTATTCCGGCAGGAGAGTTCCTTCAGGAAAATTACAATTTTCAGCACAATCCCATTCAAGATCAGACAAACATTACAGGGAGACAGAACCTGATCGCTGACGGGTCTGCTGGCTTCCAGCGCCCCTTACAAAAAAGATGACATACAGGTAAACAAGGGGGGGAAGGCAAAAAAAAAAAGAGATTAAAATAAAATTAAAAAATCGGTCTTAGCCTAGGCCCTGGAGTGGGGGTGCAGACTGAGGCCAAGGGAAAAAACAAAAACAACAACAACAACTCATAGCCATAGTACACATCCCTCTTACATCAAAGAACACAGAGGACATTAAAGACATTAACAAATAAACAACAAAAAGCGCTCACAATGGAGGAAGAAACTTGGCTAAACACTACAAACGTGAAACAAAAAAACCTGCTCGAAGGCATGAAATGATGAACATAAACTAAAGGACATTGCACGAAAACAATTGGCTATGAATAATAATCAACTATAAACAAAACTAGCACAATGGCATGAATACAAAAACTTACACAGCATGGAATTATGGACGGGCAGCATGGGTAGGGTGCGTGCGCATGTGTGAGAAGACAAGAAAAAGAGTGACTTAAAAAGTTCTGATCATTAGTGAAAACAGGTGTGAGGCTGAGGACAGGGACGTGACAGGTGAAAACTAATGAGTTGGCGTGGAAGCAAACAAAACCAGGAAGTGCAAAACGTGACTGAATGTCCGAAATCAAAAACATTACATGACAAAACAAAACATGATCCATAGGTGTGACAATATATATATATATATATATATATATATGTATGTCCATCCATTAATTTTCTACCGCTTATTCCCTTTGGGGTCACGGGGGGCGCTGGTGCCTATCTCAGCTTCAATCGGGTGGAAGGCGGAGTACACCCTGGACAAGTCGCCACCTCATCACAGGACCAACACAGATAGACAGACAACATTCACACACTAGGGACCATTTAGTGTTGCCAATCAACCTATCCCCAGGTGCATGTCTTTGGAGGTGGGAGGGGCCTATCCCCAGGTGCATGTCTTTGGAGGTGGGAGGGGCCTATCCCCAGGTGCATGTCTTTGGAGGTGGGAGGGGCCTATCCCCAGGTGCATGTCTCTGGAGGTGGGAGGGGCTAGTTCTTAATTTGTGAATAAATTAAAGCAAACGATGCTGTTGACCTTGAATGTACATATATAAAATGTTTTATACATGGACATTATTGTTTTTATTCATACATTTAAGAGTTTTTTTTAAAAATATGAATATGATTAATGTGAAATAGAGGAGTGTCTTCGGAGAACTAATTGTAATTATTTTCTTCTCCAGCTTGACAGTGTACGTTCATATTCTGAATAGATTCATGAAAAGATGGCATTATATCACCCAATAATTATGTCTGTAGTAATTATTATAATTCATGCAAAGTCATTCGAACCTTGAGTTTTGCATTCTTGCACATTTGAGTAAAAGTGCAGTCCTGGGTTGCGTGAATAATTGATAGTCATGTTAGTTGCCATAGTGCACATGTCGTGTTGCGTCATCAATGGCCGCGCACTTCCTGTTCCGCGCTCGGTCGGCTGTAATCTGCATCCTGTAGCGCACGCCGGACAATTGTGCACGCTTGGTTGGGGAGGAGCGTGCACAAACACTTTTACTTGCCCGCCAAGCCTCCGCTTTTGTTGTGAAATAGTGGCCGTCGTGTGACCTCATCACTGCTGCGGGATGACATGCTAAAAATAGAAAAGACTTGGTGACCTCGCCGACTCCAGCTTGGATCGCTGACCCCGAGCATCCAGACAAATGTCAGCAGGGGCCGCCTGTTACACCACAAATGAGTATCGATCTTGTGCGCGGGGGTGTGTGTGTGTGTGTGTGTGTGTTTGTGTGTGTGTGTGTGTGTACCAGACACTATTCCACTTGCGTGGCTGGAAGTTGAAATCTAGCACCTAATGATGGCGTCCACGGAAGCAGCCACACTTCACTAGCTGTGCTAATAGTCTTCTTTGTCCACCGTGATGTCATCACCACTTTCATTTGTCCTGTCATCTCATCACTAAGTCAAAGTCCAAGTTTGTCCTTGAGTCAAAGTCTCTTAGTACAGTGTGTAATAACAGCATGTAAGCCAGGGGTGTCCAAACTTTTTCCACTGAGGGCCGCACACTGAAAAATCAGAGCAAGCGGGGGCCATTTTCATAATTGTATCAAAAACCGACATCAATCTCTAAAGCAGGGGTGCCCACACTTTTTCTGCAGGCGAGCTACTTTTCAATTGACCAACTCAAGGGGATCTACCTCATTTATATATATATCATTTATATTTATTTATTTATGAAAGAGACATTTTTGTAAACAGGTTAAATGTGTTTAATGATAATACAAGCATGTGTAACACATATAGATGTCTTTCTTTCACAAAGACAAGAATATAAGTTGGTGTATTACCTGATTCTGATGACTTGCATTGATTGGAATCAGACAGTAATGATGATAACGCCCACATTTTGAAATGGAGGAGAAAAAAAGTGGTCCTCTCTGTACAATACCACATGAAAGTGGTTGGTTTTTGGCATCTAATTCATCCAGCTTCCATACACTTTACAAGAAAAACATTGGCGGCAAATTCCGTAGCTTGCTTGATTGACATTCACGGCACCCGAGGGTCTTGTGAGATGACGCTGGCTGCTGCCAGTTCATTATTATGAAAAAATGACAGAGAGGAAGGCGAGAAACACTTTTTATTTCAACAGACTTTCGCGCCGTCCCTTCCGTCAAAACTCTAAAGGCCGACTGCACATTTCCTATCTTCACAATAAAAGCCCTGCTTCATGCTGCCTGCGCTAACAAAATAAGAGTCTCAGAAAGCTGGCGTGCACAAGTGATGTGCACGCCAGCTTTCTGAGGGATCGCTTGTGCACGCCAGTTTTCCGAGACTCTGTATTTAGTTAGCGCAGGCAGCATGAAGTGAATTATATTTTATATAGCGCTTTTCTCAAGTGACTCAAAGCGCTTTACAAAGTGACACCCAATATCTAAGTTACATTTAAACCAGTGTGGGTGGCACTGGGAGCAGGTGGGTAAAGTGTCTTGCCCAAGGACACAACGGCAGTAACTAGGATGGCACAAGCGGGAATCGAACCTGCAACCCTCAAGTTGCTGGCACGGCCACTCTACCAACCGAGCTATGCCGCCCACCAGGCAGGGCTTTTATTGTGAAGATAGGAAATGTGCAGTCGGCCTTTAGAGTTTTGACGGAAGGTACGGCGCGAGAGTCTGTTGAAATAAAAAGTGTTTCTCGCCTTCCTCTCGGTCATTTTTAATAATAATGATCTTGCAGCAGCCAGCGTCATCTCACAAGACCCTCCGGTACCGTGAATGTCATTTAAGTGACGTCTTGGTGAAGATTGATGATCACTAATTTTTAGGTCTATTTTTTTTAAAAGCCTGGCTGGAGATCGACTGACACACCCCCCGCGGTCGACTGGTAGCTCGCGATCGACGTAATGGGCTCCCCTGCTCTAAAGGATATCACCACATGTGCTCAGGAACACTTCAGAAAACCACTGTCACTAAATACAGTTTGTTGCTACATCTATAAGTGCAAGTTAAAGCTCTAGTTTGCAATTTATCAACAACATCCAGAAACGCCGCCGGCTTCTCTGGGCCTGAGATAATCTAAGATGGACTGATGCAAAGTGGAAAAGTGTTCTGTGGTCTGACGAGTCCACATTTCAAATTGTTTTTGGAAATATTCGACATCGTGTCATCCAGACCAAAGGGGAAGCGAACAATCCAGACTTCTTTCAACGCAAATTTCAAAAGCCAGCATCTGTGATGGTATGGGGGTGCATTAGTGCCCAAGGCATGGGTAATTTACACATCTGTGAAGGCACCATTAATGCAGAAAGGTACATACAGCTTTTGGAACATATGCTGACATCTAAGCGCCGTCTTTTTCATGGACGCCCCTGCTTATTTCAGCAAGAAAAGTGTTATGATAGCGTGGCTTTGTAAAAAAAAAAAAAAGTGCGGGTAATTTCCTGGCCCGCTTGCAGTCCAGACCTGTCTCCCATGGAAAATGTGTTGCACATTATGAAGCGTAAAATACGACAGCGGAGACCCCGGACTGTTGAAGGACTGAAGCTCTACATAAAACAAGAATGGGAAAGAATTCCACTTTCAAAGCTTCAACAATTAGTTTCCTCAGTTCCCAAACGTGTATTGAGTGTTGTTAAAAGAAAAGGTGATGTAACAAAGTGGCGAACATGCCTTTTCCCAACTACTTTGGCACATGTTGCAGCCATGAAATTCTAAGTTAATTATTATTTGCCAGAAAAAAAAAAAAGTTTATGAGTTTGAACATAAAATATGTTGTCTTTGTAGCATATTCAACTGAATATGGGTTGAAAAGGATTTGCCAATCATTGTATTCTGTTTATATTTACATCTAACACAATTTCCCAACTCATATGGAAACGGGGTTTGTACATATAATGTACAAATAAATGTATTGTGTGTAGTACATGTAGATGTAGATGTAATGTATGTGTGAATGTTGAGTTAGATAGATGGATAGATAAATAGATAGATAGATAGTACTTTATTGATTCCTTCAGGAGAGTTCCTTCAGGAAAATTAAAATTCCAGCAGCAGTGTACAGAGTTGAGATCAATTTAAATAAAAGTAAAAAGTAAATAATGGGGGTTTAAATGGAAACAAAATAAGAATAAAAACTAAAAAGCAACAATGGGAATAAAAATATAACAGTACAATAAGAATATAACAAGACAAAGTAGGCAGTAGTGACCATGTTATGAAAACGTATTGCACTGTTATTGTTTTGCATCCCCTGTCATCCTAGTACCCCCCTGCCCCCCGCCCCAGAGAGGAGTTGTACAGTCTAATGGCGTGTGGGACAAAGGAGTTTTTGAGTCTATTAGTCCTGCACTTGGGATGAAGCAGTCTAGAACTGAACAGGTTCCTCTGGCTACTGATAACGCTATGCAGAGGGTGACTGGCATCATCCAGGATGCTCACTAGTTTGTCCACAGTCCTCTTCTCTGCCACCGTCACCAGTGAGTCCAGTTTCATTCCCATTGTAGAACCGGCCCGCCTGATCAGTTTCTCAAGTCTTTAAGAAGGGGGACCGGAGGGTGTGTTCCAACTATCGTGGGATCACACTCCTCCGCCTCCCCGGTAAGGTTTATTCAGGTGTACTGGAGAGGAGGCTACGCCGGATAGTCGAACCTCGGATTCAGGAGGAACAATGTGGTTTTCGTCCTGGTTGTGGAACTGTGGACCAGCTCTATACTCTCGGCAGGGTTCTTGAGGGTGCATGGGAGTTTGCCCAACCAGTCTACATGTGCTTTGTGGACTTGGAGAAGGTATTGGACCGTGTCCCTCGGGGAGTCCTGTGGGGAGTGCTCAGAGAGTATGGGGTATCGGACTGTCTTATTGTGGCGGTCCGCTCCCTGTATGATCAGTGCCAGAGCTTGGTCCGCATTGCCGGCAGTAAGTCGAACACATTTCCAGTGAGGGTTGGACTCCGCCAAGGCTGTCCTTTGTCACCGATTCTGTTCATAACTTTTATGGACAGAATTTCTGGGCACAGTCAAGGCGTTGAGGGGTTCCGGTTTGGTGGCCGCAGCATTAGGTCTCTGCTTTTTGCAGATGATGTGGTCCTGATGGCTTCATCTGACCGGGATCTTCAGCTCTCACTGGATCGGTTTGCGACCGGAATGAGAATCAGCACCTCCAAGTCCGAGTCCATGGTTCTCGCCCGGAAAAGGGTGGAGTGCCATCTCTGGGTTGGGGAGGAGACCCTGCCCCAAGTGGAGGAGTTCAAGTACCTAGGAGTCTTGTTCACGAGTGAGGGAAGAGTGGATCGTGAGATCGACAGGCGGATCGGTGCGGTGTCTTCAGTAATGCGGACGTTGTATCGATCCGTTGTGGTGAAGAAGGAGCTGAGCCGGAAGGCAAAGCTCTCAATTTACCGGTCGATCTACGTTCCCATCCTCATCTATGGTCATGAGCTTTGGGTCATGACCGAAAGGATAAGATCACGGGTACAAGCGGCCGAAATGAGTTTCCTCCGCCGGGTGGCGGGGCTCTCCCTTAGAGATAGGGTGGGACGCTCTGTCATCCGGGAGGAACTCAAAGTAAAGCCGCTGCTCCTCCACATCGAGAGGAGCCAGATGAGGTGGTTCGGGCATCTGGTCAGGATTCCTCCCGAACGCCTCCCTAGGGAGGCGTTTAGGGCACGTCCAACCGGTAGGAGGCCACGGGGAAGACCCAGGACACGTTGGGAAGACTATGTCTCCCGGCTGGCCTGGGAACGCCTCGGGATCCCCCGGGAAGAGCTAGACAAAGTGGCTGGGGAGATGGAAGTCTGGGTTTCCCTGCTTAGGCTGTTGCCCCCGCGACCCGACCTCGGATAAGCGGAAGAAGATGGATGGATGGATGGAAGTCTGGAGCTGTCCTTCTTAGATGTACTGCCCCCCCCAGCACACTACCATGTAGAACAGAACACTGGCAACCACAGACTGGTAGTACATCCACAGGAGTTTTTTTGCAGATGTTGAAGGAGTGCAGTCTCCTGAGGAAGTACAGCCTGCTCTGTCCTTTCTTGTACTGATGGTCCGTGTTAACAGTCCAGTCCAGCTTATTGTCCACCCAAACCCCGAGGTACATGAATGAGTCCACGGTCTGTACCTCAACTCCCTCGATCACAATAGGTTGTGACCGTGGACTCGACCTCCCAAAGTCAATGACCAGCTCCTTGGTCTTTGACGGATTGAGCTGCAAGAGGTTCGTGTGGCACCAGACAACAAAGTCCCTCACCAGGTTCTGAAACTCCTCCTCTCTGCCGTCCCTGATGCACCCGACGATGGCTGT
>NC_084619.1:71618535-71781035 GCF_033978795.1 Nerophis ophidion | reverse complement strand
CTGTAGGCGACCTCCTGACCTGCACAAGAGGCAGCGATGCACGCTTTAGAGCTCAATCTAGAGCTGCATGCACTCTAAAAGGTTGCCAGTTGCCAGGTGTGAAAGTCATGCATGTCACCTTATTAGCTCCATGACTGCTGACTCAGCACTTTTTGCTCCGTCAGCATTGGTTGGGTGTTGCGCAATATGCTTCTAGAAACATGGAGTCCTAGACAGCCATCCCACGAGCTTTCTCATGCACTCCAGATCATTGTTACACTTACAGAAAATCCTATGTTATATGTTGTGAAGAACAATCTGTCACCTGCATTGATTAACACCAGGTACTCGCTGTGGTCTTCATTGATCCAGCTAAGTACTGTACTTTGATCCAAAGTACTGTACTGTACATTGATCCAGCTGAAGACAGTTTCTACTGTACATTGATCCAGCTGAGGACAGTTTCTACTGTACATTGATCCAGCTGAGGACAGTTTCTACTGTACTGTACATTGATCCAGCTGAGGACAGTTTCTACCGTACATTGATCCAGCTGAGGACAGTTTCTACTGTACTGTACATTGATCCAGCTGAGGACAGTTTCTACTGTACATTGATCCAGCTGAGGACAGTTTCTACTGTACATTGATTCAGCTGAGGACAGTTTCTACTGTACATTGATCCAGCTGAGGACAGTTTCCACTGTACATTGATGCTGCTGAGGACAGTTTCTACTGTACTGTACATTGATCCAGCTGAGGACAGTTTCTACTGTACATTGATCCAGCTGAGGACAGTTTCCACTGTACATTGATCCACCTGAGGACAGTTTCTACTGTACATTGATCCAGTTGAGGACAGTTTCTACTGTACATTGATCCAGCTGAGGACAGTTTCTACTGTACATTGATTCAGCTGAGGACAGTTTCCACTGTACATTGATGCAGCTGAGGACAGTTTCTACTGTACATTGATCCAGCTGAGGACAGTTTCTACTGTACATTGATGCAGCTGAAGACAGTTTCTACTGTACATTGATCCAGCTGAGGACAGTTTCTACTGTACATTGATCCAGCTAAGGACAGTTTCTACTGTACATTGATCCAGCTGAGGACAGTTTCTACTGTACATTGATCCAGCTGAAGACAGTTTCTACTGTACATTGATCCAGCTGAGGACAGTTGCTACTGTACTGTACATTGATCCAGCTGAGGACAGTTTCTACTGTACATTGATCCAGCTGAGGACAGTTTCTACTGTACTGTACATTGATCCAGCTGAGGACAGTTTCTACTGTACATTGATCCAGCTGAGGACAGTTTCTACTGTACATTGATTCAGCTGAGGACAGTTTCTACTGTACATTGATCCAGCTGAAGACAGTTTCTACTGTACATTGATCCAACTGAGGACAGTTTCTACTGTATATTGATCCAGCTGAGGACAGTTTCTACTGTACTGTACATTGATCCAGCTGAGGACAGTTTCCACTGTACATTGATCCAGCTGAGGACAGTTTCCACTGTACTGTACATTGATCCAGCTGAGGACAGTTTCTACTGTACATTGATTCAGCTGAGGACAGTTTCTACTGTACATTGATCCAGCTGAAGACAGTTTCTACTGTACATTGATCCAACTGAGGACAGTTTCTACTGTATATTGATCCAGCTGAGGACAGTTTCTACTGTACTGTACATTGATCCAGCTGAGGACAGTTTCCACTGTACATTGATCCAGCTGAGGACAGTTTCCACTGTACATTGACACTCTGGCACCATCTGCTGGACATTTAGTGCAACTGCACCTTTTCTCACTGATTTCTTTTTGTCTTTTCAGAATATGCCCGGACACAACGATGCCCTCCAACAGCACAAACCCTGGTCTCTTCCTCATACCCAACACCTCGCCCCCCGCAGCGGGATCTTACCCACAATCCAATGCTCTCCACCAAGTAGGAACCTCACCCTGGTTGCTTTTCCCCCCGAACACGCCCGGTGACAACTCCTCCCCCGCCATTTCCCTCTGGAACCTGACCTGGGGATCACAGGCCGGCAATGAAACGTCACTTCCGGATCCTCTGGGCGGGCACACGGTCTGGCAGGTGGTGCTCATCGTGCTGCTGACGGGGATGCTCTCCCTGGTCACCATCATCGGGAACATCCTGGTGGTGGTGTCCTTCAAGGTGAACCGCCAGCTCAAGACGGTGAATAACTACTTCCTGCTGAGCTTGGCCGTAGCAGACCTCATCATCGGGGTCATCTCCATGAACCTGTACACCGCCTATCTGGTGATGGGCTACTGGGCCTTAGGGAACTGGGCCTGTGACCTGTGGCTGGCTATCGACTATGTCGCCAGCAACGCTTCAGTGATGAACCTCCTGGTCATCAGCTTTGACCGCTACTTTTCTGTCACCAGGCCCCTGACTTACCGGGCCAAACGGACAACAAAACGAGCCGGGATCATGATCGGCTTGGCCTGGTTCGTGTCTCTGGTTCTATGGGCCCCCGCCATCCTCCTGTGGCAGTACTTTGAAGGCCAAAGGACGGTGCCGTCTGATAAATGCTACATCCAGTTCCTCCAGCAGCCCACCATCACCTTCTGCACTGCCATGGCGGCTTTCTACCTGCCCGTCACCATCATGAGTGTCCTCTACTGGCGCATCTACAAGGAGACCGAGAACCGCTCCAAAGAGCTGGCGGGACTGCAGGGCTCGGGGGCCCGCGGCGGCAGGATTGCGGCGAAAAACGGCGGCGTCAACAGAGCTCGGTTCGTGCGTCAAACCGGCAGTACCAGAAGCTGCAGCAGCTACGAGCTGACCAGGTTGTCCCAAAGAAAGAGCGCCTGTCGAGAGCTTGTCAGTCGCCTCCACTGCTGGCCGGGGGTTCGATCATTGAGACCTGGCAGCATACGCCAAGGCGAGGGTGACCCCGATCAAAGCAGTTGCGACAGCTGGAACAACAACGAAAATGCACTCTCACTAGACCAGTCTGGGTCATCAGATGACGAAGACTGCGGTGTTAGAGAAAGCCACACTATCTTCTCTATCGTTCTCAGCCTGCCAGGAATGAAAGCTGCTGTCGACTCTCAGCTCACTTCCTGCGAGGATCTGGATGAAGCCTCAGAGCAGGACCCACTGAGGGGGACGGAAGTTAACCGAGACGCGACGAGCCGAAATGTGGAAAACAGCTACCACCAACGCTTCTGTTCCCGCAAGGTACAGTCCATGCCGACTATCCGGGCGACCCACAACTCCCTGGATGGGACGCCAGCAACGTCTGCGGACGCAACCGCAACGGCCAGTGAGCCCACCCGATCCCCAACCGTCCCCATGTCCTTCAAGGAGGCGGCTCTGGCCAAGCGTTTCGCCGCCCGCGCTCGGACTCAGATCTCTAAGAGGAAGCGCATGTCTCTGGTCAAGGAGAAGAAGGCCGCCCAGACCCTGAGCGCCATCCTCTTTGCGTTCATAATCACGTGGACGCCGTACAACATCATGGTCCTCATCAACGCTTTCTGCAAGGGCTGCATCCCGGACACGTTGTGGGCGGTGGGCTACTGGCTGTGCTACGTCAACAGCACCGTCAACCCCATGTGCTACGCCCTGTGCAACAAGACCTTCCGCACCACCTTCAAGATGATCCTGCTGTGTCGCTGGGACCAGAAGAGGCGGAGAAAGCAGCAGTTCCAGCAGCGGCAGTCGGTGGTCTTCCACAGGAGGATTCCCAGAGAATCCACGTAAAAAGGAGGACACGGTTGCTGGAATGAAAGCTTTTCAAAGTCTCTTCCACCATAGCAAGTTTGTCCATGTGTGCTCCACAAGGGTCTGGGAGGACAGCTTCCTGCACCTGGAAAAGGGCTTCAAACAGAACTTGTCAGTGGGTAAGAAGTATTTAAGTGCAATTGACTGGAGGCTTCAAGGTTGTCACACAGTTTCCTCTTTTTTGTGGCTAGCTGCATTCGTAAACGTGCGTTTAAGGCCTTGAAAAACACAACTTTGCGTGAATGAAAGTTGTGTTGTGTTCACCGACCTCCCTGTTCATTGCCGTCCTGCTTCCTAGAAGTCGCGTGTGATGGGGTACAAATATTCTGCAGATGTTCTTACTTGTGATATTCAGGTGGTTTTTATTTGTGTTTTTTGTTAATATTCCTGAACCTTTTTGAGCCAGTCTTCTGCTAATGAATATGAGATGTGAATATTCAGTGAAATCCTGCTCTTGTGTTCAATGTGATGACAGCCAGTACAGTCCTGGTGGTCTTCTTCCTCTCTCAATATACAGTGACGCCATTCTCTTGTGGGTAGAAAACACACACACACACGCGCACACACACACACACACACACACACGCACACACGTTAATGTTCTTGAACTGCCTTCAAAGTCGGCATCAAAATGATTTAGAAGAGTAGCATTGTTGTAGTGAAGCAATGGCGCCCTCTGGTGGCTAATGAGGGACATTGGTGTTGGTGATTATTTGTCTGATTCCAAACGTGATTAAACATTTTAAAAAAGGTACTGATATACCATTTTTTGATCACCATCCATCATCTTCCGCTTATCCGAGGTCGGGTCGCGGGGGCAACAGCCTAAGCAGGGAAACCCAGACCTCCCTCTCCCCAGCCACTTCGTCTAGCTCTTCCCGGGGGATCCCGAGGCGTTCCCAGGCCAGCCGGGAGACATAGTCTTCCCAACGTGTCCTGGGTCTTCCCCGTGGCCTCCTACCGGTTGGACGTGCCCTAAACACCTCCCTAGGGAGGCGTTCGGGTGGCATCCTGACCAGATGCCCGAACCACCTCATCTGGCTCCTCTCGATGTGGAGGAGCAGCGGCTTTACTTTGAGTTCCTCCTGGATGGCAGAGCTTCTCACCCTAAGGGAGAGACCTGGAAACTCATTTGGGCCGCTTGTACTCGTGATCTTATACTTTCGGTCATGACCCAAAGCTCATGACCATAGGTGAGGATGGGAACGTAGATCGACCGGTAAATTGAGAGCTTTGCCTTCCGGCTCAGCTCCTTCTTCACCACAACGGATCGGTACAACGTCCGCATTACTGAAGACGCCGCACCGATCCGCCTGTCGATCTCACGATCCACTCTTCCCTCACTCGTGAACAAGACTCCTAGGTACTTGAACTCCTCCACTTGGGGCAGGGTCTCCTCCCCAACCCGGAGATGGCATTCCACCCTTTTCCGGGCGAGAACCATGGACTGGGACTTGGAGGTGCTGATTCTCATTCCGGTCGCTTCACACTCGGCTGCGAACCGATCCAGCGAGAGCTGAAGATCCCGGTCAGATGAAGCCATCAGGACCACATCATCTGCAAAAAGCAGAGACCTAATCCTGCGGTCACCAAACCGGAACCCCTCAACGCCATTTTTTGATCACATCCCACATAATTATTTTAATGAATATCTGTCCCAATTTGTTTATAAAGACGGACACTTCTTTACTGCCCTCTGGTGGCCAAGTTCGGTACAGCAGTTCAAAACCCTGCTTTTTAAAGATCTTTACAGTTTGATTGGGTAAATGATGACATCTTTAAAATACAGTGTGTACTCTTGTATTGTTTATGTGTTGTATTTAAAAAAAAACTAAACAAGTTTAAATCCTTTTTGTCACTTGATATTTGATATGCACCCATTGCAAAGATTTGTAAAACTAACATTTGGTTCTTTAACACTGGGAATGTAAACATAGTGAATGCATTTTATTTTATTTTTTATATCAAAAGTATGCCAATCATGTTTTAAGTCAATAAATGGTCCAAAAGAAGGCGTGGCTTCATTTTTGACACATCTACAAGACACATTATTAGGTACACCTCGGAGTAGCTCCATTCCTGAGTGTTTTGCAAACCTGACTCTGGCCAGATCCTGGGAGTCGGTTGAGCGCCACACAAGGATCTGGGCTCAAGGGCATTGCCAACTCCTTCCAGATGGCAGAAAATAATGAAGCAGTCAGGATCGCCGGGGGGGGGGGAGATTTCCTAGATCTGACGTAGCGAGGGAAGCGACTGGCGGACATTGATTCTGCTACTTCACCAGTTGTGTCACATCCCTCCAATATTCATTCTTTAAAAGATGAACACTCAACTTTTGGCCCGACGTGTACCATGAATTGATGAACTTAAAGAAGTTGAACAACTTAGAATTTGGCGGTCAATTGTAGGGAATACCGTATTTCCTTGAATTGCCGCCAGGTATATAGTATGCACCTGACTAGAATTACTGCCGGGGCAAACTCCTTTCACAAAATATTATTTTTATTAGCACATGTCTAGAATTTCCACCGGGTCAAACTTGTTTCGCTAAATAATTAGCATATGCCTAGAATTTCATAAAAAAGCATCTCACCCAACTACTTTTATTAGGGTCCGCCCTGCCTATGGGCAAAGGAACCTATTGAAACTGCTGTGTTTTATTATTATTCTTTCTTTCTTCCGCACCTATACTCGACTAGGCGCTGTATTTTTACCCCCTTAACATGCTTCAAAACTCACCAAATTTGACACACGTCGGTATAGCAAACCTTCCCAACATATTAGGCAGCCAAACCAGAAAAATCAAAATTGCGTGCTAGCGCCCCCTAGGAAGGAAAGAAAAAGTGACTAGGAAGAGACAAAAAACAGACTGCTTGTAACTTCAGTTAGGAATGTCGTAGAGACATGAAACAAAAACCTCTATGTAGGTCTGACTTAGACCTACATTTCCAATTAGAACCTTCTATAGCAAAAATCAACAGGAAGTTGGCAAAAACCCCTTCAAAACAAAATTTTTGCAAAAAATTCCATTTTTGCCTCTTTGAACTAAAAATTTGACCCCCTTAAAATGCTTCAAAACTCACCAAACTTGGCACACTCATCAGGACTGGCAAAAATTGCAATTTAGTGGAAAAAACAAACCTTAAAACTCAAAATTGCGCTCTATTGCAAGTTTTTAATAAAACACAGAAAAAACTGCTCCTAGGAAGAGGAAACAGATAAAACTGCTTGTAACTTCTGGTAGGAATGTCGGACGGACATGAAACAAAAACCTCAATGTAGGTCTCGCTTAGACCTACATTTCCAATTGAACCCTCTATAGCAAAAATCAACAAGAAGTTGGCAAAAACCCCTTCAAAACAAAATTTTTGCAAAAAATTAAATTTTTGCCTCTTGAACTGACATTTGACCCCCTTAGAATGCTTCAAAACTCACCAAACTTGGCACACACATCAGAACTGGCAAAAATTGCGATCTAGTGAAAAAAACAAACCTTAAAACTCAAAATTGTGCTCTATTGCAATTTTTAATAAAACACAGAAAAAACTGCTCCTAGGAAGAGGAAACAGATAAAACTGCTTGTAACTTCTGGTAGGGATGTCGGACAGACATGAAACAAAAACCTCAATGTAGGTCTCGCTTAGACCTACATTTTCAATTGAACCCTTTATAGCAAAAATCAACAGGAAGTTGGCAAAAACCCCTTCAAAACAATTTTTTTGCAAAAAAATAAATTTTTGCCTCTTTGAAATGAAATTCAAAACTCACCAAACTTGGCACACACATCAGGACTGGCAAAAATTGCAATCTAGTGAAAAAAACTAACCTTAAAACTCAAAATTGCGCTCTATTGCAATTTTTTAATAAAACACAGAAAAAACTGCTCCTAGGAAGAGGAAACAGATAAAACTGCTTGTAACTTCTGGCAGGAACGTCGGATAGACATGAAACAAAAACCTCAATGTAGGTCTCACTTAGACCTACATTTCCAATTAGAACCCTCTTAGCAAAAATCAACAGGAAGTTGGCAAAAACCCCTTCAAATCTAAATTTTTGCAAAAAATTCAATTTTTGCCTGTTTGAACTGAAATTTGACCCCCTTAAAATGCTTCAAAACTCACCAAACTTGGCACACACATCAGGACTGGCAAAAATTGCGATCTAGTGAAAAAACCAAACCTTAAAACTCAAAATTGCACTCTATTGCAATTTTTTAATAAAACACAGAAAAAACTGCTCCTAGGAAGAGGAAACAGATAAAACTGCTTGTAACTTCTGGTAGGAATGTCGGATAGACATGAAACAAAAAACCTCAATGTAGGTCTCGCTTAGACCTACATTTCCAATTGAACCCTCTATAGCAAAAATCAACAGGAAGTTGGCAAAAACCCCTTCAAAACAAAATTTTTGCAAAAAATTCAATTTTGCCTCTTTGAACTGAAATTTGACCCCCTTAAAATGCTTCAAAACTCACCAAACTTGGCACACACATCAGGACTGGCAAAAATTGCGATTTAGTGAAAAAACTAAACCTTAAAACTCAAAATTGCACTCTATTGCAATTTTTTAATAAAACACAGAAAAAACTGCTCCTAGGAAGAGGAAACAGATAAAACTGCTTGTAACTTCTGGTAGGGATGTCGGACAGACATGAAACAAAAACCTCAATGTAGGTCTCGCTTAGACCAACATTTCCAATTGAACCCTCTACCGCAAAAATCAACAGGAAGTTGGCAAAAACCCCTTCAAAACAACATTTTCGCAAAAAAATAAATTTTTGCCTCTTTGAACTGAAAATTGACCCCCTTAAAATGCTTCAAAACTCACCAAACTTGGTACACACATCAGGACTGGCAAAAATTGCGATCTAGTGAAAAAAACAAACCTTAAAACTCAAAATTGCGCTCTATTGCAATTTTTTAATAAAACACAGAAAAAACTGCTCCTAGGAAGAGGAAACAGATAAAACTGCTTGTAACTTCTGGTAGGGATGTCGGACAGACATGAAACAAAAACCTCAATGTAGGTCTCGCTTAGACCAACATTTCCAATTGAACCCTCTACCGCAAAAATCAACAGGAAGTTGGCAAAAACCCCTTCAAAACAACATTTTCGCAAAAAAATAAATTTTTGCCTCTTTGAACTGAAATTTGACCCCCTTAAAATGCTTCAAAACTCACCAAACTTGGTACACACATCAGGACTGGCAAAAATTGCGATCTAGTGAAAAAAACAAACCTTAAAACTCAAAATTGCGCTCTATTGCAATTTTTTAATAAAACACAGAAAAAACTGCTCCTAGGAAGAGGAAACAGATAAAACTGCTTGTAACTTCTGGTAGGAATGTCGGACAGACATGAAACAAAAACCTCAATGTAGGTCTCACTTAGACCTACATTTCCAATTGAACTCTCTATAGCAAAAATCAACAGGAAGTTGGCAAAAAAACCCTTCAAAACAAAATTTTTGCCAAAAATTCAATTTTTGCCTCTTTGAACTGAAATTTGACCCCCTTAAAATGCTTCAAAACTCACCCAACTTGGCACACACATCAGGACTGGCAAAAAATTGTGATCTAGTGAAAAAGACAAACCTTAAAACTCAAAATTGTGCTCTATTGCAATTTTTTAATTAAACACAGAAAATACTGCTCCTAGGAAGAGGAAACAGATAAAACTGCTTGTAACTTCTGGTAGGAATGTCGGACAGACATGAAACAAAAACCTCAATGTAGGTCTCACTTAGACCTACATTTTGATAATTGGCATCCTTCAGTTAAAATCAACAGGAAGTTAAAAAAAATACCCCTTCAAAATAAAAGTTTTGTAAAAAGCTGTCACCTTTTTCAAACGTAAACTCCTCCGAGTGTGTTTGTCGTTTCGGCTTCAAACTCGCACAGGAGAGAGATTGAACCCTTTTGATAAAAAACCAAACCCCAAAAGTCAAAATTGCGCTCCAGCGCCCCCTAGGAAAAAACCCAGACAAAACTGCTTGTAACTTCTGTTAGGAATGTCGTACAGACATGAAACAAAGACCTCAATGTAGGTCTCACTTAGACCTACATTTTGATGATTGGCATCTTTCAGTTAAAATCAATAGGAAGTTAAAAATTACCCCTTCAAAATAAAAGTTTTGTAAAAAGCCGTCACCTTTTTCAAACGTAAACTCCTCCGAGTGCGTATGTCGTTTCGGCTTCAAACTCGCACAGGAGAGAGATTGAACCCTTTTGATAAAAAAACCAAACCCCAAAAGTCAAAATTGCGCTTCAGCGCCCCCTAGGAAAATACCCGGACAAAACTGCTCGTAACTTCTGTTAGGAATGTCGTACAGACATGAAACAAAGACCTTTATGTAGGTCTGACTTAGACCAGGGCTTGGCAGCGGCCAAAGGCGGACCCGACCAACGCTGCTTGCAGCTTTAATTGTTGTATTTGTATTTACCCGTTTAATCTAATATTAAGTATTTGTTCTTCCGACGTGAGAACATTTCAATCAATCAATCAAAGTTGACTTGTATAGCCCTAAATCACCAGTGTCTCAAAGGGCTGCACAAGCCACCAGGACATCCTGGGATCAGATCCCACAACAGGGCAAGGAAAAACTCCACCCAATGGGAAAACAATGAGGAACCTTGAAAGGGACCTGCAGGTCTTTATTGTTTTTTGCACAAGTACAAGGAAACTTTGTTTTCAGCACAGGGGGCCCAGTCTGGAGTGGGAAAAACGCTCCGTAACAAAGTCCTCCCCTAAAAGGTTGCCAGATGTCCTGTTGTCATCATTCCCAATAGGTGATATCTTCTCGTCCTCCACTGAAAGGTTGCCAGATGTCCTGTTGTCATCATTCCCAATAGGTGATGTCTTCACGTCCTCCCCTAAAAGGTTGCCAGATGTCCTGTTGTCATCATTCCCAATAGGTGATGTCTTCACGTCCTCCCCTAAAAGGTTGCCAGATGTCCTGTTGTCATCATTCCCAATAGGTGATATCTTCTCATCCTCCACTGAAAGGTTGCCAGATGTCGTGTTGTCATCATTCCCAATAGGTGATATCTTCTTGTCCTCCACTGAAAGTTTGCCAGATGTCCTGTAGTCATCATTCCCAATAGGTGATGTCTTCACGTCCTCCCCTAAAAGGTTGCCAGATGTCCTGTTGTCATCATTCCCAATAGGTGATATCTTCTCATCCTCCACTGAAAGGTTGCCAGATGTCCTGTTGTCATCATTCCCAATAGGTGATATCTTCTTGTCCTCCACTGAAAGGTTGCCAGATGTCCTGTTGTCATCATTCCCAAAAGGTGATGTCTTCACGTCCTCCCCTAAAAGGTTGCCAGATGTCCTGTTGTCATCATTTCCAATAGGTGATGTCTTCACGTCCTCCCCTAAAAGGTTGCCAGATGTCCTGTTGTCATCATTCCCAATAGGTGATGTCTTCACGTCCTCCCCTAAAAGGTTGCCAGATGTCCTGTTGTCATCATTCCCAATAGGTGATATCTTCTCATCCTCCACTGAAAGGTTGCCAGATGTCCTGTTGTCATCATTCCCAATAGGTGATATCTTCTCGTCCTCCACTGAAAGGTTGCCAGATGTCCTGTTGTCATCATTCCCAATTGGTGATATCTTCTCGTCCTCCACTGAAAGGTTGCCAGATGTCCTGTTGTCATCATTCCCAATAGGTGATGTCTTCACGTCCTCCCCTGAAAGGTTGCCAGATGTCCTGTTGTCATCGTTCCCAATACGTAGATATCTTCACGTCCTCCCCTGAAAGGTTGCCAGATGTCCTGTTGTCATCATTCCCAAAAGGTGATGTCTTCACGTCCTCCCCTAAAAGGTTGCCAGATGTCCTGTTGTCATCATTCCCAATAGGTGATATCTTCTCGTCCTCCACTGAAAGGTTGCCAGATGTCCTGTTGTCATCATTCCCAATAGGTGATGTCTTCACGTCCTCCCCTGAAAGGTTGCCAGATGTCCTGTTGTCATCATTCCCAATACGTAGATATCTTCACGTCCTCCCCTGAAAGGTTGCCAGATATCCTGTTGTCATCATTCCCAAAAGGTGATGTCTTCACGTCCACCCCTAAAAGGTTGCCAGATGTCCTGTTGTCATCATTCCCAATAGGTGATGTCTTCACGTCCTCCCCTAAGAGGTTGCCAGATGTCCTGTTGTCATCATTCCCAATAGGTGATGTCTTCACGTCCTCCCCTGAAAGGTTGCCAGATGTCCTGTTGTCATCATTCCCAAAAGGTGATGTCTTCACGTCCTCCCCTAAAATGTTGCCAGATGTCCTGTTGTCATCATTCCCAATAGGTAGATATCTTCACGTCCTCCCCTGAAAGGTTGCCAGATGTCCTGTTGTCATCATTCCCAATTGGTGATATCTTCTCGTCCTCCACTGAAAGGTTGCCAGATGTCCTGTTGTCATCATTCCCAATAGGTGATGTCTTCACGTCCTCCCCTGAAATGTTGCCAGATGTCCTGTTGTCAACATTCCCAATAGGTAGATATCTTCTCGTCCTCTACTGAAAGGTTGCCAGATGTCCTGTTGTCATCATTCCCAAAAGGTGATGTCTTCACGTCCTCCCCTAAAATGTTGCCAGTTGTCCTGTTGTCATCATTCCCAATAGGTGATATCTTCTCGTCCTCCCCTGAAAGGTTGCCAGATGTCCTGTTGTCATCATTCCCAATAGGTGATATCTTCTCGTCCTCCACTGAAAGGTTGCCAGATGTCTTGTCGTCATCATTCCCAATAGGTGATATCTTCACGTCCTCCCCTAAAAGTTTGCCAGATGTCCTGTTGTCATCATTCCCAATAGGTAGATATCTTCACGTCCTCCCCTGAAAGGTTGCAAGATGTTCTGTTGTCATCATTCCCAATAGGTAGATATCTTCACCTCCTCCACTGAAAGGTTCCCAGATGTCCTGTTGTCATCATTCCCAATAGATGATATCTTCTCGTCCTCCACTGAAAGGTAGATATCTACCTATTGGGAATGATGACAACAGGACATCTGGCAACCTTTCAGGGGAGGACGTGAAGATATCTACCTATTGGGAATGATGACAACAGGACACCTGGCAACATTTCAGTGGAGGACGAGAAGATATCACCTATTGGGAATGATGACAACAGGACATCTGGCAACCTTTCAGTGGAGGACGAGAAGATATCATCTATTGGGAATGATGACAACAGGACATCTGGGAACCTTTCAGTGGAGGAGGTGAAGATATCTACCTATTGGGAATGATGACAACAGAACATCTTGCAACCTTTCAGGGGAGGACGTGAAGACATCACCTATTGGGAATGATGACAACAGGACATCTGGCAACCTTACAGTGGAGGAGGTGAAGATATCTACCTATTGGGAATGATGACAACAGAACATCTTGCAACCTTTCAGGGGAGGACGTGAAGACATCACCTATTGGGAATGATGACAACAGGAAATCTGGCAACCTTACAGTGGAGGAGGTGAAGATATCTACCTATTGGGAATGATGACAACAGGACATCTGGCAACCTTTTAGGGGAGGACGTGAAGACATCACCTTTTGGGAATGATGACAACAGGACATCTGGCAACCTTTCAGGGGAGGAGGTGAAAATATCCACCTATTGGGAATGATGACAACAGGACATCTGGCAACCTTTTAGGGGAGGACGTGAAGACATCACCTATTGGGAATGATGACAACAGGACATCTGGCAACCTTTTAGGGGAGGACGTGAAGACATCACCTATTGGGAATGATGACAACAGGACATCTGGCAACCTTTTAGGGGAGGACGTGAAGACATCACCTTTTGGGAATGATGACAACAGGACATCTGGCAACCTTTCAGGGGAGGAGGTGAAGATATCTACCTATTGGGAATGATGACAACAGGACATCTGGCAACCTTTCAGGGGAGGACGTGAAGATATCTACCTATTGGGAATGATGACAACAGGACACCTGGCAACATTTCAGTGGAGGACGAGAAGATATCACCTATTGGGAATGATGACAACAGGACACCTGGCAACATTTCAGTGGAGGACGAGAAGATATCACCTATTGGGAATGATGACAACAGGACATCTGGCAACCTTTCAGTGGAGGACGAGAAGATATCATCTATTGGGAATGATGACAACAGGACATCTGGGAACCTTTCAGTGGAGGACGAGAAGATATCATCTATTGGGAATGATGACAACAGGACATCTGGCAACCTTTCAGTGGAGGACGAGAAGATATCATCTATTGGGAATGATGACAACAGGACATCTGGGAACCTTTCAGTGGAGGAGGTGAAGATATCTACCTATTGGGAATGATGACAACAGAACATCTTGCAACCTTTCAGGGGAGGACGTGAAGACATCACCTATTGGGAATGATGACAACAGGAAATCTGGCAACCTTACAGTGGAGGAGGTGAAGATATCTACCTATTGGGAATGATGACAACAGGACATCTGGCAACCTTTTAGGGGAGGACGTGAAGACATCACCTTTTGGGAATGATGACAACAGGACATCTGGCAACCTTTCAGGGGAGGAGGTGAAGATACCTTTTGGGAATGATGACAACAGGACATCCGGCAACCTTTCAGGGGAGGACGTGAAGATATAACCTATTGGGAATGAGGACTCAGGTGTGTGCTGATTGGTGGGAGGAGCCAGCAGCAGGTGACACACCTGGTCACTTCCTGTCTTCTACCCGGCAGCAGCAGCAGCAGTGTGCAAAGACAGCCTGCTCACGCTAAGAATAGTGCTTGCATTGTGATGAGCGGGCCGATGACGGCGCGTGAGGACGGCAGACATGTGACGATGAAGACAGTCCATGTGACCGAGGAGAGTCTCTCACAAGAGGACAAACGCTGCTCTGTCCGCTGCTCTTCACGCCGTCTGCTGCACTCAGGCAAGTCCTCGCTCCTTATTTCACATCTTCTCATTTCACTTCCATCACGACAAGCTCGGTAAAAAGTCCAGCGGTGGACCGTGTTTGCATTTCTACTAAAAGGTCGACTAGTTCTTGTTGGTTTGACTTGAGTTTGCTTGTCCTGCACCACGCCCTAACATGTGGTCCTTAAAGTACTTCAAGGAGAAAACTAGCAGCAAATCTCTGGTCGAGCTTGTTGAAAAGTAGAAGTTAGGTAAGTTCAGCTGTTGTCCGATGACATTTAAATTGTATCGACTACTTTTCCTGTCTGCAATACTTACTTGGCCGCTTGTATGAGTTACTGATAACAAGTCAAGCTTAGTTTTACTGTCCAGTTATGGTTTTTATATCCTGTTGGGGGTAGAACCGAGTGTATGGAGCGAGTGAAAATATGTAAATATCATCAAAGTGACTTCTCATGTCTTTTTAAACCTCGGCATCAGCTTAAGGAAAATGTTCATGAAATGATGTTGGGTCAGTTGACAAAAAGTCTGGGAAATAATCACTCAAATCACTTTTCTAATTATCGTCATTGGAGGATCATGATTGCATTATTTTTACTGTAGTCATAGTACAAGTAGCAATATTATTATTACTGTCATTAAGTGTATTCATGCCATCTGCTCAAAATCAAATCCAACTTAATATTTTTATGTCGGCCTGCTTTGAAGTATCAACCTGAGTTAACATAAAGTTTAAAAAGAACGATATACAAAAAATACAATGATTCGCAATTTTCTATTTTTAAATGTGTAATATTACACCATTTTTTTATTTGATTAAAAAATATAAGTATATATTGTATAAATAAAATATTTATTGAATATTTAGAAAATGTATGTATTTATAAGTGTAATATATATATATATACATATATAACATATATTGAATATTTAAAAATATAGTGTATTTATATACTGTATTTATATAGTGTAATATATATATATATCTATATATATATAGATATATATATAAAACACTATATAAATACACCATATTTTTAAATATTCAATATATGTTATATACACACACACATATATATATATATGTATTTAATATAACATATATTGAATATTCAATATGTTTTTTATATATATATACATATATATATAACCTATATTGAATATTTAAAAATATAGTGTATTTATATATATATATATATATACACTATAATTTTAATATTCAATATAGGTTATGTATATATATATATATAACCTATATTGAATATTTAAAAATATAGTGTATACACACACACACACATATATATATATATATATAAAATATTTAAAAATATAGTGTATTTATATACTGTATTTATATAGTGTAATATATAACACTATATAAATACACCATATTTTTAAATATTCAATATATATATATATATATATATATATATATATATACATACATATATATATATATATATATATATATATATATATATATATATATATAATACACTATCATTTTAATATTCAATATAGGTTATATATATATATATATATATATATATATATATATATATAACCTATATTGAATATTTAAAAATATAGTGTATACACACACATATATATATATATATATATATATATATATATATATATATATATATATATATATATGTATGTATATATATATATATATATATATATACATATATATATATATATATACATATATATATATAACGTGGGTCCCTGTCCATAAACTGTAAACTTCTAGAGATGACCATTTTGCAGAAAGAACTCTGATATTAAGAAAAGAAACATTAATGTCATATAAAATTATCTGTAAATAAATCAATTCAATTTGACATAAAAAATGTTACTTTTTCTTGTCTTTTTTGAGCGATACCATGAAGATCTTATAAAAAAAGCAAAGAAAGAAATGTGTGTGTGAATGTGAATTCTCCCTGCCCACTGGGTGTGAGTTTTCCTTGCCCTTTTGTGGGTTCTTCCGAGGATGTTGTAGTCGTAATGATTTGTGCAGTCCTTTGAGACATTTGTGATTTGGGGCTATATAAATAAACATTGATTGATTGATTGATGGTGTCTCCTCAGCCTGTCTCCCCGGATGAGCGGTCACCATGCACACCATCAAGACTGTGGAGACCCAAGTCCCCTTTCTGAAGGAGAGTTTCTTCACCAGCACCTTCAAGGACCGCAGGAAGAGCAGCGTCACCGGCGTGTTGCGCAAACAACAACAACAACAACAACAACAACAGCATCCTCCCCCACTCGCTCGCTCCGACAGCAGCCCGTTATGCAACAGACCGGAGTGGATGGGGGCAGGCGGGGACAGGAAGGAGGGGGGGAAGCAAAAGGAGAGGGGAGTCCTGACTGGGAGGGGGGGCGAGCGAGGGGAGCCTGAGGCTGTCACCGCCAGTCTCCGCCTCCTCTCAGCTTCAGCATCATCCTCACAGCTGCCTCCCACTCTGCCGGGGAAGCAGGCGGGGTCAGGCGCAGGAGCCCGCCAGGACACCCCGTGTCAGGGCCAGCCTCGACCCCAGCAGCATGGCCTCCTAGCCAGGGGGGTGCGCCTGCTCCGGAGCATGGGCAACCAGGAGGCCAAGCAGAAGAAAGGCGGCGACGGCGGCGGTGGGAAGGATGGATCGTGCGATGGCGGAGAAGCGGACAAGAAATCCAAAAAGTCCAGCAAGGCCAACAAAGCGGGTGGGAAATCGAAGTCGGATTCCAAGGTTTCGGTCTTCTCCGGGATGAAGATCAGGAAGAGTTCAAAGGCCAAGGGAATGTTCAAGGATGACTTGCCGGAGGACGAGCGCTCGGCTCAGGCTGGGAAATCAGACCTTAAGCTGAGAGCGAGCCTGTCAGCTGATGAGATAGGAATGCTGTCGGATTTGGAGGGCGAGCTAAGCCGCTTGACCGCAGGAAGCCAACAATCCATCCTGGACAACATGCGCCTCAGGACCGGCTCTGGATCGGATGTAGACCTCTACAGTTTTCACTCGGCCGCAGCCGACACCGAGGACCTGCTCTCGGACATCCAGGAAGCCATGAAGATCCAATCGGGCGAGGAGTCGACTTTCCATGGAGGCAAAACCAAAGTTCTAGCCCATCAGGCTTTTAGCTTGGACAAGGACCGTCCAAAGAACGCATCTGAGAGCAGGCCGATGTCCAGAGATTCCTCGGTTCCTGGGTCGCTGAATGAGAGCGGACCGTCCACCGAGAGGAGCAGTGGAAGCCTCTTCCCAAAGACCAACAGCACCTACAGCTTTCCAGACACCTTGACCACCACCACGTCCTATGAGAGCGCCGAGGACGAACCCAGGCAGGAAAACCGGATGTCTCAAGGCCAACACCCAGGTGTGCCACGTGTTCAGGCGGAGCCTGTGAGTCCTGGTCCTCACAAGAGTGCAAGCAGCATGGATCTGTCTTCAGGGCCGGCGGAGGACTTCCTGTCCCTGAGGAAGAAGAGCAGTTTATCCATAAGCCTGCCGACAACCGACAGCAGCTGTGCTTCCCAGCCTCCACCGACTTCCTGCGTCACCCCGTCCACCGTCAAGCTCTACCCCCCAGTGCATCCCTCCTACGTGAAGACCACCACCCGGCAACTCACCTCCCCCATCGGATCCCCCCTCACAAGTCCCTGCGTGCCCAGGAGAACCGACTCGGCAGAGGCAGGAGACGCCCATGAAGGCAGAGCCCGCAAGCAGAGGTCCAGCTCCATCGCAGGACCGCTCGGCACGTCCGAGGACTGGTCCGCCCTACCGGACGGAGCCGGGGCTGCCCTCTCCGAGCAGGAGATACAGGAGAAGGGCGGGGCTTACTGGACACTAGGATCCAGGAGGGCCCATTATGGACAGTCCAGGTCCTCCAGGGCCACGGCATCTTACCTGGACATCTTCTCAGGTGAGTGGCCATGATGAAGTAGGTTAAGTCTAAACAGTGCTTTCAGGTTTGGGGGAGTGGGAGGGACTTTTGGACCCTTCTGAGGGCTGAGGTGGGCACTAAGACCTAGGTCCATCGCCAACACGGATAGTCATAACTACACAAGTTCTTGGAGAGGATTTTGTAGAGGTAAGGACTTGTGAGTAATGTCCACTCCATTGTGGACTTCACACTCCCCGCAGCGCTAAGCTAGCCAGTAGCCAAAACAACAACACAGCACTTCCTGGTTGTGCACCAATGACGTTCGGGCTTGAGTCGTTGCAGAGGGATCCATACTGAAATATATCGATACCGCCGATACCAGAGCTTTATGCTCTAATATCTATTCTCAAATCAAAGAATTAATACTTTTGATGATTTATTCAACAGTGTGCAAACTTTTTGACTTTTTTATTTTTATTTTTTAAAAATGCTAAAAACAGATATTGTGTCAGCTTTGTGTTTTTGCTGACTAAATATATTATTATTATTAATTATCAATGTGAACATTTCATATCTTTCTTTTTTGTTACATTTTCACAGTTTTTCCCCCAAGTAAGAATAGAATAAAACTAGTAATAATATGATTGTGTCAGCTTTGTATTATTGCTGACTAAATATATTATTATTATTAATTATTAATGTGAACATTTCATATTTTTCTTTTTTGTTACATTTTCACAGTTTTTTCCCCCCCAAGTAAGAATAGAATAAAACTAGTAATAATATGATTGTGTCAGCTTTGTATTATTGTTGACTAAATATATTATTATTATTATTTATTAATGTGAACATTTCATATTTTTCTTTTTTGTTACATTTTCACAGTTTTTTCCCCCAAGTAAGAATAGAATAAAACTAGTAATAATATGATTGTGTCAGCTTTGTATTATTGTTGACTAAATATATTATTATCATTAATTATCAATGTGAACATTTCATATTTTTCTTTTTTGTTACATTTTCACAGTTTTTTTCCCCCAAGTAAGAATAGAATAAAACTAGTAATAATATGATTGTGTCAGCGTTGTATTATTGTTGACTAAATATATTATTATTATTAATTATTAATGTGAACATTTCACATTTTTCTTTTTTGTTACATTTTCACAGTTTTTTTCCCCCAAGTAAGAATAGAATAAAACTAGTAATAATATGATTGTGTCAGCTTTGTATTATTGCTGACTAAATATATTATTATTATTAATTATCAATGTGAACATTTCATATTTTTCTTTTTTGTTACATTTTCACAGTTTTCCCCCCAAGTAAGAATATAATAAAACTAGTAATAGTATGATTGTGTCAGCTTTGTATTATTGCTGACTAAATATATTATTATTATTAATTATTAATGTGAACATTTCATATTTTTCTTTTTTGTTACATTTTCACAGTTTTTTCCCCAAGTAAGAATAGAATAAAACTAGTAATAATATGATTGTGTCAGCCTTGTATTATTGCTGACTAAATATATTATTATTATTCATTATTAATGTGAACATTTCATATTTTTCTTTTTTGTTACATTTTCATAGTTTTTTTTCCCCCAAGTAAGAATAGAATAAAACTAGTAATAATATGATTGTGTCAGCTTTGTATTATTGCTGACTAAGTATATTATTAATAATTATTATAGTTATAATAGTTTTTTCCCCTCCAATTAAGAATGGAATAAAAGTAGGAATAATACGAGTGTGTAATCGCAAAAAGTCTGCTTGTAGGAAAATATTCTTATTCGGTTTCATTTTTAGCTGTTTTATTACGGTTGCTTTAATTTTTCTAATTTATTCATACATTTGTTGTTTTTTGAACTAACTAAACTGTTTTTATATTTTAGGTGTATTTTCCTCTTCTTTTGGACCTTCTAATATTTTAGTTCAGGGGTGTCTAAACTTTTTCCCACCTAAATAAATGCTAAAAACAGATATATATTTCAAAACAAAAATTTGTGTTATAGTTAACAAATAGCTTGTATCTTATATTCCATCTTTCCATTTATTTTTTTCTTACAGTTTTACTGTTATTTTTTAGATACAACTTTTTAAACCTCAGCCGACACGTTGGGAATATTTGCACAAAGTATCGGTGGTATCAGTTTGACTTGGTATCGGAAAGCAAATCCGGGGTATCGCACGTCACTAATGTTGCATTCGCGAACACCCGGAATTATGAAGCTCAAACAATACAATTCAATAAGTTTTTTCACATTCAGTATTGTTGCAATTATTAGAACAAATTATGTTGTCGTTGTGTTATTTCATTGATACAATTCCTGTCTTTAACTGGAATGTCACAACATTCCAGAAAAAGAAACAAAAAGGTTGTTTTTATACAAAAAAATTTATGTTTGACTTTTTTTTTTTTTTTTAATAATTTTTTTACGCACCGGCACCGTTTTTTAAGTATCAATTTAGTAGTGACATCATTTGAAATGTAAAATATCCCGGAGTAGGCGGGGCCTGTTGGGAGTAGAATGAACGCGGGGAAGACGTGATGTCCCTGAACGCCACATCCCTGCAAAGTACCACTACAGGCGGGGAAAAGACAACAAATATTTATGCAACAGGGAAATAATAATGGATTTTTTAAAGAATAACGTAAACACTCTTGCAAAGGTTTATTGCCTTTTTTTTATTGCAAATTCTTCATCATGTTCAAAACTCGTGCTAGATTTCATACTAAATGTGACGCAGCATTTTCAACTATAGGTGCGGGTCACTTGACAAAAATTTAACATAATTACTCGTGTTTAATCTAATAGAACTTTTTTTTTACTTGATTTGAGACATGACATTGAATGCAGCACCGTGTGACTTTTACAGCAACTCTCCATTGCATTCCATCCATCCATTTCCTACCGCTTATTCCCTTTTGGGGTGGCGGGGGGTGCTGGTGCCTATCTCAGCTACAATCGGGCGGAAGGCGGGGTACACCCACGACAAGTCGCCACTCTCCATTGCATTTCTTATTTAAAGTCATTTTCTCTTATTTGCTACAGAAATGACAATCAAACCTTTTCAAAAACGGGTTGAAAGTTACAAAAGTTCCTCTTGGATGCTGAAATATGGCAGGTTTTGTTTTTTTTATTGACTCTCTACAAATAATTCAAATTCTTGAAAATGAGGACTCAATTTCAGAATCTGAATAATTAAAAAGTGCGGTCCAAATGTGAATCGATTTTTATTTTTATTTTTTAATTTTTTTTATAGCCCCCCCTACTCGTTTGTATCAAATTCATGAATATTTTATAAACTTTCTCTATCTTCCATCCATCCATTTTCTACCGCTTATTCCCTTTTGGGGCCGCGGGGGGCGCTGGCGCCTATCTCAGCTACAATCGGGCGGAAGGCGGGGTACACCCTGGACAAGTCGCCACCTCATTACAGGGCCAACACAGATAGACATTCACACTCACATTCACAAATGTGTTATTAAAAACTATACTAGAGTATATTTATATGATGGTATTATTCTTCAAATCTACAATATGACATTTTAATTACGTGCCGGACTAATTTTCCCCTCATAGCGCACATGCACACGCACAAAGAATTCCTCGTTAAAAAAACAAAACAAAATATTTTTCAGGCTTGAAAATATACTTTTTTTTTCTTTCTTTTTCTCAAGCTGCAGCGCCTCTCCTGAATAGTCATGGTGCCTCCCACTTTGAATACGTCCGCTTGTAGTCCACTTCCTCCACATTTGAAGCTCTTTTTAGACATCATGTTTACCCAGAATGCACCATGGTGGGGATGCTAAAGCAACATGACAGTTGATCTGCCTAAAGAGTCGTGACGTGACAGGACGTCACTTCATGTTGAACGAGGGCAGCAATGGAGGCCGCGCCGTTTTGAAATCTATAAGAAATTCAAGGTAATTTATAAAAGGAAGAGTATTTTAAACATAAGACAAAGGTAAATATACAAGGAAGAGTATTCTTGTTGGAACAGTGCAGAGTGGGAGTGTGGAGGCTTGGAGGCTGCAGACCTCAGAAGGTTTCTAGGTCACATGTCGCCCTGAGGAGAGTCCACACGGAACATGAAGGAAGGCTGGAACCATTTGCCAAGCAGGAAGAAGTAGTGACATTGTAACTAAGCAGCAGATCAGAAGTAGTGACATTGTAACTAAGCAGGAAGAAGTAGTGACATTGTAACTAAGCAGTAGATCAGAAGTAGTGACATTGTAACTAAGCAGCAGATCAGAAGTAGTGACATTGTAACTAAGCAGTAGATCAGAAGTAGTGACATTGTAACTAAGCAGTAGATCAGAAGTAGTGACATTGTAACTAAGCAGCAGATCAGAAGTAGTGACATTGTAACTAAGCAGTAGATCAGAAGTAGTGACATTGTAACTAAGCAGTAGATCAGAAGTAGTGACATTGTAACTAAGCAGCAGATCAGAAGTAGTGACATTGTAACTAAGCAGTAGATCAGAAGTAGTGACATTGTAACTAAGCAGTAGATCAGAAGTAGTGACATTGTAACTAAGCAGTAGATCAGAAGTAGTGACATTGTAACTAAGCAGCAGATCAGAAGTAGTGACATTGTAACTAAGCAGTAGATCAGAAGAAGTGACATTGTAACTAAGCAGTAGATCAGAAGTAGTGACATTGTAACTAAGCAGCAGATCAGAAGTAGTGACATTGTAACTAAGCAGTAGATCAGAAGTAGTGACATTGTAACTAAGCAGTAGATCAGAAGTAGTGACATTGTAACTAAGCAGTAGATCAGAAGTAGTGACATTGTAACTAAGCAGTAGATCAGAAGTAGTGACATTGTAACTAAGCAGTAGATCAGAAGTAGTGACATTGTAACTAAGCAGCAGCTATATTGCAATATTTGTTCACTTTTTTATCTGAAATAATGTTATTGAAACACTCCATGCAGGTTTTGCTGTCGTCCAAGTGACTGCTTTACCACTAATCCAGGTCATTACCACTAATCAAAGTCATTACCAGTCATTTACAGCATTACCACTAATCCAGGTTATTACCACTAATCAAAGTCATTACCAGTCATTTACAGCATTACCACTAATCAACGTCATAACCACTAATCCAAGTCATTACCACTAATCCAAGTTATTTCTAGTAATATACAGCATTACCACTAATCCAAGTTATTACCAGTAATCCAAGTCATTAACACTAATCCAAGTCATTACCACTAATCCAAGTAATTACTAGTAATATACAGCATTACCACTAATCCAAGTCATTACCAGTAATCCAAGTTATTTCTAGTAATATACAGCATTACCACCAATCCAAGTCATTACCAGTAATCCATGTCATTACCAGTAATCCATGTCATTAACACTAATCCAAGTCATTACCAGTGATCCAAGTCATTACCACTCTTCCAAGTCATTACCACTAATCCAAGTTATTACCACTAATCAAGGTCATTACCATTAATCCAAGTCATTACCAGTAATCCAAGTCATTAACACTAATCCAAGTCATTACCACTAATCCAAGTTATTACCACTAATCAAGGTCATTACCATTAATCCAAGTCATTACCAGTAATCCAAGTCATTAACACTAATCCAAGTCATTACCACTCTTCCAAGTCATTACCACTAATCCAAGTCATTACCACTAATCCAAGTTATTACTAGTAATATACAGCATTACCAGTAATCCAAGTCATTAACACTAATCCAAGTCATTACCACTAATCCAAGTCATTACCACTAATCCAAGTTATTACTAGTAATATATAGCATTACCACTAACCCAAGTCATTATTACTAATCCAAGCCATTACCAGTAATCCAAGTCATTACCACTAATCCAGGTCATTACCACTAATCAAAGTCATTACCAGTAATTTACAGCATTACCACTAATCCAAGTTATTTCTAGTAAAAAAAACATTACCACTAATCCAAGTCATTACCAGTAATCCAAGTCATTACCAGTAATCCAAGTCATTACCACTAATCCAAGTTATTTCTAGTAATATACAGCATTACCACTAATCCAAGTCATTACTAGTCATCTAAATCATCTCCAGTAATCCAAGTCATTACCACTAATCCAAGTCATTACTAGTCATCTAAATCATCTCCAGTAATCCAAGTTATTACCAGTAGTTGAAGTCATTACCTCTAATCCAAGTATTCATTAAGTACCACCATCATGACAACATTAAATACAGTAGTGTGGTAGACCTAAGTATTCATTAAGTACCACCATCATGACAACATTAAATACAGTAGTGTGGTAGACCTAAGTATTCATTAAGTACCAGCATCATGACAACATTAAATACAGTAGTGTAGTAGACCTAAGTATTCATTAAGTACCAGCATCATGACAACATTAAATACAGTAGTGTAGTAGACCTAAGTATTCATTAAGTACCACCATCATGACAACATTAAATACAGTAGTGTGGTAGACCTAAGTATTCATTAAGTACCAGCATCATGACAACATTAAATACAGTAGTGTAGTAGACCTAAGTATTCATTAAGTACCACCATCATGACAACATTAAATACAGTAGTGTAGTAGACCTAAGTATTCATTAAGTACCAGCATCATGACAACATTAAATACAGTAGTGTAGTAGACCTAAGTATTCATTAAGTACCACCATCATGACAACATTAAATACAGTAGTCTAGTAGACCTAAGTATTCATTAAGTACCACCATCATGACAACATTAAATACAGTAGTGTAGTAGACCTAAGTATTCATTAAGTACCACCATCATGACAACATTAAATACAGTAGTGTAGTAGACCTAAGTATTCATTAAGTACCACCATCATGACAACATTAAATACAGTAGTCTAGTAGACCTAAGTATTCATTAAGTACCAGCATCATGACAACATTAAATACAGTAGTGTAGTAGACCTAAGTAGTCATTAAGTACCACCATCATGACAACATTAAATACAGTAGTGTAGTAGACCTAAGTATTCATTGAGAACCACCATCATGACAACATTAAATACAGTAGTGTAGTAGACCTAAGTATTCATTAAGTACCACCATCATGACAACATTAAATACAGTAGTGTCGTAGACCTAAGTACCAGCATCATGACAACATTAAATACAGTAGTGTAGTAGACCTAAGTAGTCATTAAGTACCACCATCATGACAACATTAAATACAGTAGTGTCGTAGACCTAAGTATTCATTAAGTACCAGCATCATGACAACATTAAATACAGTAGTGTAGTAGACCTAAGTATTCATTAAGTACCACCATCATGACAACATTAAATACAGTAGTGTCGTAGACCTAAGTATTCATTAAGTACCACCATCATGACAACATTAAATACAGTAGTGTAGTAGACCTAAGTATTCATGAAGTACCACCATCATGACAGCATTAAATACAGTAGTGTAGTAGACCTAAGTAGTCATTAAGTACCACCATCATGACAACATTAAATACAGTAGTGTCGTAGACCTAAGTATTCATTAAGTACCAGCATCATGACAACATTAAATACAGTAGTGTAGTAGACCTAAGTATTCATTAAGTACCACCATCATGACAACATTAAATACAGTAGTGTCGTAGACCTAAGTATTCATTAAGTACCACCATCATGACAACATTAAATACAGTAGTGTCGTAGACCTAAGTATTCATTAAGTACCAGCATCATGACAACATTAAATACAGTAGTGTAGTAGACCTAAGTATTCATTAAGTACCACCATCATGACAACATTAAATACAGTAGTGTCGTAGACCTAAGTATTCATTAAGTACCACCATCATGACAACATTAAATACAGTAGTGTAGTAGACCTAAGTATTCATGAAGTACCACCATCATGACAGCATTAAATACAGTAGTGTCGTAGACCTAAGTACCAGCATCATGACAACATTAAATACAGTAGTGTAGTAGACCTAAGTATTCATTAAGAACCACCATCATGACAACATTAAATACAGTAGTGTAGTAGACCTAAGTATTCATTAAGTACCACCATCATGACAACATTAAATACAGTAGTGTCGTAGACCTAAGTACCAGCATCATGACAACATTAAATACAGTAGTGTAGTAGACCTAAGTATTCATTAAGTACCAGCATCATGACAACATTAAATACAGTAGTGTAGTGGACCTAAGTATTCATTAAGTACCACCATCATGACAACATTAAATACAGTAGTGTAGTAGACCTAAGTATTCATTAAGTACCACCACCATGACAACATTAAATACAGTAGTGTAGTAGACCTAAGTATTCATTAAGTACCAGCATCATGACAACATTAAATACAGTCGTGTAGTAGACCTAAATATTCATTAAGTACCACCATCATGACAACATTCAATACAGTAGTGTAGTAGACCTAAGTATTCATTAAGTACCACCATCATGACAACATTAAATACAGTAGTGTAGTAGACCTAAGTATTCATTAAGTACCACCATCATGACAACATTAAATACAGTAGTATAGTAGACCTAAGTATTCATTAAGTACCACCATCATGACAACATTAAATGCAGTAGTGTAGTAGACCTAAGTAGTCATTAAGTACCACCATCATGACAACATTAAATACAGTAGTGTAGTAGACCTAAGTATTCATTAAGTACCAGCATCATGACAACATTAAATACAGTAGTGTAGTAGACCTAAGTATTCATTAAGTACCACCATCATGACAACATTAAATACAGTAGTGTAGTAGACCTAAGTATTCATTAAGTACCACCATCATGACAACATTAAATGCAGTAGTGTAGTAGACCTAAGTATTCATTAAGTACCACCATCATGACAACATTAAATGCAGTAGTGTAGTAGACCTAAGTATTCATTAAGTACCACCATCATGACAACATTAAATACAGTAGTGTAGTAGACCTAAGTATTCATTAAGTACCACCATCATGACAACATTAAATACAGTAGTGTAGTAGACCTAAGTATTCATTAAGTACCACCATCATGACAACATTAAATACAGTAGTATAGTAGACCTAAGTATTCATTAAGTACCACCATCATGACAACATTAAATACAGTAGTGTACTAGACCTAAGTATTCATTAAGTACCAGCATCATGACAACATTAAATACAGTAGTGTAGTAGACCTAAGTATTCATTAAGTACCAGCATTATGACAACATTAAATACAGTAGTGTAGTAGACCTAAGTATTCATTAAGTACCGCCATCATGACAACATTAAATACAGTAGTGTAGTAGACCCAAGTATTCATTAAGTACCACCATCATGACAACATTAAATACAGTAGTGTAGTAGACCTAAGTATTCATTAAGTACCAGCATCATGACAACATTAAATACAGTAGTGTAGTAGACCTAAGTATTCATTAAGTACAACAATCATGACAACATTAAATACAGTAGTGTAGTAGACCTAAGTATTCATTAAGTACCAGCATCATGACAACATTAAATACAGTAGTGTAGTAGACCTAAATATTCATTAAGTACCACCATCATGACAACATTAAATACAGTAGTCTAGTAGACCTAAGTATTCATTAAGTACCACCATCATGACAACATTAAATACAGTAGTGTAGTAGACCTAAGTATTCATTAAGTACCACCATCATGACAACATTAAATACAGTAGTATAGTAGACCTAAGTATTCATTAAGTACCACCATCATGACAACATTAAATACAGTAGTGTAGTAGACCTAAGTATTCATTAAGTACCACCATCATGACAACATTCAATACAGTAGTGTAGTAGACCTAAGTATTCATTAAGTACCACCATCATGACAACATTAAATACAGTAGTATAGTAGACCTAAGTATTCATTAAGTACCACCATCATGACAACATTAAATACAGTAGTGTAGTAGACCTAAGTATTCATTAAGTATCACCATCATGACAACATTAAATACAGTAGTGTAGTAGACCTAAGTATTCATTAAAACAAGGCAAAGGTTTTATTTAAGTATTTTTGGCCACTGTAACATTACACGCAATAACACTGTTTGGAATTTTTCAAATAAAACACTGTACTTCCATCAATGACATTGTGAGGGACAACATACAAAAAGTAACTGCAAATGTTGAGTGGCTTTTTAAACATATTTCTTGTAGTACGTCTCGGGATCATTCAAGCTGGAGCTGCTAAACATCAAAATAGGCATCACACCTTTTTAGTGGGAAGCAGTGCAGCCGCAGCGCTCCGATGATCACCCGCGTTAACACCTGTCACAGGTGTCTCGTTAACGCAGGAAGTGCTCTATTTGCTCAGCCCCGTCACCCGTGAAAGAAAGTGACATGACATGAGTGTCATGTCATGGGGCGGTTTAGCTCGGTTGGTAGAGTGGCCGTGCCAGCAACTTGAGGGTTGCAGGTTCGATTCCCGCTTCCGCCATCCTAGTCACTGCCGTTGTGTCCTTGGGCAAGACACTTTACCCACCTGCTCCCAGTGCCACCCACACTGGTTTAAATGTAACTTAGATATTGGGTTTCACTATGTAAAGCGCTTTGAGTCGCTAGAGAAAAAGCGCTATATAAATATAATTCACTTCACTTCATGACATGACTGACATGCTGTGTGTGCCTGCAGGCCGCTCCCTGCTGGACCGCTTGTGCCTGAGTCCAGACCAGGGCTGGTCTGAGGAGCAGGCCCAGGAAATGTGTCAGAGGATGCTGAGTCGGGGGCTGCTGCACACCTTCGCTGACAACGCCGCCGGTCGCCATGGTGACGCCAAGCCAACCTTCCAGGTAAGTCCCACTGGAACAGAAACATTTGTTTTTTTGCAAATAATCATTAACTTTAGAATTTGATGCCAGCAACACGTGACAAAGAAGTTGGGAAAGGTGGCAATAAATACTGATAAAGTCGAGGAATGCTCATCAAACACTTATTTGGAACATCCCACAGGTGTGCAGGCTAATTGGGAACAGGTGGGTGCCATGATTGGGTATAAAAACAGCTTCCCCCAAAAAATGCTCAGTCTTTCACAAGAAAGGATGGGGCGAGGTACACCCCTTTGTCCACAACTGCGGGAGAAAATAGTCAAACAGTTTAAGAACAACGTTTATAAAACTGCAATTGCAAGAAATTTAGGGATTTCAACATCTACGCTCCATAATATCATCAAAAGTTTCAGAGAATCTGGAGAAATCACTCCACGAAACCAACATTGAATGACCGTGACCTTCCATCCCTCAGACGGCACTGTATCAAAAACCGACATCATTGTCTAAAGGATATCACCACATGGGCTCAGGAACACTTCAGAAAACCTCTGTCACTAAATACAGTTTGTCGCTAACATCTGTAAGTGCAAGTTAAAGCTCTACTATGCAAAGCGGAAGCCATTTATCAACAACATCCACAAACGCCGCCGGCTTCTCTGGGGCCGATATCATCAATCAATCAATCAATGTTTACTTATACAGCCCTAAATCACTAGTGTCTCAAAGGGCTGCACAAACCACTACGACATCCTCGGTAGGCCCACATAAGGGCAAGGAAAACTCACACCCAGTGGGACGTCGGTGACAATGAGGACTATGAGAACCTTGGAGAGGAGGAAAGCAATGGATGTCGAGCGGGTCTAACACGATACTGTGAAAGTTCAATCCATAATGGATCCAACACAGTCGCGAGAGTCCAGTCCAAAGCGGATCCAACACAGCAGCGAGAGTCCCGTTCACAGCGGAGCCAGCAGGAAACCATCCCAAGCGGAGGCGGATCAGCAGCGCAGAGATGTCCCCAGCCGATACACAGGCGAGCAGTACATGGCCACCGGATCGGACCGGACCCCCTCCGCAAGGGAGAGTGGGACATAGGAGAAAAAGAAAAGAAACGGCAGATCAACTGGTCTAAAAATGGAGTCTATTTAAAGGCTAGAGTATACAAATGAGACTTAAATGCTTCTACTGAGGTGGCATCTCGAACTTTTATCATCTAAGATGGACTGACGAAAAGTGTTCTGTGGTCTGACGAGTCTTTGGAAATATTCTACATCATGTCATCCGGACCAAAGGGGAAGCTAATCCAGACTGTTATCGAAGCAAAGTTCAAAAGCCGGCATGTGTGATGGTATGGGGGTGCATTAGTGCCCAAGGCATGGGTAACTTACACATCTGTGAAGGCACCATTAATGCTGACCGGTCCATACAGGTTTTGGAGCAACATATGTTGTCATCCAAGCAACGTTATCATGGACGCCCCTGCTTATTTCAGCAAGACAATGCCAAGCTACAAGTTACAACAGCGTGGCTTCGTAGAAAAAGAGTGCGGGTACTTTCCTGGCCCGCCTTGCAGTCCAGACCTGTCTCCCATGGAAAATGTGTGGCGCATTATGAAGCGTAAAATACGACAGCGGAGACCCCGGACTGTTGAAGGACTGAAGCTCGACATAAAACAAGAATGGGAAAGAATTCCACTTTCAAAACTTCAACAATTAGTTTCCTCAGTTCCCAAAACGTTTATTGAGTGTTGTTAAAAGAAAAGGTGATGTAACACAGTGGTGAACATGCCCTTTCCCAACTACTTTGGCACGTGTTGCAGCCATGAAATTCTAAGTTGATGATTATTTGCAAAAAAAAAAAAAGTTTACGAGTTTGAACATCAAATATGTTGTCTTTGTAGCATATGAAACTGAATAAAAGGATTTGCAAATCATTGTATTCCGTTTATATTTACATCGAACACAATTTCCCAACTCGTATGGAAACGGGGTTCGTAGTTTATAGCACATAAGTTAGTTGGAGTTAAAAATCACACATTTCGCAATTCTACAAGATGTTTATGATCTCAAACGGGGATCCCATCATAAAGTCCGCTATCTAAATGTGTTTACAAGGCTGCTCTCCTTTTCTCTTCTACTTTACTCCCATACACAAGGCAAACATACTAGCAGCTACACCACAGCTAAGCACAGGAGCCGGACATGCTGTAATTGCTTTCCTTAATTCAACAACACAGCTGACATGAGTCAATACAAACAATAAACATTTGAAGCACGTGTGTCCAGTAACAAACGTGTCGGCGTCGCTCGACATGAGCTTCATTTAATGACTTATTGTGGCCACTATGTCGCCAAAAACACAATTATTGCTCCACTTGGATTGAAAGACTGCATAAGACGGACTTCTTTCACTTCATGTAGGATGTGTGATCGCTGCTGATCTGGTATCAGATCGATATCAGTATTGGCCAGTACACAAGGTGCCGATATCAATATTGTAAAAAAAAAAACACACCCCCAGTGGATATAATCATCCTAACAACCTGAGGCCGCAATATTTAACATATGTTGTTGCTCCATATAAGAAATTGAATCTAGTATTTTTCTATTTACAAAAAAAAAAACAGTCATAAATCAAATGATGTCCTTTTCATCCCAAGCGACAGTTTGTGCTTTATTTCTAGAACACATGTCAGGAAACATTTATGTCCTGTTCCGAAATAATGTTTCACCTTTTTAGACTTTCATAAATGATGACATTTTTAAATTGGCAGTTATTTACTGTATTTGTCCAAGTCTTGTAAAAGTGTCATCTGAAGTTATCTTTAAGATATTTGGTGAGATTTCCTGAAACTCTGCCAAAATTATTTTGCAGAATTAAAAAAAAATAAAAAATTTTGATTGGTGTAAACATTTTAGAAAAGTAATTGTGGAAAAACAATTCAAGACATTTTTATACACATTTTTAATGCACAAAAACCGTTTTTTTTTTGTTTTTTTACACTTTCTCATAATCTTTTACACCTATTTCAGACTTTCACAACTTCTACAGATTTGTCCAACATTTTCTTCACGTTCTCCTCCTGATTTCACCTCTGATGGTTCCGCACCATCCAAGTCATCACTTCCACTTTCACTTTCACTTTCACTTTCACTTTCAGCCAACGAGTGATGTCATGAGTCACTGTCAGCTGACCTCTTTGTGGTCACTGGGTGCTAGTTTGTATGTGTGTGTGTGTGTGTGATGTTTATCTTTATCTTGACCACAGCAACATCTGCCCGCAAGAACACTTGTGTCAAACACTACATCAGCAGTCACACAGGTGCACCATTGATGATGTCACGTGTAACTACTCCACGTTCCTGCTGGCTCCTTGTGCAGTCACACACACACACATACACACACACACACACACACACATGTGATCGTCCCCGTGGAAAAATAAAATCCTCTTCTTCTGTCCCCTCACAGTCTTTAATGCCCCCTTTAGTACTGTTAGGACCGCCACAGTCCTTCAGTCCTGTTAGGACCACCACCGTCCTTCAGTCCTGTTAGGACCACCACAGTCCTTCAGTCCTGTTAGGACCCCCACAGTCCTTCAGTCCTGTTAGGACGACCACAGTCCTTCAGTCCTGTTAGGACCACCACAGTCCTTCAGTCCTGTTAGGACCACCACAGTCCTTCAGTCCTGTTAGGACCGCCACAGTCCTTCAGTCCTGTTAGGACCACCACAAGCAGTGCAGTAGCCACATTAGCATTAGTTAGCTCTCTTTTAGAAACACATCCTGTACATTAACAGACTTTAGAGGCACCTGATGGACACATGAAGCTGCCACAAACGTCTCCCAATTTCCTTATTTACTCCTTTTCAACTGAAACTTAGTTACTCCTTTTCAACAGAAACTTTGTTACGCCTTTTCAACAGAAACTTAGTTACGCCTTTTCAACAGAAACTAAGTTACTCCTTTTCAACAGAAACTTAGTTACTCCTTTTCTACAGAAACTTAGTTACGCCTTTTCAACAGAAACTTAGTTACGCCTTTTCAACAGAAACTTAGTTACTCCTTTTCAACAGAAACTTAGTTACGCCTTTTCAACAGAAACTTAGTTACTCCTTTTCAACAGAAACTTAGTTACGCCTTTTCAACAGATACTAAGTTACTCATTTTCAACAGAAACTTAGTGACTCCTTTTCAACAGAAACTAAGTTACTCCTTTTCAACAGAAACTTTGTTACGCCTTTTCAACAGAAACTTAGTTACTCCTTTTCAAAGGAAACTAAGTTACTCCTTTTCAACAGAAACTTTGTTACTCCTTTTCAACAGAAACTTAGTTACGCCTTTTCAACAGAAACTAAGTTACGCCTTTTCAACAGAAACTTAGTTACTCCTTTTCAACAGAAACTTAGTTATGCCTTTTCAACAGAAACTAAGTTACTCCTTTTCAATAGAAACTTAGTTACTCCTTTTCAACAGAAACTTAGTTACGCCTTTTCAACAGAAACTTACTTACTCCTTTTCAACAGAAACTTAGTTACGCCTTTTCAACAGAAACTAAGTTACTCCTTTTGAACCGAAACTAAGTTACTCATTTTCAAAAGAAACTTAGTTACGCCTTTTCAACAGAAACTAAGTTACTCATTTTCAACAGAAACTTAGTTACTCCTTTTCAACAGAAACTTAGCTACTCCTTTTCAACAGAAACTTAGTTACAGAAACTAAGTTACTCCTTTTCAACAGAAACTTAGTTACTCCTTTTCAACAGAAACTTAGTTACGCCTTTTCAACAGAAACTAAGTTACTCCTTTTCAACAGAAACTTAGTTACTCCTTTTCAACAGAAACTTAGTTACGCATTTTCAACAGAAACTTAGTTACGCCTTTTCAACAGAAACTTAGTTACGCCTTTTCGACAGAAACTTAGTTACGCCTTTTCAACAGAAGCTAAGTTACTCCTTTTCAACAGAAACTTAGTTACTCCTTTTCAACAGAAAATTAGTTACGCCTTTTCAACAGAAACTTAGTTACGCCTTTTCAACAGAAACTTAATTACGCCTTTTCAACAGAAACTTAGTTACTCCTTTTCAACAGAAACTTAGTTACTCCTTTTCAACAGAAACCAAGTTACTCCTTTTCAACAGAAACTTAGTTACGCCTTTTCAACAGAAACTAAGTTACTCCTTTTCAACAGAAACTTAGTTACGCCTTTTCAACAGAAACTTAGTTACGCCTTTTCAACAGAAACTTATGTACGCCTTTTCAACAGAAACTTAGTTATGCCTTTTCAACAGAAACTTACTTACTCCTTTTCAACAGAAACTTAGTTACGCCTTTTCAACAGAAAGATGTCAGTTCAAATCCCGTTTGGAGTGGAATTGTCAGAAATGTCAAGTATGTGAATGTGTTGTCCTGCAGGTAGAGCAGCTGTACACCTGGGCCACGGTGGGCCTGCCAGTGTCCTCACACCTGTGGGAGCTCTATGGGGGGAGAACCCTGCAGAACTCTACTTCACCTGTGCAGAACAAGACCGCTGCAGGAGCAAAGCCACACCTGCAGGTAGGTCACCTGCACACCACATGACCACCTCACCTGCAGACAGGTCACCTGCACACCACATGACCACCTCACCTGCAGACAGGTAGACCACACATGAGAGGACAACCTCACCTGCAGACAGGTCACCTGCACACCACATGACCACCTCACCTGCAGACAGGTCACCTGCACACCACATGACCACCTCACCTGCAGACAGGTCACCTGCACACCACATGACCACCTCACCTGCAGACAGGTAGACCACACATGAGAGGACAACTCCGAGATATAAACTACGATGATGGTGTTTATGTTTCATAAATATCAAATGATTGTCAACTTGTGTCATTACACTTTAAGAACTCCCTCCTTCACGTCATTATTTACAGCTTGTCCCTTTCTGGACGTCATTATTTACTCATTTGCAAAATATAAAAAGCACATATTAAAATAGCTTGAGCATGCGATACATTTTTTCACCCGCTAGAGGTCAGGCTTGTCCAGTTTAAAACAGACACGCAACCTCCCTTCATTTTTACAACTATCACAAGTCCAGAATTACAGTAGTTTTCAACAAGCAGGTCTCATAGGTCCCATCATAATGTGTTATTTAAAATAAACAATCTGAACCATTACATTAGTTTTTAACAGGCAGGTCTCATAGGTCCCATCATAATGTGTTATTTAAAATAAACAATCTGAACCATTACATTAGTTTTTAACAGGCAGGTCTCATAGGTCCCATCATAATGTGTTATTTAAAATAAACAATCTGAATCATTACGTTAGTTTTCAACAAGCAGGTCTCATAGGTCCCATCATAATGTGTTATTTAAAATAAACAATCTGAATCATTACAATAGTTTTTAACAAGCAGGTCTCATAGGTCCCATCATAATGTGTTATTTAAAATAAACAATCTGAATCATTACAGTAGTTTTTAACAAGCAGGTCTCATAGGTCCCATCATAATGTGTTATTTAAAATAAACAATCTGAATCATTACAGTAGTTTTTAACAAGCAGGTCTCATAGGTCCCATCATAATGTGTTATTTAAAATAAACAATCTGAATCATTACAGTAGTTTTTAACAAGCAGGTCTCATAGGTCCCATCATAATGTGTTATTTAAAATAAACAATCTGAATCATTACAGTAGTTTTTAACAAGCAGGTCTCATAGGTCCCATCATAATGTGTTATTTAAAATAAACAATCTGAATCATTACATTAGTTTTTAACAAGCAGGTCTCATAGGTCCCATCATAATGTGTTATTTAAAATAAGCAATCTGAATCATTACATTAGTTTTTAACAAGCAGGTCTCATAGGTCCCATCATAATGTGTTATTTAAAACAATCTGAATCATTACATTAGTTTTTAACAAGCAGGTCTCATAGGTCCCATCATAATGTGTTATTTAAAATAAACAATCTGAATCATTACAGTAGTTTTTAACAAGCAGGTCTCATAGGTCCCATCATAATGTGTTATTTAAAATAAACAATCTGAATCATTACATTAGTTTTTAACAAGCAGGTCTCATAGGTCCCATCATAATGTGTTATTTAAAATAAACAATCTGAATCATTACATTAGTTTTTAACAAGCAGGTCTCATAGGTCCCATCATAATGTGTTATTTAAAACAAGCATTCTCTGAATGCTTGTTTAAATATATATATATATTTTTTTACTTTGCGTCTTATAACTTTCAGAAAGACATTTTTAGAGAATAAATACAACCTTAAAAAAGATTTTAGGATTTTTAAACACATATACCTTTTTACCTTTTAAATTCCTTCCTCTTCATTCCTGACGATTTAAATCAATGTTCAAGTAAATTTATTTTTTTTATTGTAAAGAATAAATACATTTTAATTTAATTCTTCATTTTAGCTTCTGTTTTTGTGACGAAGAATATTTGTGAAATATTTCCTCAAACTTATTATGAATAAAATTCCCCCCAAAAATTATTCTGGCAAATCTAAAAAAATCTGTAGAATCAAATTTAAATCTTATTTCAAAGTCTTTTGAATTTAAAAAAAAAAAAAAGTTGTTCTGGAAAATCTAGAAGAAATAATGATTTGTCTTTGTTAGAAATATAGCTTGGTCCAATTTGTTATATATTCTAACAAAGTCACAGATTGGATTTTAACTTATTTAAAACATGTCATCAAAATTCAAAAATGTATCTTAATCAGGAAAAGTTATTAATGATGTTCCATAAATTCCTTTTTTTTTTTTTTTTTTCAAAAAATTTGAATAAGCTAGTTTTCCTCTTAATTTGAATTTTGAATTTTAAAGAGTCGAAATTGAAGATAAACTATGTGTCAAAATGTAATTTTCATTTTTTTGGTGTTTTCTCCTTGTTTAAATCGTTCAATTAAGTGTTTTTTTTCATCATTTATTCTCAAAGGAAAAACCTTACATAAAGGAAAAAAAATGTACGACAGAATGACTGACAGAAATATCTGATAGAGTCTAGACATGATGGACTTAGTTGTCCATGAGGTCTGATAGAGTCTAGACATGATGGACTTAGTTGACCATGAGGTCTGATGAAGTCTAGACATGATGGACTTAGTTGTCCATGAGGTCTGATGAAGTCTAGACATGATGGACTTAGTTGTCCATGAGGTCTGATGAAGTCTAGACATGATGGACTTAGTTGTCCATGAGGTCTGATGAAGTATAGACATGATGGACTTAGTTGACCATGAAGTCTGATGGAGTCTAGATATGATGGACTTAGTTGTCCATGAGGTCTGATAGAGTCTAGACATGATGGACTTAGTTGACCATGAAGTCTGATGGAGTCTAGATATGATGGACTTAGTTGTCCATGAGGTCTGATAGAGTCTAGACATGATGGACTTAGTTGACCATGAAGTCTGATAGAGTCTAGACATGATGGACTTAGTTGACCATGAAGTCTGATGGAGTCTAGATATGATGGACTTAGTTGTCCATGAGGTCTGATAGAGTCTAGACATGATGGATTTAGTTGACCGTGAGGTCTGATGGAGTCTAGACATGATGGACATAGTTGTCCATGAGGTTTGATGGAGTCTAGACATGATGGACTTAGTTGTCCATGAGGTCTGATATAATCAAGACATGATGGACTTAGTTGGTCATGAGGTCTGATGGAGTCTAGACATGATGGATTTAGTTGACCGTGAGGTCTGATGGAGTCTAGACATGATGGACATAGTTGTCCATGAGGTTTGATGGAGTCTAGACATGATGGACTTAGTTGTCCATGAGGTCTGATATAATCAAGACATGATGGACTTAGTTGACCATCAGGTCTGATATAATCAAGACATGATGGACTTAGTTGGTCATGAGGTCTGATGGAGTCTAGACATGATGGACTTAGTTGACCATGAGGTCTGATGAAGTCTAGGCATGATGGACTTAGTTGACCACAAGGTCTGATAGAGTCTAAACATGATGGACTTAATTGTCCATGAGGTCTGATGAAGTCTAGACATGATGGACTTAGTTGACCATGAGGTCTGATATAGTCAAGACATGATGGACTTAGTTGACCATGAGGTCTGATGGAGTCTAGACATGATGGACTTAGTTGTCCATGAGGTCTGATGGAGTCTAGACATGATGGACTTAGTTGACCATGAGGTCTGATATAGTCAAGACATGATGGACTTAGTTGACCACAAGGTCTGATAGAGTCTAAACATGATGGACTTAATTGTCCATGAGGTCTGATGAAGTCTAGACATGATGGACTTAGTTGACCATGAGGTCTGATATAGTCAAGACATGATGGACTTAGTTGACCATGAGGTCTGATGGAGTCTAGACATGATGGACTTAGTTGACCATGAGGTCTGATGGAGGCTAGACATGACGGACTTAGTTGACCATGAGGTCTGATGAAGTGTAAACATGATCGACTTAGTGGTCCATGAGGTCTGATGGAGTCTAGACATGATGGACTTAGTTGTCCATGAGGTCTGATGGAGTCAAGACATGATGGACTTAGTTGTCCATGAGGTCTGATGGAGTCTAGATATGATGGACTTAGTTGTCCATGAGGTCTGATAGAGTCTAGACATGATGGACTTAGTTGTCCATGAGGTCTGATGAAGTCTAGATATGATGGACTTAGTTGTCCATGAGGTCTGATAGAGTCTAGACATGATGGACTTAGTTGTCCATGAGGTCTGATGAAGTCTAGACATGATGGACTTAGTTGTCCATGAGGTCTGATAGAGTCTAGACATGATGGATTTAGTTGACCATGAGGTCTGATGAAGTCTAGATATGATGGACTTAGTTGTCCATGAGGTCTGATAGAGTCTAGACATGATGGATTTAGTTGACCGTGAGGTCTGATGGAGTCTAGACATGATGGATTTAGTTGACCGTGAGGTCTGATGGAGTCTAGACATGATGGACTTAGTTGTCCATGAGGTCTGATGGAGTCAAGACATGATGGACTTAGTTGTCCATGAGGTCTGATGGAGTCTAGACATGATGGACTTAGTTGTCCATGAGGTCTGATAGAGTCTAGACATGATGGACTTAGTTGTCCATGAGGTCTGATGAAGTCTAGACATGATGGACTTAGTTGTCCATGAGGTCTGATAGAGTCTAGACATGATGGATTTAGTTGACCGTGAGGTCTGATGGAGTCTAGACATGATGGATTTAGTTGACCGTGAGGTCTGATGGAGTCTAGACATGATGGACTTAGTTGACCATGAGGTCTGATGAAGTCTAGATATGATGGACTTAGTTGTCCATGAGGTCTGATAGAGTCTAGACATGATGGATTTAGTTGACCGTGAGGTCTGATGGAGTCTAGACATGATGGATTTAGTTGACCGTGAGGTCTGATGGAGTCTAGACATGATGGACTTAGTTGACCATGAGGTCTGATGAAGTCTAGACATGATGGACTTAATTGTCCATGAGGTCTGATGAAGTCTAGACATGATGGACTTAGTTGACCATGAGGTCTGATGAAGTCTAGACATGATGGACTTAGTTGACCATGAGGTCTGATGAAGTCTAGACATGATGGACTTAGTTGACCACAAGGTCTGATAGAGTCTAAACATGATGGACTTAATTGTCCATGAGGTCTGATGAAGTCTAGACATGATGGACTTAGTTGTCCATGAGGTCTGATGGAGTCTAGACATGATGGACTTAGTTGACCATGAGGTCTGATATAGTCAAGACATGATGGACTTAGTTGACCACAAGGTCTGATAGAGTCTAAACATGATGGACTTAATTGTCCATGAGGTCTGATGACGTCTAGACATGATGGACTTAGTTGTCCATGAGGTCTGATGGAGTCTAGACATGATGGACTTAGTTGACCATGAGGTCTGATATAGTCAAGACATGATGGACTTAGTTGACCATGAGGTCTGATGGAGTCTAGACATGATGGACTTAGTTGTCCATGAGGTCTGATGGTGTCTAGACATGATTGACTTAGTTGTCCATGAGGTCTGATGGTGTCTAGACATGATGGACTTAGTTGACCATGAGGTCTGATGGAGTCTAGACATGACGGACTTAGTTGACCATGAGGTCTGATGAAGTGTAAACATGATCGACTTAGTGGTCCATGAGGTCTGATGGAGTCTAGACATGATGGACTTAGTTGACCATGAGGTCTGATGGAGTCTAGACATGACGGACTTAGTTGACCATGAGGTCTGATGAAGTCTAGATATGATGGACTTAGTTGTCCATGAGGTCTGATAGAGTCTAGACATGATGGATTTAGTTGACCGTGAGGTCTGATGGAGTCTAGACATGATGGACTTAGTTGACCATGAGGTCTGATGGAGTCTAGACATGATGGACTTAGTTGACCATGAGGTCTGATGGAGTCTAGACATGATGGACTTAGTTGTCCATGAGGTCTGATGGAGTCTAGACATGATGGATTTAGTTGACCGTGAGGTCTGATGGAGTCCAGACATGATGGACTTAGTTGACTGTGAGGTCTGATGGAGTCCAGACATGATGGACATAGTTGTCCATGAGGTCTGATGGAGTCTAGACATGATGGACATAGTTGTCCATGAGGTCTGATGGAGTCTGGACATGATGGACTTAGTTGTCAATGAGGTCTGATGGAGTGTAGACATGATGGACTTAGTTGTCAATGAGGTCTGATGGAGTCTAGACATGATGGACATAGATGTCCATGAGGTCTGATGGAGTCTGGACATGATGGACTTAGTTGTCAATGAGGTCTGATGGAGTCTAGACATGATGGACTTAGTTGACCATGAGGTCTGATGGAGTCTAGACATGATGGACTTAGTTGACCATGAGGTCTGATGAAGTGTAAACATGATGGACTTAGTTGACCATGAGGTCTGATGAAGTGTAAACATGATGGACTTAGTTGTCCATGAGGTCTGATAGAGTCTAGACATGATGGACTTAATTGTCCATGAGGTCTGATGTAGTCAAGACATGACGGACTTAGTTGACCATGATGTTTGATGGAGTCTAGACATGATGGACTTAGTTGACCATGAGGTCTGATGAAGTGTAGACATGATGGACTTAGTTGTCCATGAGGTCTGATATAGTCTAGACATGATAGACTTAGTTGATCATTATGTTTGATGGAGTCTAGACATGATGCACTTAGTTGTCCATGAGGTCTGATAGAGTCTAGACATGATGGACTTAGTGGTTCATGAGGTCTGATGGAGTCTAGACATGATGGACTTAGTTGTCCATGAGGTCTGATAGAGTCTAGACATAATGGACTTAGTTGACTGAGAGGTCTGAAGGAGTCTAGACATGATGGACTTAGTGGTTCATGAGGTCTGATGGAGTCTAGACATGAAGGACTTAGTTGACCGCCTCTTTCAAGTGGACGGTGTTGGAACACGAGTCTAAGAAGTCTTTTGTTTCCACAGAGCGATCCCAGCAGGTTGAAGTCCGCTCAGTCTTCCTCGGAGGATGAAGGCGGCTTCATATCCCAGCTGGAGAAGACAATCCAGGACCTCCGTGTGAAGGTGGCCGTCCTGCAGAGCCAGCAGCTCAGCGGGGGTCCGGAGGTGTTGGTCCAGACGTCACCAGTGAAGGAGAAGTGGGGAGCTGAGGTGGGATTCATCTGCACTTGTCAGCAGACCGGGACCCCTCCCCCACCGCCCTTACCTGGCCTTGCACCTTGTCCTCCCCCACCTCCACCCCCATTGCCTGGGCCTGCGCCATGTCCCCCTCCACCGCCACCGCCACCGCCCCCTGGTTTCGGCGGTCCGCCCCCACCGCCCCCTCCACCCCCAGGTATGGGCCCCCCCTCCGCCGCCCCCGCCCCCTGGAATGATGGGCCCCCCGCCTCCGCCAGCGCCCCCAGGTCTTGGCCCCCCCCTACCACCGCCACCACCGGGGCCCGTGCTCTCCAAATCGGCGCAGGAAGCGGCCCCCGCCAAGGCCATGGTGGAGCCCCCCAAGCCAATGAAGCCGCTGTACTGGACGCGCATTCAGCTCCACGCTAAGAAGTAAGATGAAGATCTCTCTGCTTGTTCTCCACTTAAGATAAACATCGGCCTCAAGCGCTGTGAGCCAGTAATGATGGCAACCTTGCGGAAAATGATGCAGGCCAGACTCCGTGACCACCATTTGTCTTCCTAAACAAGAACACGTGACCACAATCCACTTCAAGGAGCAGTAGAGTGGAAAGCGAAGTTGCTCCAAATTTCTTCATTTATATCCGATTTATGACACCAAATGACTTATGATCAAAATAGTATCAATCTTACATTTTGAGAGATAATGAGCTAGTCACGTCGTCGCCTGGGGTCGCGCTAGGAACCAGAGATCACTTCCCTATCAACAACAATGCTTATCAGGCAGACTTCGCGAGAGCCAACAATCATTACTTTGGGAACAATTATGAGTATTTTTCAGCCCGAACACAAAGAGGATGAGCAATTCCGTTTCATTGTGACGCTATAGCATTAGCAACATTGTTAACCAAACTAACAATAACAAACCAGAATAAATCAATCACTTCCTGTAATATTTGTCGACCGGCGGGACGCTCACATAATTCCGTTTAGATGAAGATTCAATCCCAATCCTCACATTTTGTGATATGAAAGTGTGGCAGCCTGTGGGTCCACGGCCACGTTTGTCTACTAGCAGGTGAGAGATGCATGAATTTGTTACGACATAGTGGTGCCAAATTGGTCCCTTCGTGGATGCGTCGGCATGAACACAGCAAACGGTAAGTGTAAATGATTTATTACACTTAACAAAAACAGACTATGAAGAAAAACACTGGAGCTAACAAACAAAAATAAACCAAGGGCGCTAGCATGAAAGCTAGGAATAGAAAATACAAAAACTATACTTGGCACGAAGCACACAAAAGAGTAAACAAAAAAAAACATTCAGCATGAAAGCTGGAATATCGAGTGGCTTAGCATAAGAGCTAGCGAGAAAATACATACGGGTAGTAGACAGTCGTGAATGTTGCTCGAAGGCAAATTAGAGTCGCAGAAAGAATGACGAAAAGGGACGGGCTTAAATAGGTGAGTAATCAAAAAGTGACAGGTGTGCAGAAACCGTGATTAGCAGGTGGGATCAATGACTGACTAAACAGGAAGTAAGAGCGTAGAACAACAGAGTGATACAACAACTGGAAGTATAAACCATATGTGGTGATCCAAGTAGCGGATCGCAACAGAATTAGAACTTAGAATTGACTTTTAGCAAAGTTAGTTAAATCAGCCAGTGTCAACAATAGCAGCGTAAGCTAGCATTAGCTCGCTGCTATCAATGCACCACTAAAATAGTCCGTCTGCGTTAGTGCTCGTAATAACAACATCGCTCGTATTTGGTTCATTTCTCAGCTAAATTGAGTATTGTTGGCACTTTCTGGAGGTTTTTAAGAGAGGACCCTCCATCTGTTGACTCAATTGTTACATATTTATTAAGCATTTAAAATGGATAAAAAAATAAAAGAAAAGCATATGTGTTCTTGTCTTGTTACACATGCTTGTATTATCATTAAACACATTTGACTTGTTTACAAAAATGTATCTTTCATAAATAAATAAATATAAATGATATATATATAAATGAGGTAGATCCCCCCGAGTTGGTCAATTGAAAAGTAGCTCGCCTGCAGAAAAAGTGTGGGCACCCCTGCTTTAGAAGGACACAATGCTAGGCCGCTAAAGTCCACTTGTGTGCTCCCTGCAGACCAGCCGGCTCACTGGTGTGGGAGAACATCCAGGAGCCCACCGTGGACTTTGAAGAATTTGTGGAACTCTTCTCCAAAAGTGCTATGAAAGAAAAGAAAAAGCCCATTTCAGACACAATCAGCAAATCCAAAGCCAAGCAGGTATGTGTGGTTTTTATTGTATTTTTTTTGGGGGGGGGTGGATTTTTGTGTTACCTGGGGTGCCTCAAGGTTCACATCTTGTCCCACTTCTTGTCTCATTGGTGGCTACTAAAACTCACTTCTGACGTAAACAGAAGCCAGACCGGAACATGAAAATATGTTTGGGGCTCATTTTAACCTTCATGAAATGCAACGAGAGCGCTAAACAACAACAACAACAACAACAACAACAACAACAACACAGCACTTTTTCTAAAGAAATACACTTTGATTGATTGATTGATAATTACAATCAAGATGCATTCACGAACCTGGGAGACAAGAGAAACGGAGCCTGCTCTGATAAAAGGACAGTCAGGATCAACATTGCCCAGGCTGAGCTCAAAGACGAGAGATTTCAGGCCTCGTGTTTGTTTCTGCTGAACTAGTAAGTGACTTTCAATGCTCGAATGAAAATGCTAATGCTAATGTTAGCTATTGGAAATTTGTGTGGTAGCATTGAATAGCCAACACACTACTTCCTTCCAAAATAACTCTCCCGCCAGTCTTGCTTTGCTTCGGACCTGCATCCGCCCCGATACAATCTTGGTGGTAGCGTCATGTTTGTATTCTTGGTAGTAGTGTCATGTTTGTATTCTTGGTAGTAGTGTCATGTTTGTTTTCTTGGTAGTAGTGTCATGTTTGTATTCTTGGTAGTAGTGTCATGTTTGTATTCTTGGTAGTAGTGTCATGTTTGTTTTCTTGGTAGTAGCGTCATGTTTGTATTCCTGGTAGTAGCGTCATGTTTGTATTCTTGGTAGTAGTGTAATGTTTGTATTCTTGGTAGTAGTGTCATGTTTGTATTCTAGGTAGTTGCGTCATGTTTGTTGTCTTGGTAGTAGTGTCATGTTTGTATTCTTGGTAGTAGCGTCATGTTTGTATTCTTGGTAGTAACGTCATGTTTGTTTTCTTGGTAGTAGCGTCATGTTTGTTTTCTTGGTAGTAGCGTCATGTTTGTATTCTTGGTAGTAGTGTCATGTTTGTATTCTTGGTAGTAGCGTCATGTTTGTATTCTTTGTAGTAATGTCATGTTTGTATTCTTGGTAGTAGTGTCATGTTTGTATTCTTGGTAGTAGCGTCATGTTTGTATTCTTGGTAGTAGCGTCATGTTTGTTGTCTTGGTAGTAGCGTCATGTTTGTATTCTTGGTAGTAGCGTCATGTTTGTATTCTTGGTAGTAACGTCATGTTTGTTTTCTTGGTAGTAGTGTCATGTTTGTTTTCTTGGTAGTAGCGTCATGTTTGTTGTCTTGGTAGTAGCGTCATGTTTGTATTCTTGGTAGTAGCGTCATGTTTGTTGTCTTGGTAGTAGCGTCATGTTTGTTTTCTTGGTAGTAGCGTCATGTTTGTATTCTTGGTAGTAGTGTCATGTTTGTATTCTTGGTAGTAGCGTCATGTTTGTATTCTTGGTAGTAGCGTCATGTTTGTATTCTTGGTAGTAGCGTCATGTTTGTATTCTTGGTAGTAGCCTCATGTTTGTATTCTTGGTAGTAGATCACTAGATCAACTCTCAGGGATCTCTCCACCCTAGATAACTCGATCACCTCCCGAGGACCTCTCCACCTTAGATCAATAGATCACCTCTCAGGGATCTCTCCACCCTTGATAACTAGATCACCTCCTGGGGATCTCTCCACCCTAGATCACTAGATCACCTCTTAGGGATCTCTCCACCTTAGACCACTAGATCACCTCTTAGGGATCTCTCCACCTTAGACCACTAGATCACCTCTCAGGGATCACTCCACCCTTGATAACTAGATCACCTCCTGGGGATCTCTCCACCTTAGATCACTAGATCACCTCCCGGGGATCTCTCCTCCATAGATCACTAGATCACCTCTCAGGGATCTCTCCACCATAGATCACTAGATCACCTCCTGGGGATCTCTCCACCCTTCACACTTCAAAAAGAAGAAGAAAGTCACATTTTGGTGGCTGGATCACATGCACACAAAAAAAGTCACAACAAAAAGCAAGTAAATGGTGACAAAAGCATGTCAAAAGTGACACCAAAAAGCAAAGTAGAGTGGGAAAAACAAATAAATACGACAATAAAAAAGGAATAAAACTACAAAAAAATATGACAATTTTTATTAATTTTTTTCTTTCTTCTCACTTGTTTCCCTTCTTTCCTTTCTTCCCCTCCCTATGTCTATAAGTTCTGATTCACTACATGTCAGTGATGGCTTCCAGGTTACTTCCCATTTCTTCATATTTGTAGAGTTTATAACTTATTTTTTTTCAAGCATTATTATGTTGACAATCTCCTGAAGTTGGCCTTTCCCACACTTTGAGGGTGAGTCTTCTGGTCCAAACCATGCCGAGAAGCAACACAGCTGTAACAAGATAAGATGAACATTTGTAGTCAACAACATTAAGACCAGTTCTAACTTAGAGGGAAGAGGTACTCAAGACTACTGCCAGGTTCAAACACCGAACTATCTATTACACAAGACAAGAAGAAGGAATCAGCAGCGACCGAGTTGAATTTTGCTCATGAGGAGAGACGTATTGGGTTGGACACTCAGTTACAATTTCACTCTGCGCTCTAAGGTACAGTCCCACGTGCTCCTCTATTTATTCGGGAGGTCCCTGGTTAACATCACTGAGGCCACTTCTGAAAGGAGGATGTAATGTATGCATCCCCAGTAGACACAATATGTGATTATACAGAATGGAAATGTGCTGACACCCATAATTTTGCCCTGTCTCTGCTTTTTTTTGGGTTGAGGTACTCGATGTCCGTCCTTGGCTGTCAGAGACAAACTGCTGATGCGAGACAACTCGCAATTGAAGATTACAAGTTGTGTGCCTTTGCACAGTTAGAAAAGTACAACTTCGGCACAATTGATAATAACTATAGCAACGGCCTTTTAAGCATAAGAGTTGTGTGATAACTTATACATAATTCTAACAACTACTATATTTGGTGAAGGTGACTATGTGGGCGTTATTTCACGTGGAAACTGTTTTGATGTGGAAACTAAGAAAATCTACTTGAGTTCTTTAATATCAATTAGTGCGATACGAGAGTGTATTTGCTGCTGGTATCAGTTATATGCTCCATCATAGAAGGCTGAGTTGTTTTATTTCCGTGTGCTGCTGTCATCTGGCACAGCTCTCAGCCTCGGCCAGGACACATCTTTCATCTTCACAACATTTCTCCATTTCAAGTATTTCAATAATAGAGGGAAGGTGGCCCAGGAGCAAACGTGCTTCTTAGGAATGCAAATGGGAGCAGGCGACTTTCAACATGGGGCCAACTTCTAAAAATTTTAGTAAAGTTGTACTTGTACTTTAAACATTTATTGCCAAAATTGTACGTGCCAAAGATCATCTGGTTTTCTTTTCTTTCTTTTTAAAAAAAAATGATTTTTCAAGAAGGTCTGAGAACATTTAAGTGGACTTGGAATGATTTCAAGCTTCACAAACATGAAAAATAAACGTGACTGAAATATTGTGTGATGATCTGTGGTCTACATCATGTTTTGTTTAGTCACGTATTGTTAGTTTTGGACTCCATTAGTTCCTGTTTATCTGCACCCTTGTTTATTTTAAAAGCCCCGTTTCCATATGAGTTGGGAAATTGTGTTAGATGTAAATATAAACGGAATACAATGATTTGCAAATCATTTTCAACCCATATTCAGTTGAATATGCTACAAAGACAAGATATTTGATATTCAAACTCATAAACTTTCATTTTTTTTTGCAAACAATGATTAAGTTAGAATTTCCTGGCTGCAACACGTGCCAAAGTAGTTGGGAAAGGGCATGTTCACCACTGTGTTACATCACCTTTTATTTTAACAACACTCAATAAACGTTTGGGAACTGAGGAAACTAATTGTTGAAGCTTTGAAAGTGGAATTCTTTCCCATTCTTGTTTTATGTAGTGCTTCAGTCCTATTTTACGCTTCATAATGCGCCACACATTTTCCATGGGAGACAGGTCTGCACTGCAGACAGGCCAGGAAAGTACCCTCACTCTTTTTTTTATGAAGCCACGCTGTTGTAACATGTGTTGAATGTGGCTTGGCATTGTCTTGCTGAAATAAGCAGGGGCGTCCATGAAAAAGACGGCGCTTAGATGGCAGCATATGTTGTTCCGAAACCTGTATGTACCTTTCAGCATTAATGGTGCCTTCACAGATGTGTAAGTTACCCATGCCTTGGCCACTAATGCACCCCCATACCATCACACATGCTGGCTTTTGAACTTTGCGTCGATAACAATCTGGATGGTTCTTTTCCTCTTTCTTTCCGAGGACACAAATATCCACAGTTTCCAAAAACAATTTGAAATGTGGACTCGTCAGACCACAGAACACTTTTCCACTTTGCATCAGTTCATCTTAGATGAGCTCGGGCCCAGCGTAGCCGGCGGCGTTTCTGGATGTTGTTGATAAATGGCTTTTGATTTGCATAGTAGAGTTTTAACTTGCACTTACAAATGTAGCGACCAACTGTAGTTACTGACAGTGTTTTTCTGAAGTGTTCCTGAGCCCATGTGGTGATATCCTTTAGACGCAGCCACACTTGAGTGTCAGCAAAAAAAGCGCCGAGTGGTCATATAAATGTTAGTGGTCTCCCACACATGAAGAAAGGCCAAAGTGGGCAGCAATGACGACTCCTCTGGTCTGCAGGTGCCGGAGTAAAGATGCTGTCTCATGTCATTGATGACTTGTCCTCTCTTCCTCTGGTCTGCAGGTGCTGAAGCTGCTGAGCAACAAGCGCTCTCAGGCTGTTGGCATCCTCATGTCCAGCATCCATCTGGACATGAAGGACATCCAGAACGGTGAGTGTCTTGATGACATCACCACATGAGCACTTATGTCATTGGTTCCTGCCTTCAAAAGTTGCTCTCGTGGAAGAGTGTTTTGCCCATTGATATGAATTTAAATCAATTTAATCAGGGATCGACCCCCAATAATGTCACTTTTTGATGAGAAATATTGTTTCAAACAACGCAGTAGAATGTACTACAATAGTTGTATGAAGTACTAGCAACATCTTGGAGAGTGGACTTCGACACCATCTCCTTCAACCTCCATCTCGGTCAAACACACCATCGGAATACAATAGAATGGTTTTATTGTCACTATTACAGTGAACAGGTTCAAAGAACAACAAAATAGGAGTGGATCCCCCAAGGTGGATACTTATTAATTTAGTAATATAAATAGTGAAAAAGAAGATATGTATGTGTGTATGTATGTATATATATTAGGGCTGGGCAACGATTAAAAATTGTAATCGAAGTTAATCGCACTATTTCTCTGATTAATCGCGATTAACTGCATTGTATACGCAAAGCCCAATAATGAATTTAAAAGTAGTGTGTAGTGCACCTTTATTGGAATATTCTCCCACATGAACAAAAGCGCCAAAACATTTGTTGTGCAAACACAATTTAAATCAGTCCTTGTTAAACAGTAGCAGTAAAATAGCATATTTTATGAAAATCAACTCCAAAAATGTAAATACAAACATTTAAGCTTATTGCCACTGCCAGGGTATTTAAGTTATCCTGTTTGTTATGGAAAATAAATATAATCTACATACAAATCTCTGAGCCACAATCATAACATCTGAACAGGCAATTTCTGAGGTAACAGCAGAAACATTTTTTTTTTATCAGGGATCTTATGTTTAAAAAACCTATATTATAGGTAGTGGGCTGTTTTAGGGAATTTTTGATCAAATTATCCGTAGTAGCAATATTAATAATGTTGGATTTATTCTGCGTAGTGCACTTAAAATAATTATGACCATATCTACGAATTGATATGATGGGAATTTTGCTTGGTGCTTTGATAAACTGAACGCATCATATACATGGTACTATATTGTGATGTTATGAGCCAGCGAAAAAAAGAACTACCCTACCCAGCATGCAACAGGAGTGAGGAGCATGCGCGGTAGCCCGGTATAGGTTGTGTCGCCATGACAACATCTTGTATGTTGTGATATGCACGCTCTGAAAGCAAACGTTAAGAACTCAGCCAACACTCCTGGTCTGCATTATTCATAAATAGACAGACAACACATATAATCCGCTGCTTCACAGGCCGCTGGATGTAGCCGGCAAAGTATTCCCATGCTAGCTAGCCGGTCTAGCAAGCACGCCTCATTCAGTCCAAAACGGCCCGATCTATCCACATTCAGAATTGTCTGGCGGTCGTAAGTGATCCCGGAGTGACCACGCTGTAAGCCAGCCAGGAAATTTGCAGAATTGTCCCGTATTTTTGCCAAATGTTGCATCTTTACCAAGAGCCTCTCGATGCCGGGCGACGCCATCTTGTTAAGAAAAGGCGTTAACAAAATAAAAGCATGTAAACAACATACGCAAATGTGCGATAAAATAATTGTCGGCGTTAATAGATTGATGAGTTAACTCATAATTAACGCATTAATTTGCCCACCCCTAATATATATATATATATACATACATATGCATGCAGCCACTGCTGCTGCTCACTGCTCCCCTCACCTTCCAAGGACTGATGAAGGGTGATGGGTCAGAGGACAAATTTCACCACACCTAGTGTGTCTGTGTGAGACAATCATTGCTTTTTTTAACTTTAACTTTAACTAATGTCATGGCTGTCTTGAGTTTCCAATCATTTCTACAACTCTCATTTTATTGTGATTGAGTGATTGAAGCACATACTTGTAATAAAAATGGAGCTGTTTGGCCACAATACCCAGCAATATGTTTGGAGGAGAAAAGCTGAGGCCTTTAATCCCAGGAACACCATCCCTACCGTCAAGCATGGTGGTGGTAGTATTATGCTCTGGGCCTGTTTTGCTGCCAATGGAACTGCTGCTTTAAATGGGACAATGAAAAAGGAGGATTAGCTCCAAATTGTCCAGGACAAGCTACAATCATCAGGGGGGAGGTTGGGTCTTGGGCACAGTTGGGTGTTCCAACAGGACAATGACCCCAAACACACCTCAAAAGTGGTAAAGGAATGGCTAAATCAGACTAGAATGAAGGTTTTAGAATGGCCTTCCCATAGTCCTGACTTAAAGGTGTGGACAATGCTGAAGAAACAAGTCCATGTCAGAAAAGCAACACATTTAGCTGAACCGCAGCAATTTTGTGGTGAAAAATGTAAACAGAAGCTTGTGGATGGCTACGAAAAGCACCTTATTGCAGGTAACCTTGCCAAGGGGACATGTAAGCAAATATTAACATTGCTGTACGTATACTTTTGATTGCTGACATCTTCAGTAGAGCCATAATAAATTCATAAAAGAAGCAAACTTCATGAATGTTTTTTTGTGAGCAACAAGTATGTGCTCCAATCACTACATCACAACTAAATAAGAGTTGTAGAAATGATTGGAAAGTCAAGACAGCCATGACATCATGTTCTTTACACGTGTACGTAGACTTTTGAGCAGGACTGTGTGTGTTGCTAGGAGACATTACCGTGGATAAAGCGCTCATTAGCAATGTTGCCAGTCGGGCGTACTAAAAACAAATTCAACTGTCAAAATTCTTGCCTTAAAGGCCTACTGACATGAGATGTTCTTATTTAAACGGGGATAGCAGGTCCATTCTATGGCCACCAGCAGTGAGAGCGATTCGGACCGAGAAAGCGACAATTTCCCCAATAATTTCGAGCGAGGATGAAAGAATTGTGGATGAGGAAAGTCAATCAATCAATCAATGTTTATTTATATAGCCCCAAATCACAAATGTCTCAAAGGACTGCACAAATCATTACGACTACAACATCCTCGGAAGAACCCACAAAAGGGCAAGGAAAACTCACACCCAGTGGGCAGGGAGAATTCACATCCAGTGGGACGCAAGTGACAATGCTGACTATGAGAAAATGAGAAACCTTGGAGAGGACCTCAGATGTGGCCAACCCCCCCCGCCCTCGAGGGGGCCGAAAGCAATGGATGTCGAGCGGGTCTAACATGATACTGTGAAAGTTCAATCCATAGTGGCTCCAACACAGCCGCGAGAGTTCAGTTCAAAGCGGATCCAAGACAGCAGCGAGAGTCCCGTCCACAGGAAACCATCTCAAGCGGAGGCGGATCAGCAGCGTAGAGATGTCCCCAACCGATACAGGCGAGCGGTCCATCCTCGGTCTCGACTCTGGACAGCCAGTACTTAATCCATGGTCATCGGACCGGACCTCCTCCACAAGGGAGGGGGGACATAGGAGAAAAAAGAAAAGAAGCGGCAGATCAACTGGTCTAAAAAGGAGGTCTATTTAAAGGCTAGAGTATACAGATGAGTTTTAAGGTGAGAGTTAAATGCTTCTACTGAGGTAGCATCTCGAGTACTGGAGCCCGAACGGAAAACGCTCTATAGCCCGCAGACTTTTTTTGGGGCTCTAGGAATCACTAATAAGCCGGAGTCTTTTGAACGCAGATTTCTTGCCGGGACATATGGTACAATACAATCGGCAAGATAGGCTGGAGCTAGACCGTGTAGTATTTTATACGTAATTAGTAAAACCTTAAAGTCACATCTTAAGTGCACAGGAAGCCAGTGCAGGTGAGCCAGTATAGGTATATATGTATGTATATATGTATATAAAGGTATATACAGTATAGGTATATATGTATGTATATATGTATATAAAGGTATATACAGTATAGGTATATATGTATGTATATATGTATATAAAGGTATATACAGTATAGGTATATATGTATGTATATATGTATATAAAGGTATATACAGTACAGGCGTAATATGATCAAACTTTCTTGTTCTTGTCAAAAGTCTAGCAGCCGAGAGAGAGTGAAGGACCAGAAAAAAAGAAAAAAAAAGACTATTGAGTGGGAGCGATTCAGATGTTATTAGACAAATTTACGAGGATAATTCTGGAAAATCCCTTATCTGCTTATTGTGTTACTAGTGTTTCAATGAGATTATATGGTCGTACCTGTACAACCTGAAGATCGGCCCCGCACCTTTCTTCAGCACCAGTCGACGGGTGATGGCGATACCCATCCCTGCCCTTCGCAAGGGACCCTCTTCGAAACACGATCTTTCGAAATGATCGCCGCATAATACACTGTCGCTTGACCGATCTGTTCCATAGTAAAGCTTCACCGTCATCTTTCGGGAATGTAAACAAGGAAACACCGGCTGTGTTTGTGTTGCTAAAGGCGGCCGCAACACACCGCTTCCCACCTACAGCTTTCTTCTTTGACGTCTCCATTATTCATCGAACAAATTGCAAAAGATTCAGCAACATATGTCCAGAATACTGCGGAATGATGCGATTTAAACAGACGACTTATAGCTGGGAACGGTCCTGGAACAAAATGTCCTCTACAATGCGTGACGCGCGAAATTTAAAATTGCAATTTAGTCAACTAAAAAGGCCGTATTGGCATGTGTTGCAATGTTAATATTTCATCATTGATATATAAACTATCAGACTGTGTGGTCGCTAGTAGTGGCTTTCAGTAGGCCTTTAAGGCTAGATGTGAAGCCACTTTCCCATGGGATGCAAGCTAGCAGCATACTACTTCACTATTCCACTCAATCTGCAAAAAAAAAAAAAGTGCTTGCAACAATGAAAGGAATGAGGAGGATGTGATGTTCCTCACGAGAGACAGTGGGACATTAACACACTTTCACGCAGTTGCGTAACTGCCTCCCCCCCACCCCCCACCTCCCCCTACCCACCCGGGTCATCAATCATGACTTTTATTTCCCAGCGACCAAGACGGCGCCGTCTCTCATCTAAGTATCTCCAAAGGACTTCTCAATCCTCTTAGATGCTTGCCCAGTTTATGAGAGAACCCCGGTGCTCGCTGACGCGTCGTCAACACTTTGGTGAGAAGGAGGTTTGGTCCGCAAAGATCAATCAATCAATCAATGTTTATTTATATAGCCCCAAATCACAAATGTCTCAAAGGACTGCACAAATCATTACGACTACAACATCCTCGGAAGAACCCACAAAAGGGCAAGGAAAACTCACACCCAGTGGGCAGGGAGAATTCACATCCAGTGGGACGCCAGTGACAATGCTGACTATGAGAAACCTTGGAGAGGACCTCAGATGTGGGCAATCCCCCCTCTCTAGGGGACCGAAAGCAATGGATGTCGAGCGGGTCTAACATGATACTGTGAAAGTTCAATCCATAGTGGCTCCAACACAGCCGCGAGAGTTCAGTTCAAGCGGATCCAAGACCGCAGCGAGAGTCCCGTCCACAGGAAACCATCTCAAGCGGATCAGCAGCATAGAGACGTCCCCAACCGATACAGGCGAGCGGTCCATCCTGGGTCCCGACGAGCGGTCCATCCTGGGTCTCGACTCTGGACAGCCAGTACTTCATCCATGGTCATCGGACCGGACCCCCTCCACAAGGGAGGGGGGGATATAGGAGAAAGAAAAGAAGCGGCAGATCAACTGGTCTAAAAAGGAGGTCTATTTAAAGGCTAGAGTATACAGATGAGTTTTAAGGTGAGACTTAAATGCTTCTACTGAGGTAGCATCTCGAACTGTTACCGGGAGGGCATTCCAGAGTACTGGAGCCCGAACGGAAAACGCTCTATAGCCCGCAGACTTTTTTTGGGCTCTAGGAATCACTAATAAGCCGTAGTCTTTTGAACGCAGATTTCTTGCCGGGACATATGGTGCAATACAATCGGCAAGATAGGCTGGAGCTAGACCGTGTAGTATTTTATACGTAAGTAGTAAAACCTTAAAGTCACATCTTAAGTGCACAGGAAGCCAGTGCAGGTGAGCCAGTACAGGTATATATGTATGTATATATGTATATAAAGGTATATACAGTATAGGTATATATGTATATATATATATGTATATAAAGGTATATACAGTATAGGCGTAATATGATCAAACTTTCTTGTTCTTGTCAAAAGTCTAGCAGCCGCATTTTGTACCAACTGTAATCTTTTAATGCTAGACATGGGGAGACCCGAAAATAATACGTTACAGTAATCGAGACGAGACGTAACAAACGCATGGATAATGATCTCGGCGTCTTTAGTGGCCAAAATGGAGCGAATTTTAGCGATATTACGGAGATGAAAGAAGGCCGTTTTAGTAACGCTTTTAATGTGTGACTCAAAGGAGAGAGTTGGGTCGAAGATAATACCCAGATCTTTTACAGAGTCACCTTGTTTTATTATTTGGTTGTCAAATGTTAAAGTTGTATTATTAAATAGAGGTCGGTGTCTAGCAGGACCGATAATCAGCATTTCCGTTTTTTTGGCATTAACTTGCAAAAAGTTAGCGGACGGTCACAAACAATGAAAGCCGGCTTCAACAACCGAGACGAGAGCGGCAGATTCAGTCTCGGCTTTAATGAAAACCAAATGCTGTGCAGAGGAGAGGAAGAGGGGGGAGGAACAGACGTGAGAAATAAAAGATAATACAACAATTCTGTGAAGGGAATGTAACTGTTATCGCCACAAAACCTCACTGGGCTGTTCAAGAATGCTTCAAGTAACACGTTAACATTCCTAACCCCTTCAGGCCACGTTAAAATGAAGTTACACTGTTTACATTAACTCCTAAAACGTTCTCTCGCTTGTAAAAGTCTAATAAAAATGTAACGTTTTGATACAAATGCTTTACTTTCACCACTTCAAATAGCAGCAGCTCCTAACAAACATATGATTTTTATTTGATTTTCTCATGCAATTTGTGTCAAGACATCAATGTGAAAAAAGGGAGTCACACAATTTGTACTAATAATAATAATAATAGATGTTATTTGTAAAAAAAAGCACTTTACATTGAGCAATCAACCTCAAAGTGCTACAGTGCATTTAAAAACAAAAACAAAACAACAACAACGTTAGAACCACAAATAACTGCCCCCAACAAGTAAAATCCATCCATCCATCCATTTTCTGCCGCTTATTCCCTTTTTTGGGGTCGCGGGGGGCGCTGGCGCCTATCTCAGCTACAATCGGGCGGAAGGCGGGGTACACCCTGGACAAGTCGCCACCTCATCGCAGGGCCAACACAGATAGACAGACAACATTCACACACTAGGGCCAATTTAGTGTTGCCAATCAACCTATCCCCAGGTGCATGTCTTTGGAGGTGGGAGGGGCCTATCCCCAGCTGCATGTCTTTGGAGGTGGGAGGGGCCTATCCCCAGGTGCATGTCTTTGGAGGTGGGAGGGGCCTATCCCCAGGTGCATGTCTTTGGAAGTGGGAGGAAGCCGGAGTAGAACCCACGCATTCCCGGGGAGAACATGCAAACTCCACACAGAAAGATCCCGAGCCTGGATTTGAACCCATGACTGCAGGAACTTCTTATTGTGAGGCAGACGCACAAACCCCTCTTCCACCGTGACGCCACAAGTAAAATAAATAGTAGAAAAATAAAAATAAAAATCTAGAACAGCCTAATAGCTAGAATGAGCACATACATATCTAAGACCCGTTTGCTAGCCATCCACGAGCTTCTGCTTACATTTTTCACCACAAAATTGCTGCAGTTCGGCTAAATGTGTTGGACTTGTTTCTTCAGCATTGTCCAAACCTTTAAGTCAGGACTTTAGGAAGGCCATTCTAAAACCTTAATTCTAGCCGGATTTAGCCATTCCTTTACCACTTTTGAGGTGTGTTTGGGGTCATTGTTCTGTTGGAACACCCAACTGTGCCCAAGACCCAACCTCCCCCTCTGATGATTGTAGCTTGTCCTGAACAATTTGGAGCTAATCCTCCTTTTTCATTGTCCCATTTAAAGCAGCAGTTCCATTGGCTGCAAAACAGGCCCAGAGCATAATACTGCACTCTTCAGCATCTACATGCTGTCGCTAGGTGACATCATACGCAAATACGGTGTTAGCTTTCACTGCTATGCTGATGACACCCAACTCTACATGCCCCTAAAGCTGACCAACACGCCGGATTGTAGTCAGCTGGAGGCGTGTCTTAATGAAATGAAACAATGGATGTCCGCTAACTTTTTGCAACTCAACGCCAAAAAAAACGGATATGCTGATTATCGGTCCTGCTAGACACCGACCTCTATTTAATAATACAACTCTAACATTTGACAACCAAACAATTAAACAAGGCGACACGGTAAAGAATCTGGGTGTTATCTTCGACCCAACTCTCTCCTTTGAGTCACACATTAAAAGCGTTACTAAAACGGCCTTCTTTCATCTCCGTAATATCGCTAAAATTCGCTCCATTCTGTCCACTAAAGACGCTGAGATCATTATCCATGCGTTTGTTACGTCTCGCCTCGACTACTGTAACGTATTATTTTCGGGTCTCCCCATGTCTAGCATTAAAAGATTACAGTTGGTACAAAATGCGGCTGCTAGACTTTTGACAAGAACAAGAAAGTTTGATCATATTACACCTGTACTGTATATACCTTTATATACATATATACATACATATATACCTATACTGTATATACCTTTATATACATATATACATACATATATACCTATACTGTATATACCTTTATATACATATATACATACATATATACCGATACTGGCTCACCTGCACTGGCTTCCTGTGCACTTAAGATGTGACTTTAAGGTTTTACTACTTACGTATAAAATACTACACGGTCTAGCTCCATCCTATCTTGCCGATTGTATTGTACCATATGTCCCGGCAAGAAATCTGCCTTCAAAGGACTCCGGCTTATTAGTGATTCCCAAAGCCCAATAGAAAAGAATAGAAGATTAAAATAAAATTAAAAAAAATAAAAAAAATTAAAAATCGGTCTTAGCCTGGGCCCTGGAGTGGGGGTGCAGACTGAGGCCAAGGGAAAAAACAAAAACAAAACTCATAGCCATAGTACACATCCCTCTTACATGTGTGTAAGACGGACACATCAAACATCAAAGAACACAGAGGACATTAAAGACATTAAAGCAGCAGATACAAGCAGACACTCCTACATACAACTATGAATAAAAAGTAAAATAAACATATCCACTGTGGTAGGACAGGACAGGGACTTCGAGGCCACCTTTACGAGAATTGGGCATCATGTCCTGAACGTATGAACACAAGACACATTTGATTGCGAGGCTCCTCCGGTGTGGGAGTTCTACCGACCACGACGTGTTCCATTATCACACCCGACACCTCTCCCACACCAGCAGACACAAGCCAGGTGAGCATCACTCTGAGGGGCTGCCATGGAGTCCATATCTGGGTGTTGAGTGCTGATTAAGTGCACGGCGACACTCGGCCTCCACACTTTGTCTTCAAAGGTTTACTCTCCCAGGATGGATGCTGGCGGGCGCCGAGACCGGAAGGCGACAGCAGGAATTCAAAGACAAGGAGTTCAAACACCAGATCATAGATTTGTTAGACCTCTGTGTATTTATGTTTGACGTTTGAGGCCCGCTCGGGGAGAAGTATGCAAGTGGCGCTTTGCTTTCCTGCAGCTCCGAGCCACCCCGTCATATTCTCCTCATGACTACTTTTATCACGTCCTCTCCTCTCTCCCTCAGCCGTCCTAAATATGGACAACACCGTCGTGGATCTGGAGACCCTGCAAGCGCTGTATGAGAACGTGAGTACCAAAACATGTTTTTATTTTGAAGGCATGAGTGAGCAGACGGTGGTTTCGGTCCTCCACCCAGAGCAGTAAATATCAATACGGAGAGTGGAGCACCAAACTGTCAGGTTTACGCACCAAACTATCTATTAAACAGAACAAGAAGCAAGGAATCAGGCATAGTTCAATTTTGCTCATGAGGAGAACGCACGGAGCTGGCTTCTGTAGCCGAGGATCGGACCGCCAAGTGCCCTGCCGCCCAGCTCACTCTGCCGCATCGCGTGGACATCGGGGGCGGTACCTCTGGAATGGCAGACCGGGGTGGTGGTCCCTCTCTTTAAGAGGGGGGGACCGGAGGGTGTGTTCCAACTATGGTGGGATCACACTCCTCAGCCTTCCCGGTAAGGTTTATTCAGGTGTACTGGAGAGGAGGCTACGCCAGATAGTCGAAACTCGGATTCAGGAGGAACTGTGTGGTTTTCGTCCTGGTCGTGGAACTGTGGACCAGCTCTGTACTCTCGGCAGGGTTCTTGAGGGTGCATGGGAGTTTGCCCAACCAGTCTACATGTGCTTTGTGGACTTGGAGAAGGCATTGGACCGTGTCCCTCGGGAAGTCCTGTGGGGAGTGCTCAGAGAGTATGGGGTATCGGACTGTCTTATTGTGGCGGTCCGCTCCCTGTACGATCAGTGCCAGAGCTTGGTCCGCATTGCCGGCAGTAAGTCGAACACATTTCCAGTGAGGGTTGGACTCCGCCAAGGCTGTCCTTTGTCACCGATTCTGTTCATAACTTTTATGGACAGAATCTCTAGGCGCAGTCAAGGCGTTGAGGGGTTCCGGTTTGGTGACCGCAGGATTAGGTCTCTGCTTTTTGCAGATGATGTGGTCCTGATGGCTTCATCTGACCGGGATCTTCAGCTCTCACTGGATCGGTTTGCGACCGGAATGAGAATCAGCACCTCCAAGTCCGAGTCCATGGTTCTCGCCCGGAAAAGGGTGGAGTGCCATCTCCGGGTTGGGGAGGAGACCCTGCCCCAAGTGGAGGAGTTCAAGTACCTAGGAGTCTTGTTCACGAGTGAGGGAAGAGTGGATCGTGAGATCGACAGGCGGATCGGTGCGGCGTCTTCAGTAATGCGGACGTTGTACCGATCCGTTGTGGTGAAGAAGGAGCTGAGCCGGAAGGCAAAGCTCTCAATTTACCGGTCAATCTACGTTCCCATCCTCACCTATGGTCATGAGCTTTGGGTCATGACCGAAAGGATAAGATCACGGGTACAAGCGGCCCAAATGAGTTTCCAGGTCTCTCCCTTAGAGAGAGGGTGAGAAGCTCTGCCATCCGGGAGGAACTCAAAGTAAAGCCGCTGCTCCTCCACGTCGAGAGGAGCCACATGAGGTGGTTCGGGCATCTGGTCAGGATGCCACCCCGAATGCCTCCCCGGGGAGGTGTTTAGGGCACGTCCAACCAGTAGGAGGCCACGGGGAAGACCCAGGACACGTTGGGAAGACTATGTCTCTCGGCTTGCCTGGGAACGCCTCGGGATCCCCCGGGAAGAGCTAGACGAAGTGGCTGGGGAAAGGGAAGTCTGGGTTTCCCTGCTTAGGCTGTTGCCCCCGCGACCCGACCTCGGATAAGCGGAAGAAGATGGATGGATGGATGGAGAACGCATGGAGCTGCACACTCAGTTACAGTCTCACCCCTACACTCTCAGGAACAGCCTAGGCGCTCCTCTATTTATTCAGTTTAGGAGTTCCCTAGTTCCATGCCTCTAAAGGGAGGGGTCTCACATTATGCCAGCAGCTCAGTACGCACAATTTGTGATTATTCAGAACAAAAATGTGCTGGGGGCCTTGTGATTGCGCCCTGTCTCTGCCTGCTGTTGATACGACTTATCTTCGTTGAGGTGCTGGTTCGTCCTTGGCTGTTAGGAAGCTAAATGACAGAAAACATCCGCAGCAAGGCCACTTCTCACATGCCGAGGAAGATAACAAGTTGTGTGCCCTTGCACAAAAAGAAAAAGTACAGCTTGAGCACAATAGATAACTAAAGTGACAGCCTTTAAGCATAAGAGTTGTGTGATAACTTCTATTCAATTATTCTAACAGGAACCCACACAAGAGCATAGCTAGGCAGCGTTCCTTCTTTTCCTTCAACTTTTATTTTGAAACGCTCACTTAGAATAGAAGGTTGGGTGTCAAGTCCAATCCTAATTGGAGGATGAGGAGTACATGCCTGATTAAAAGTCACATATTCTGTCTGTTCGTTAGCCACCTAGCTCAAAAGTCTGAGTAGTTTTTCGTGAAACTTTCATTGAATGCCATAAGTTGGACAACATTTTGGGGGTGATCCGGATCAGTTCTATGAGGCTAAGCTTCTCTGCTAGCATCCCCGCCTCCACCCACAGAGACAAAGACTGAATTCACCTTGTTTCATTTCATATCATTCTTGTTTTTTTAACCTACAGTAGAACACGTATCATACATTCTTGTTAGGCTAATTATTGTAGTCGCCAGTGCACCATAGGTTTGGTATTTAGCATTATTTTGAGTATTTATATTAATTTCTCTTATCAAACGTGTCAGTTATCAACAAGAACTTGCATGAGTGGTCACATGAATTAAATATTGCGTCTTTGTTACGCTAATACATGTTTTGTGAGTTCTGACCTTTGGATTGTTTTCAGTCTTTGCATATTATTTCTATAATGAAACGTGTCAGTTATCAATAAAAACTTGCAAAGAGTGGCCGCGTTTATCAATGATCAATTAGTCACAGGTGAGGTCGCGGGCTTTGAGTTTTGACTCTTGGATTGTTTTGAGTCTTGACATTTTATTTATATTTTAAAACGTGTCAGTTATCGACAAGAACTTGCATGAGTGGTCACATGAATTAAATCTTGCGTCTTTGTTACGCTAATACATGTTTTGTTGTGGGTCCTGTGAGTTCTGAATTTTGGATTGTTTTCAGTCTTTGCATATTATTTCTATTATGAAACGTGTCAGTTATCAATAAAAACTTGCAAAGAATGGCCGCGTTTATCAATGATCAATTAGTCACAGGTGAGGTCGCGGGCTTTGAGTTTTGACTCTTGGATTGTTTTGAGTCTTGACATTTTATTTATATTTTGAAACGTGTCAGTTATCGATAAGAACTTGCATGAGTGGTCACATGAATTAAATCTTGCGTCTTTGTTACGCTAATACATGTTTTGTTGTGGGTCCTTTGAGTTCTGACTTTTGGATTGTTTTCAGTTTTTGCATATTATTTCTATCATGAAACATGTCAGTTATCAATAAAAACTTGCAAAGAGTGGCCGCGTTTATCAATGATCAATTAGTCACAGGTGAGGTCGCGGGCTTTGAGTTTTGACTCTTGGATTGTTTTGAGTCTTGACATTTTATTTATATTTTGAAACGTGTCAGTTATCGATAAGAACTTGCATGAGTGGTCACATGAATTAAATCTTGCGTCTTTGTTACGCTAATACATGTTTTGTTGTGGGTCCTGTGAGTTCTGAATTTTGGATTGTTTTCAGTCTCTGCATATTATTTCTATTATGAAACGTGTCAGTTATCAATAAAAACTTGCAAAGAGTGGCCGCGTTTATCAATGATGAATTAGTCACAGGTGAGGTCGCGGGCTTTGAGTTTTGACTCTTGGATTGTTTTGAGTCTTGACATTTTATTTATATTTTGAAACGTGTCAGTTATCGATAAGAACTTGCATGAGTGGTCACATGAATTAAATCTTGCGTCTTTGTTACGCTAATACATGTTTTGTTGTGGGTCCTTTGAGTTCTGACTTTTGGATTGTTTTCAGTCTTTGCATATTATTTCTATCATGAAACATGTCAGTTATCAATAAAAACTTGCAAAGAGTGGCCGCGTTTATCAATGATCAATTAGTCACAGGTGAGGTCGCGGGCTTTGAGTTTTGACTCTTGGATTGTTTTGAGTCTTGACATTTTATTTATATTTTGAAACGTGTCAGTTATCGATAAGAACTTGCATGAGTGGTCACATGAATTAAATCTTGCGTCTTTGTTACGCTAATACATGTTTTGTTGTGGGTCCTTTGAGTTCTGACTTTTGGATTGTTTTCAGTCTTTGCATATTATTTCTATCATGATACATGTCAGTTATCAATAAAAACTTGCAAAGAGTGGCCGCGTTTATCAATGATCAATTAGTCACAGGTGAGGTCGCGGGCTTTGAGTTTTGACTCTTGGATTGTTTTGAGTCTTGACATGTTATTTATATTTTGAAAGGTGTCAGTTATCGATAAGAACTTGCAAGAAGTGATCGCAATAATAAATCCCACATTTAATAGGCTAATATATGTAGTCACAGGTGAGGTCGCCTTCTATGAGTTATAACTTATGGATAGTTTTGAGTCTTTACATTTTATTTATGTGTCAGGTTCAAATAAGAGCTTGCAAAGAGTGATCGCAATACTAAATCCCACGTCTTTATTACGCTAACATATGTAGTCGAGTGTGAGGCCGTGTACTTTGAGTTTTGACTTTTGGATTGTTTTGGTGTTTGTATTTTCTACAGTATCTATTATGAACCGTTTCCGCTATCAATGAGAACTTTCAAAGAGTAATTGCATTAATTAATCCCACGTCTTAATTACGCTAACATACGTTATGCTGGGTGTTGTGAGTTTTGATTTTTGGATTGTTTTCAGTCTGGCTTTTATTTCTATTATGAAATGTGTCAGTTTTAAATACAAACTTGCAAGAAGTGATTGAGTTCATACAATTCCACATCTATTAGGCCAATATATGTAGTCACAGGTGACTTATAACTTTTTGATTGTTTTGAGTCTTTACATTTTATTACTTTTATAAAATGTCAGTTTTAAATTAGAACTTGCAAGGAGTGATCGCATTATTAAATCCTGCGTCTTTATTATTATGCTAATATATGTGGCCGAGGGTGAGGCCGCGGGCTTTGAGTTTTGACTTTTGGATTTTTTTCAGTCTTGCATTTTATTTCTATTATGAGATGTCAGTTTTAAATAAGAACTAGCAAGGAGTAATCGCATTAATCAAATCGCACGTCTTCATTACGTTAATATTTTTTGTCGTGGGTGAGGGTGGATGCTGTGAGTTTTGACTTTTTGGATTGTTTTCAGTCTTGCATTTTATTTCTATTATGAGATGTCAGTTTTAAATAAGAACTAGCAAGGAGTAATCGCATTAATCAAATCGCACGTCTTCATTACGTTAATATTTTTTGTCGTGGGTGAGGGTGAGTGCTGTGAGTTTTGACTTTAGGATTGTTTTCAGTCTGGTATTTTATTCCTGTTAAGAGATGTCCATTTTAAATAAGAATGTACAAAGAGTAATGCATTCATTTAATCCCACGTCTTTACTAAACTAATATACTGCATGTTGTTGTGAACAGGGGTGGATGCTGTGAGTTTTGGATTATGGATTATTTTCAGTGTTGCATTTTATTTCTATTATAGGATTTCAGTTTTAAATAAGAACTTGCAAGGAGTAATCTCATTAATTAAATCCCACGTCATTATTACGTTAATATTTGTTATCGTGGGTGAGGGTGGATGCTGTGAGTTTTGACTTTTTGGATTGTTTTCAGTCTTGCATTTTATTTCTATTATGAGATGTCAGTTTTAAATAAGAACTAGCAAGGAGGAATCGCATTAATCAAATCGCACGTCTTCATTACGTTAATATTTTTTGTCGTGGGTGAGGGTGGATGCTGTGAGTTTTGACTTTTTGGATTGTTTTCAGTCTTGCATTTTATTTCTATTATAAGATTTCAGTTTTAAATAAGAACTTGCAAGGAGTAATCTCATTAATTAAATCCCACGTCATTATTACGTTAATATTTGTTATCGTGGGTGAGGGTGGATGCTGTGAGTTTTGACTTTTTGGATTGTTTTCAGTCTTGCATTTTATTTCTATTATGAGATGTCAGTTTTAAATAAGAACTAGCAAGGAGGAATCGCATTAATCAAATCGCACGTCTTCATTACGTTAATATTTTTTGTCGTGGGTGAGGGTGGATGCTGTGAGTTTTGACTTTTTGGATTGTTTTCAGTCTTGCATTTTATTTCTATTATAAGATTTCAGTTTTAAATAAGAACTTGCAAGGAGTAATCTCATTAATTAAATCCCACGTCATTATTACGTTAATATTTGTTATCGTGGGTGAGGGTGGATACTGTGAGTGTTGACTTTTTGGATTGTTTTCAGTTTTGCATTTTATTTCTATTATGAGATGTCAGTTTTAAATAAGAACTAGCAAGGAGTAATCGCATTAATCAAATCGCACGTCTTCATTACGTTAATATTTTTTGTCGTGGGTGAGGGTGGATGCTGTGAGTTTTGACTTTTTGGATTGTTTTCAGTCTTGCATTTTATTTCTATTATAAGATTTCAGTTTAGAATAAGAACAATGCAAGGAGTAATCTCATTAATTAAATCCCACGTCATTATTACGTTAATATTTCTTATCGTGGGTGAGGGTGGATACTGTGAGTTTTGACTTTTTGGATTGTTTTCAGTCTTGCATTTTATTTCTATTATGAGATGTCAGTTTTAAATAAGAACGATGCAAGGAGTAAATGCATTCATTCAATCCGCCATCTTAATTACGCTACTGAATGTAGTTGTGGATGAGGCCGAGTGTTGTGACTTTTGGATAGTTTTGAGTCTATTTTATTTCCAATGAATAAATGTTAGGCACGTTGTCATTATGAACCAGCGAGGAGCGATCTAATGACATTGTTGGGTGAGTGTGTGGCATCGCGTGCCAGACTCATGGCCCGCCTCTTGCAGTCGTGCCCACGCAGGGCGAGGGCGGCGTACTTGAATGTGGATCCGCAGGCATCCATCAGCTGGTTGCGGTCGGCGCAGCGCAGGAGAAAGTGGTGCAATCATTCCTGAAAAGCTGAAAGTTGAACATTTCAGGTGGGGGGAAAAAAACATCAAATCAATCACGTTGTTGTTTTTGCAGCACGGAGCAGGCAGCTTGTTTTTTTTCCACTCAACGTCACTCCGCTGTGAAGCCATGTTTCACTTCAGATGTGCACTTTCCTGCCTCTCTGAGAAAGGTGAAGCAAAGGACACGGGCGTGTGGTGTTTGGAGTCGCTCATGTGTCGGCTGCTCCAAAAGTGCCAGCCTTCATTTTTCATCGCAAAGCCGCTTTTTGTCACGCCGGATTCTTTTCTTCTTTTCCTTTTCAAATTTGTGCTCTTCGGAGACACGTTTGGTGCGCTCGTCATGTTTGCATACAAGGCTGTCAACGCCAAGCGTTTGGCAATAAAAAGCTCCTCGTGTTCAAGTCTGTGAGGAACCTAAGAACGTGTTCCATGAGACACAGTTGGAAGGAAAGTGGCTTTTTGGGCGGACAAATGAGGTGGGAAGGTTACTTTTCAGGGGCGTACCTTCCTTTTTACTTCTTGTCCAGGCTGGAATGACGGTGCAATCTTCAGTGAGGTGGCAAGTTCTACTTCCAGATACGCTTCAGTGTACCTGCTGCCTCTCGGCCCAATGCTAGGCTTTAGGGCGCTAACTCAAATTTTGGGTTGAGAGTCTCCCCACTCACTAAAATATGCTGGGTTATTTTTTGTAACCCAATTCATGAGTTGCTTGTATTTAGTTATATTTTGGAGTTATTTTTTATAAAGGGCAACCCATTTTCTGGGTTATAAGGGTATTAGTTGAACTCAATTTCTGGGTTTTTTAAAATGACGCACCATTTCCGGGTTGTTTTTCAAAGAGCAACCCATTTTCTGGGTTATAAGGGTATTAGTTGAACTCAATATCTGGGTTTTGAAAATGACGCACCATTTCTGGGTTGTTTTTCAAAGAGCAACCCATTTTCTGGGTTATAAGGCTTTTAGTTGAACTCAATTTCTGGGTTTTGAAAATGACGCACCATTTCTGGGTTGTTTTTCCAAGAGCAACCCATTTTTTGGGTTATAAGGGTATTAGTTGAACTCAATATCTGGGTTTTGAAAATGACGCACCATTTCTGGGTTGTTTTTCAAAGAGCAACCCATTTTCTGGGTTATAGGGTATTAGTTGAACTCAATTTCTAGGTTTTGAAAATGACGCACAATTTCTGGGTTGTTTTTCAAAGAGCGACCCATTTTCTGGGTTATAAGGCTTTTAGTTGAACTCAATTTCTGGGTTTTGAAAACGATGCACCATTGTGGGTTGTTTTTCAAATAGCAACCCATTTTCTGGGTTATAAGGCTTTTAGTTGAACTCAATGTCTGGGTTTTGAAAATGATGCACCATTTTGGGTTGTTTTTCCAAGAGCAACCCATTTTCTGGGTTATAAGGCTTTTAGTTGAACTCAATTTCTGGGTTTTGAAAATGACGCACCATTTCTGGGTTGTTTTTCAAAGAGCAACCCATTTTCTGGGTTATAAGGCTTTTAGTTGAACTCAATTTCTGGGTTTTGCAAATGATGCACCATTTCGGGTTGTTTTTCCAAGAGCAACCCATTTTCTGGGTTATAAGGGTATTAGTTGAACTCAATTTCTGGGTTTTTTAAAATGATGCACCATTTCTGGGTTGTTTTTCAAAGAGCAAACCCTTTTCTGGGTTATAAGGCTTTTAGTTGAACTCAATTTCTGGGTTTTGAAAATGATGCACCATTGTGGGTTGTTTTTCAAAGAGCAACCCATTTTCTGGGTTATAAGGGTATTAGTTGAACTCAATTTCTGGATTTTGAAAATGATGCACCATTGTGGGTTGTTTTTCAAAGAGTAAACCATTTTCTGGGTTATAAGGGTATTAGTTTAACTCAATTTCTGGGTTTTGAAAACGACGCACCATTGTGGGTTGTTTTTCAAAGAGCAACCCATTTTCTGGGTTATAGGGTATTAGTTGAACTCAATTTCTAGGTTTTGAAAATGACGCACCATTTCTGGGTTGTTTTTCAAGGAGCAACCCATTTTCTGAGTTATAAGGCTTTTAGTTGAACTCAATTTCTGGGTTTTGAAAATGATGCACCATTTTGGGTTGTGTTTCCAAGAGCAACCCATTTTCTGGGTTATAAGGGTATTAGTTGAACTCAATTTCTGGGTTTTGAAAATGATGCACCATTGTGGGTTGTTTTTCAAAGAGCAACCCATTTTCTGGGTTATAGGGTATTAGTAAAACTCAATTTCTAAGTTTTGAAAATGACGCACAATTTCTGGGTTGTTTTTCAAGGAGCAACCCATTTTCTGGGTTATAAGGCTTTTAGTTGAACTCAATTTCTGGGTTTTGAAAATGATGCACCATTTTGGGTTGTGTTTCCAAGAGCAACCCATTTTCTGGGTTATAAGGGTATTAGTTGAACTCAATTTCTGGGTTTTGAAAATGATGCATCATTGTGGGTTGTTTTTCAAAGAGCAACCCATTTTCTGGGTTATAGGGTATTAGTAGAACTCAATTTCTAGGTTTTGAAAATGACGCACAATTTCTGGGTTGTTTTTCAAAGAGCGACCCATTTTCTGGGTTATAAGGCTTTTAGTTGAACTCAATTTCTGGGTTTTGAAAACGATGCACCATTGTGGGTTGTTTTTCAAATAGCAACCCATTTTCTGGGTTATAAGGCTTTTAGTTGAACTCAATGTCTGGGTTTTGAAAATGACGCACCATTTCTGGGTTATAAGGCTTTTAGTTGAACTCAATATCTGGGTTTTGAAAATGATGCACCATTTTGGGTTGTTTTTCCAAGAGCAACCCATTTTCTGGGTTATAAAGCTTTTAGTTGAACTCAATTTCTGGGTTTTGAAAATTACGCACCATTTCTGGGTTGTTTTTCAAAGAGCAACCCATTTTCTGGGTTATAAGGCTTTTAGTTCAACTCAATTTCTGGGTTTTGAAAATGATGCACCATTTCTGGGTTATAAGGCTTTTAGTTGAACTCAATTTCTGGGTTTTGAAAATGATGCACCATTTTGGGTTGTTTTTCCAAGAGCAACCCATTTTCTGGGTTATAAGGCTTTTAGTTGAACTCAATTTCTGGGTTTTGAAAATGACGCACCATTTCTGGGTTGTTTTTCAAAGAGCAACCCATTTCTGGGTTATAAGGCTTTTAGTTGAACTCAATTTCTGGGTTTTGAAAATGATGCACCATTGTGGGTTGTTTTTCAAAGAGCAACCCATTTTCTGGGTTATAAGGGTATTAGTTGAACTCAATTTCTGGGTTTTGAAAATGATGCACCATTGTGGGTTGTTTTTCAAAGAGTAAACCATTTTCTGGGTTATAAGGGTATTAGTTTAACTCAATTTCTGGGTTTTGAAAACGACGCACCATTGTGGGTTGTTTTTCAAAGAGCAACCCATTTTCTGGGTTATAGGGTATTAGTTGAACTCAATTTCTAGGTTTTGAAAATGATGCACCATTGTGGGTTGTTTTTCAAAGAGCAACCCATTTTCTGGGTTATAAGGGTATTAGTTGAACTCAATTTCTGGGTTTTGAAAATGATGCACCATTGTGGGTTGTTTTTCAAAGAGCAACCCATTTTCTGGGTTATAAGGCTTTTAGTTGAACTCAATTTCTGGGTTTTGAAAATGACGCACCATTTCTGGGTTGTTTTTCAAAGAGCAACCCATTTTCTGGGTTATAAGGCTTTTAGTTGAACTCAATTTCTGGGTTTTGAAAATGATGCACCATTGTGGGTTGTTTTTAAAAGAGCAACCCATTTTCTGGGTTATAAGGGTATTAGTCTAACTCAATTTCTGGGTTTTGAAAATGACGCACCATTTCTGGGTTGTTTTTCAAAGAGCAACCCATTTTCTGGGTTATAAAGCTTTTAGTTGAACTCAATTTCTGGGTTTTGAAAATGACGCACCATTTCTGGGTTGTTTTTCAAAGAGCAACCTATTTTCTGGGTTATAAGGGTATTAGTTGAACTCAATTTCTGGGTTTTGAAAATGACGCACCATTTCTGGGTTGTTTTTCAAAGAGCAACCCATTTTCTGGGTTATAAGGGTATTAGTTGAACTCAATTTCTGGGTTTTTTAAAATGACGCACCATTTCTGGGTTGTTTTTCCAAGAGCAACCCATTTTCTGGGTTATAAGGGTATTAGTTGAACTCAATTTCTGGGTTTTGAAAATGACGCACCATTTCTGGGTTGTTTTTCAAAGAGCAACCCATTTTCTGGGTTATAAGGCTTTTAGTTGAACTCAATTTCTGGGTTTTGAAAATGACACACCATTTCTGGGTTGTTTTTCCTAGAGCAACCCATTTTTTGGGTTATAAGGGTATTAGTTGAACTCAATTTCTGGGTTTTGAAAATGATGCACCATTGTGGGTTGTTTTTCAAAGAGTAAACCATTTTCTGGGTTATAAGGGTATTAGTTTAACTCAATTTCTGGGTTTTGAAAACGACGCACCATTGTGGGTTGTTTTTCAAAGAGCAACCCATTTTCTGGGTTATAGGGTATTAGTTGAACTCAATTTCTAGGTTTTGAAAATGACGCACCATTTCTGGGTTGTTTTTCAAAGAGCAACTCATTTTCTGGGTTATAAGGGTATTAGTTGAACTCAATTTCTGGGTTTTGAAAATGATGCACCATTGTGGGTTGTTTTTCAAAGAGCAACCCATTTTCTGGGTTATAAGGGTATTAGTCTAACTCAATTTCTGGGTTTTGAAAATGACGCACCATTTCTGGGTTGTTTTTCAAAGAGCAACCCATTTTCTGGGTTATAAGGGTATTAGTTGAACTCAATTTCTGGGTTTTTTAAAATGACGCACCATTTCTGGGTTGTTTTTCAAAGAGCAACCCATTTTCTGGGTTATAAGGCTTTTAGTTGAACTCAATTTCTGGGTTTTGAAAATGATGCACCATTTCTGGGTTGTTTTTCAAAGAGCAACCCATTTTCTGGGTTCTAGGGTATTAGTTGAACTCAATTTCTAGGTTTTGAAAATGATGCACCATTTTGGGTTGTGTTTCCAAGAGCAACCCATTTTCTGGGTTATAAGGGTATTAGTTGAACTCAATTTCTGGGTTTTGAAAATGATGCACCATTGTGGGTTGTTTTTCAAAGAGCAACCCATTTTCTGGGTTATAAGGGTATTAGTCTAACTCAATTTCTGGGTTTTGAAAATGACGCACCATTTCTGGGTTGTTTTTCAAAGAGCAACCCATTTTCTGGGTTATAAGGGTATTAGTTGAACTCAATTTCTGGGTTTTTGAAAATGACGCACCATTTCTGGGTTGTTTTTCAAAGAGCAACCCATTTTCTGGGTTATAAGGCTTTTAGTTGAACTCAATTTCTGGGTTTTGAAAATGATGCACCATTGTGGGTTGCTTTTCAAAGAGTAACCCATTTTTGGGTAAAGGTGGTACAGGAATGGCTAAATCGGGCAAGAATTAAGGTTTTAGAATGGCCTTTCCCAAAGGACAATGCTGAAGAAACAAGTCCACTTGAGAAAAGCAACACATTTAGCTGAACTGCAGCCATTTTGTGGTGAAAAAATGTAAGCAGAAGCTTGTGGATTGCTGCCAAAAGCGCCTTTTTGCAGGTAAACTTGCTAAGGGACATGTAAGCAAATATTAACATTGCTGTACGTATACTTTTGATCAGTGGAGCCATAATAATTAGTAAAGTGTAAAAAGAAGATGCACACTGCCAAGGTCCATGGTGGTGTGGCTGCGAACACGAGGCTATCTCCTCCTACCTGCCCCTTCTTGGCCGCCTCGGGCCGCGTTGTTGAGCGGAGCAGCCAAATGGTTTCCCTTTTGTATTGCGAGACTCCATCCTGTCTGTGGGTGTGCAGAGCCCTAAACCACACTTGGCAGCACAGTCAGCTCGTCTTGAGGAATGCGAGGGGGGCTTCTCATGGTCCCGCCCTCCACCAGCACGTTCCTCGCACACAAACAAGCAACAAACCCGGACTATGCACATTTCTTATAAACCGTTTTTTTTTTTTTTTTTTCCCTCGCTGCCGTCGAGTCTCTGAGTCTGCGGATTAAAGCCACTCCTGCGCTTTGAACAATGAAACATTAAAAAGTGGTGTGGCAACATCACACGCCATCATCTGGCTGTGCAAGTTGACGCTGGCGAGATGTCAGCCAGGTCAGTCGCCAGCACGCTTACACGCGTCTCGATGACATCTCCTTTGGGAAGTAGTCTTTGCACGTCATGAAGGAGGAGCCTCCAGTGACACAGTCAACCAATCAATCAATGTTTATTTATATAGCCCCAAATCACAAATGTCTCAAAGGACTGCACAAATCATTACGACTACAACATCCTCGGAAGAACCCACAAAAGGGCAAGGAAAACTCACATCCAGTGGGACGCCAGTGACAATGCTGACTATGAGAAACCTTGGAGAGGACCTCAGATGTGGGCAACCCCCCCCCCCCCTCTAGGGGGCCGAAAGCAATGGATGTCGAGCGGGTCTAACATTATACTGTGAAAGTTCAATCCATAGTGGCTCCAACACAGCCGCGAGAGTTCAGTTCAAGCGGATCCAAGACAGCAGCGAGAGTCCCGTCCACAGGAAACCATCTCAAGCGGATCAGCAGCGTAGAGATGTCCCCAACCGATACAGGCGAGCGGTCCATCCTGGGTCCCGACGAGCGGTCCATCCTGGGTCTCGACTCTGGACAGCCAGTACTTCATCCATGGTCATCGGACCGGACTCCCTCCACAAGGGAGGGGGGGGGACATAGGAGAAAGAAAAGAAGCGGCAGATCAACTGGTCTAAAAAGGTGGTCTATTTAAAGGCTAGAGTATACAGATGAGTTTTAAGGTGAGACGGAGAATTAGAAAGGAGCATCATGAATGTCATCCTCCATTCCTCTCATGTGATGTTCCTCATGGGAGTGGATTTCCCATGATGCACCATGCCCTTGCAAAAGAGAGATCACAGGCTAATGGCTCCTTGTGCCCAATTACAGCAAACACTGCGCTGGCCTCTGCTTGCCGTTCACGCTCCAAAAGGCCTTCAGAGGAGAGCTCGCCCTCATCACAATACTAATAGACCTTCGATGCTGGCCTCTGATGGGGGGGCGGGGTCAGGGTGCGGTTGGCGTCACGTTAGCTTGTCCCGGTCACAAAGCTCACGTGTTGCCACTGAAATGTTCAAGGACTGAAAGTTGTTCCTGAAGGATGTTGGAACAGTTTGGGAAAAACTACCATCTGATTCACAACTTCTGCAGCAAAAACCCCTCATGGACATCAAACTACTCAGCACAGGTGTCCAACTCATGGTGGGGGGGGGGGGACACATCTGGGATCTTATCAACCACTTTTCGTGCTAGCTCTCTGATCAATGCGCCGCTAATTGTAGGTCCTACATGTTAAGGCTCATCATAAAAATCTGGCTAATACTTGGTTGATACTCAGGCGAGCTGCTGTAAATGGAGTATTGTTTCTCTCCTTTTCTGTCCTTTTTTAATGATAAGGTTGCTTCTATTCGGGCAAATCTTTCTCGTTTTCCATTAAGTCTTAACGTGGCCACTCAGTGCTCGACTGTGTTCTGTCACTTTGAGCCTGTGTCCATGCCTGAACTTACAGGAATAGTCGGCAAGCTAAAACCCTCGTCATGTCCCACAGACCCAGTCCCCCCTCGCTTTTTTAAAGAAATCCGGGACACTATTGATTTGTTTGTTAGGAACATCATCAACAGCAGCTTGATTTCTGGCTGTGTCCCCTCCTTTTGTAAAAGAGATGTTGTTGAGCCTTTGATTAAAAAAACAGGTCTTGATCCGACAAGTTTGTCAAATTATCGGCCCATTTCCAAATTACCTTTTGTGTCAAAGATTTTGGAGAAATGTGTTCTGGCACAACTGCAGCCTTTTTTAGATGAAAATAGCACTTTAGATCCATTTCAGTCTGGATACAAAGCATAATATATATATATATATATATTTTATTTTTTTATTTTTTTATTTTTATTTTTTTTTTACAATTGTTTTTAACATGGCTGTGCAGCACTTTGGAAACGTTATTGTTGTTTAAATGTGCTATATAAATAAAGTGGATTGGATTATTATTGTTTGGTTATTTGCTGGCTTGCATGCTGCGACTAGACTCACATGACATCATGCGACTAGACTCCCATGACATCATGCGACTAGACTCCCATGACATCATGGCTAGCACTGCTCCATTGCAAGCCAACTCTTTATTCACCACTTAAAATGTGTTCAAAAAAAAGGATTGTGAATTATTGGCCAAATTCCAAAAAAAAGTGCAGTTCCCCTTGAAAAAATTCTTCTCAAATCCCTTCACTGACTTCCTGTTTCACTCAGGATTGAATACAATGTCTCCCAGTGCCTCCATAGAAATGCCCCCCCCCCCCTACCTCAAAAAAAATGCTCACCCCCAAATCCTCCACACTACACCAGGCTAACCTCCTCCAGCCTCCGAGGACAAAGCTATGAACTATGGGAGACAGGGCTTTCTGCTCCGCAGCTCCCTGACCACATGAAGGCACCACAGACTGTGAATGCTTTTAAAAAAGGCCTAAAAACCAATCTTTTTTAAAAAAAGGCTTTTTTTTTAGATGTATGTATTTATGTTCACTTCGAAGTCCGAGTCCATGGATCTCGCCCGGAAAAGGGTGGAATGCCATCTCCGGGTTGGAGAGGAGCCCCTGCCCCAAGTGGAGGAGTTCAAGTACCTAGGAGTCTTGTTCACGAGTGGGGGAAGAGTGGATCGTGAGATCGACAGGCGGATCGGGGCGGCGTCTTCAGTAATGCGGACGTTGTACCGATCCGTTGTGGTGAAGAAGGAGCTGAGCCGGAAGGCAAAGCTCTCAATTTACCGGTCGATCTACGTTCCCATCCTCACCTATGGTCATGAGCTTTGGGTCATGACCGAAAGGATAAGATCACGGGTACAAGCGGCCCAAATGAGTTTCCAGGTCTCTCCCTTAGAGATAGGGTGAGAAGCTCTGCCATCCGGGAGGAACTCAAAGTAAAGCCGCTGCTCCTCCACATCGAGAGGAGCCAGATGAGGTGGTTCGGGCATCTGGTCAGGATGCCACCCGAACGCCTCCCTAGGGAGGTGTTTAGGGCACGTCCACGGGGAAGACCCAGGACACGTTGGGAAGACTATGTCTCTCGGCTGGCCTGGGAACGCCTCGGGATCCCCCGGGAAGAAATAGACGAAGTGGCTGGGGAAAGGGAAGTCTGGGTTTCCCTGCTTAGGCTGTTGCCCCCGCGACCCGACCTCGGATAAGCGGAAGAAAATGGATGGATGGATGGTATTTATGTTTTTAAATGCACTTTTGCACTTTGAAGTTGTTTGCTCAATGTAAAGTGCTTTTACAAATAAACTCTACTATTATTATTAACAATAAGCCCAACCACGTTCGAACCACATCATATTTTCTTGCGCAGGTTGATATAAGTTGTGGGACTTTTGGCTGAAATTTTACCCTTTTTGGTAAGTCTGAGTGGGTTTTTTTAATATGATTTCCAAGCCCTCTGAGTGAATATGATGACTTTGATGACTAAGTCCACCTTAACGTTGCAATGTTTGAGTTTGGACCGCCGTGATTAAAGGCAGCTTTTATCTTGCAGAGAGCCCAAAGTGAGGAGTTGGAGAGCATCGGCAAACACATCAAGTCCGCTGCGGACAAGCAGGACGCAAAGCCGCTGGACAAGCCCGAGCAGTAAGTTTCTTATTTGATAAAAGACTTTGCTAGGACTGCAGGATTCATGGACTTGGAGGTTTGAGATAAGTGCCGTCACGTAACTAAGAGAAGCCAATTGGAATTGTTGTGTTTCTTTGTCTCTGGTTTCAAAGAGGAAGAAAGACATCTCACTCTGTGCATCTCTTCCAGTACCTAACCTCCCCTTATTTGCTGTACAATGAACTGAACGCAGTGAGCCCTCTTTTCAGTCCTCCACAAGCTGCGTCTGGTTGGGCGCCAGCTCCACACACACACACACACACAGGAAATACGCACACACTCGCCAGTGAGGAGGTACACAAAGCAACAACAATCGGGAGCAAATATTATTACAAAGCCAAATGTTCGTTTGTGGTAATATGTCAGCTTGACACGCCATGTGCAATACGAGCCCATCAATGAGAGACAACATGTAATGGCAATCAACAACATCCCACCTACTTTTTGGAAAGAGAAAAATAAAGATTGCAATTATAATAAACATTTCTTGTCTTTTTTTCATTAGGTTTCTGTTTCAGTTGTCAGAAATTCCCAACTTCTCAGAGCGAGTCTTCTGCATCCTCTTCCAGAACACTTTCCAGGAGAACATCACCTCCATCCTGCGCAAACTGCAAATACTGCAGAGAACCTGCAAGGTGACACACCTGCGCTCACGTTTAACTCCTCTGCCGTCTACCTGACTGCTGTTCATCTGTGTGTGTGTGTGTGTGTGTGTGTGTGTCAAGACTCTTCAGAGTGGCAAGTGTGTATTGCAGGTTCTGGGACTGGTGCTGGCTTTTGGGAACTTCATGAACGGAGGAAATCGCACTCGCGGGCAGGCTGATGGCTTCTCTTTGGACATTCTGCCCAAACTGAAGGATGTTAAGAGCAGTGTAAGTGAAGAGCAGTGTAAGTGAAGAGCAGTGTAAGTGAAGATCAGTGCAAGTGAAGAGTTGTGTAAGTGAAGAGTAGTGTAAGTGAAGAGCGGTGTAAGTGAAGATCAGTGCAAGTGAAGATCAGTGTAAGTGAAGGGCAGTGTAAGTGAAGATCAGTGCAATTGAAGGGTAGTGTAAGTGAAGAGTAGTGTAAGTGAAGAGCGGTGTAAGTGAAGAGCAGTGTCAGTGAAGATCAGTGCAAGTGAAGAGTAGTGTAAGTGAAGAATAGTGTAAGTGAAGAGCAGTGTAAGTGAAGAGCAGTGTCAGTGAAGATCAGTGCAAGTGAAGAGTAGTGTAAGTGAAGAGCAGTGTAAGTGAAGAGCAGTGTAAGTGAAGATCAGTGCAAGTGAAGAGTTGTGTAAGTGAAGAGTAGTGTAAGTGAAGAGCAGTGTAAGTGAAGAGCAGTGTAAGTGAAGATCAGTGCAAGTGAAGAGTAGTGTAAGTGAAGAGTAGTGTAAGTGAAGAGTAGTGTAAGTGAAGAGCAGTGTAAGTGAAGATCAGTGTAAGTGAAGATCAGTGTAAGTGAAGATCAGTGGAAGAGAAGATCAGTGCAAGTGAAAATCAGTGCAAGTGAAGATCAGTGCAAGTGAAGAGCAGTGCAAGTGAAGAGCAGTGCAAGTGAAGAGCAGTGCAAGTGAAGAGCAGTGCAAGTGAAGAGCAGTGTAAGTGAAGATCAGTGCAAGTGAAGAGTAGTGTAAGTGAAGAGCAGTGTAAGTGAAGATCAGTGTAAGTGAAGATCAGTGCAAGTGAAGATCAGTGCAAGTGAAGAGTAGTGTAAGTGAAGATCAGTGTAAGTGAAGATCAGTGCAAGTGAAGAGTAGTGTAAGTGAAGAGTAGTGTAAGTGAAGAGCAGTGTAAGTGAAGGGCAGTGCAAGTGAAGAGTAGTGTAAGTGAAGAGCAGTGTAAGTGAAGAGCAGTGCAAGTGAAGAGCAGTGCAAGTGAAGATCAGTGCAAGTGAAGATCAGTGCAAGTGAAGATCAGTGCAAGTGAAGATCAGTGCAAGTGAAGATCAGTGCAAGTGAAGATCAGTGCAAGTGAAGAGTAGTGCAAGTGAAGATCAGTGCAAGTGAAGAGCAGTGCAAGTGAAGATCAGTGTCAGTGAAGTTCAGTGTAAGTGAAGATCAGTGTCAGTGAAGTTCAGTGCAAGTGAAGATCAGTGCAAGTGAAGAGCAGTGTAAGTGAAGATCAGTGTAAGTGAAGATCAGTATAAGGCAAGGCGCAGCCAGCCTCGCATCGGTGAGGAACATCTCTGAATTCCGCCAGCCGCCTCTGCGTTGTGTTCCATGTTGACCCCGTGGAAGTTGCTGTTCCCGTTTCCACGCTAATGGGAACGTCCTGCTCCGTGATGATTGGATGAATAAATAAAGGTCTTTATTTATTTCTCTCTCTCTCTTTCAGGATAACTCCCAGAGTCTTTTGTCCTACGTGGTTGCTTACTATCTGAAGCACTTTGATGAGGTATGTTTTCATTTCTGTTTATTTGAATCTTTTCCCCTCAGAAATCCTTCCAGAGCCTTCTTTTCATCTCCCCTCCCGCCAGAGGATACAATGACTTATCCTTTATCAAATTATTTATTTTCCTTCTCGGTATAAACGCCGGACTCAAGCCTCCTCTGGCTGGCTGCTAATGTTCTGTCTGGGTTTCACTCTTCATCTCCCGGTCTGGGTTCATTCAAAGCGCTCGCTGGCACGCCATCTAACGAGGCTCCGGCGTAAATAATTAGTTTCTCCAGATGAGATGAAGTGGGGCCTGAGCGCTGCCTTGCCAAAGTCAACCTGCATGACAGCCCTGCAGCGCTCCTAATGGCCTTGGGGCGACCTTGATGGAGGGGATTGTGGCGCTTCTAATGTGTTGGCGAATCAAACATCTTCTGGGCCTTGTTTGGAGAGTTGATACAAACGCAAGAGGAGAGATGCAAAGGGGTGGAATGTTTCCGGTAAATTTCCCCCAAAATTTACGGACATTTACCACGGGAAGTGGAACTCAGGAAGTTTGGAAACATTGGACCATTTTTTGATGATTCAAAGTTGGACACCATCCATGGGAATAAATGGGAATATATGGGAATAAATGGGAATATATGGGAATGAATGGGAATATATGGGAATAAATGGGAATGAATGGGAATTAATGGGAATATATGGGAATAAATGGGAATGAATGGGAATAAATGGGAATCTATGCGAATAAATGGGAATGAATGGGAATATATGGGAATATATGGGGATGAGTGGGAATATATGGGAATGAATGGGAATATATGGGAATATATGGGGATGAGTGGGAATATATGGGAATGAATGGGAATATATGGGAATAAATGGGAATGAATGGGAATTAATGGGAATATATGGGAATGAATGGGAATATATGGGAATGAATGGGAATATATGGGAATTAATGGGAATATATGGGAATGAATGGGAATATATGGGAATGAATGGGAATAAATGGGAATGAATGGGAATATATGGGAATATATGGGGATGATTGGGAATATATGGGAATGAATGGGTATGAATGGGAATATATGGGAATACATGGGAATGAATGGGAGTGTATGGGAATATATGGGAATTAATGGGAATATATGGGAATGAATGGGAATATATGGGAATATATGGGGATGAGTGGGAATATATGGGAATGAATGGGAATAAATGGGAATAAATGGAAATATATGGGAATGAATGGGAATATATGGGAATATATGGGGATGAGTGGGAATATATGGGAATAAATGGGAATGATTGGGAATATATGGGGATGAGTGGGAATATATGGGAATGAATGGGAATAATGGGAATAAATGGGAATGAATGGGAATATATGGGAATTAATGGGAATATATGGGAATGAGTGGGAATATATGGGAATGAATGGGTATGAATGGGAATATATGGGAATAAATGGGAATGAATGGGAATATATGGGAATATATGGGGATGAGTGGGAATATATGGGAATGAATGGGTATGAATGGGAATAATGGGAATAAATGGGAATGAATGGGAATATATGGGAATTAATGGGAATATGTGGGAATGAGTGGGAATATATGGGAATGAATGGGTATGAATGAGAATAGATGGGAATAAATGGGAATGAATGGGAATATATGGGAATGAATGGGTATGAATGAGAATAGATGGGAATAAATGGGAATGAATGGGAATATATGGGAATTAATGGGAATATATGGGAATGAATGGGAATGAATGGGAATATATAGGAATGAATGGGAAAAATGGGAATGAATGGGAATATATGGGAATATATGGGGATGAGTGGGAATATATAGGAATGAATGGGAATATATGGGAATAAATGGGAATGAATGGGAATATATGGGAATATATGGGGATGAGTGAGAATATATGGGAATGAATGGGAATATATGGGAATGAATTGGAATATATGGGAATGAATGGGAATGAATGGGAGTATATGGGAATGAATGGGAATATATGGGAATGAATGGGAATACATGGGAATATATGGGGATGAGTGGGAATATATGGGAATTAATGGGAATATATGGGAATGAATGGGAATGAATGGGAATGAATGGGAATATATATGAATGAATGAGAATATATGGGAATGAATGGGAATATATGGGAATGAATGGGAATATATGGGAATGAATGGGAATTTATATGAATGAATGGGAATATATGGGAATATATGGGAATGAATGGGAATGAATGGGAATATATGGGAATGAATGGGAATGAATGGGAATAAATGGGAATGAATGGGGAATTCCAACATTGATATATTATTGGGCACTTATCTATTGACTGCTGCATCGTTGTGGCATTTTAACATTTTCACAGGTTGCACAGTATTTACAGAAGCACACCGCCTTTCCGCCTACATCGGTTGGGGTGAAATGTGTCCACACATCAGATGGTGTACGCGGCATTATTCTCTTTATATTGATTTATTCTTGTAAAAAGACTAATGCAACGCCACACATGGATAGAAATAGTCAGCTAAACAATTGGAGTAGTCTTTAAAAAATGATGGACAAATGACTAGAAATAGTCTCGATGAATACATGAAGAGTCAACCAGCGTGTTACATCAAAGTAGAAGCTACATTCTTGTATGACATTCTTGTATTTACTATTTGCTACTTCAACTTTACTCATCACAAAAAAAGGTCAATTGGGATCGCTAACGTTGTTAGCATAAATGAATGGGATTTAACATTGAGAAAATTAGCATCCGAGAGAAATATTTTGGGTTGATGATGAGACTTGTGGTGCATAAACCTTCAAAACCATCAACACTTCCCTGACTGGATGAAGTCCTTGGGCTGAAAGACTAGTGTGGCCTCAGTAGTCCTGCTGTAGTGTGTAGCATGCCGGCAATTATCCCAGCGTGTGATGGAGGAATGCACTGTGCAGGGTTGAAACTCTGCTGAATTTGCATGAAATCAGGTTCTTTTAGCTAATAGTCATGCTGCAAGATCTAGCATTGTTTATTCCCATTCATTTCACATTAATTCCCATGGAAAGTTTCCGACTTTGAATATTCCCGGAACTTTGCAAGCCTCCACAAGTCACGTGTCCGCCATGTAAACAGGAGACTTATGTTTGCTGTGCAGAATGCTGGAAGAGAGAGCAGCGCCTACCCTCTACCTGAGCCGCACGACCTCTTCCAGGCCTCCCACATGAAGTTTGAAGACTTCCAGAAGGACCTGCGCAGGCTGAGGAAAGACCTGACCGGTACGGTGAGCCCAGTCCGCTCCACTTCACCTGGCCTCAGGTGCTGTTTGTTGACGCCAGGAGTACAGGTGGAGCCGTGAATAATGCAGCAGGACTTCAACATTCATCCTCGCGCGGAAACGGAAACTAATTTTCTCCGAGCGGCGCTGGGCCGGGGTGAGGAGGTGTGCCAGATAACATCTGCTTGTTGTCCAGACGGCAAGCAGAAACAGATGTGAGCAGACCCTCGAACCTCGCTGGGATTCAGCGGACGGACTCGAGGTGGTCATTCTCAGGATGAATTACAAGAATAGGAGAGCGTTTTCTTCATCGTCCAGGCAGAAAAGCCACGTCCAAACTCTTGGTCGGGAATCTCAGGTTACGTCGCCAGAACCAGAACATCGTCGTGTGTCCATCCTGAAACATAACAAACAAAGAAAAAAATGCATCCTATAGTTTAGGCAGGGATGGGCAAGCAACTTGGAAAATGTAGTAAACTAAGCTACAAGTTACTCTCCATTAAATGTAACTAAGCCACAAGTTACTCTCCATTAAATGTAACTAAGCTGCAAGTTTTCTCCATTAAATGTAGTTTAGCTTCAAGTTACTCTCCATTAAATGTAGCTAAGCTGCAAGTTTTCTCCATTAAATGTAACTAAGCTACAAGTTAATATCCATTAAATGTAACCACGCTACAAGTTACTGTCCATTAAATGTAGCTAATCTACAGGTTTTCTCCATTAAATGTAACTAAGCTACAAGTTTTCTCCATTAAATGTAACTAACCTACAAGTTTTCTCCATTAAATGTAACTAAGCTACAAATTACTCTCCATTAAATGTAACTAAGCTACAAGTTACTCTCGATTTAATGTAACTAAACTCCAAGTTACTCTCCATTTAATGTAACCAAGCTACAAGTGACTCTCCATTATATGTAGCTAAGCTACAAGTTTTCTCCATTAAATGTAACTAAGCTACAAGTTACTCTCCATTAAATGTAACTAAGCTACAAGTTACTCTCCATTATATGTAGCTAAGCTGCAAGTTTTCTACATTAAATGTAGCTAAGCTACAAGTTTTCTCCATTAAATGTAACTAAGCTACAAGTTACTCTCCATTAAATGTAGCTAAGCTGCAAGTTTTCTCCATTAAATGTAACTAAGATACAAGTTACTCTCCATTAAATGTAACTAAGATACATGTTACTCTCCATTAAATGTAGCTAAGCTACAAGTTACTGTCCATTAAATTTAACTAAACTCCAAGTTACTCTCCATTTAATGTAACCAAGCTACAAGTTACTCTCCATTAAATGTAGTTAAGCTACAAGTTACTCTCCATTAAATGTAACTAAGCTAGACGTTTTCTCCATTAAATGTAACTAAGCTACAAGTTTTCTCCATTAAATGTAACTAAGCTACAAGTTACTCTCCATTAAATGTAACTAAGCTACAAGTTGCTGTCCATTAAATGTAGCTAAGCTACAGGTTTTCTCCAATAAATGTAACTAAGCTACAAGTTACTCTCCATTAAATGTAACTAAGATACATGTTACTCTCCATTAAATGTAGCTAAACTCCAAGTTACTATCCATTAAATGTAACCAAGCTACACGTTACTCTCCATTAAATGTAGCTAAGCTACAAGTTTTCTCCAATAAATGTAACTAAGCTACATGTTACTCTCCATTAAATGTAGCTAAGCTGCAAGTTTTCTCCATTAAATGTAACTAAGCTACAACTTTTCTCCATTAAATGTAACTAAGCTACACGTTACTCTCCATTAAATGTAACTAAGATACATGTTACTCTCCATTAAATGTAACTAAGCTACAAGTTACTCTCCATTAAATGTAACTAAGATACATGTTACTCTCCATTAAATGTAACTAAGCTACAAGTGACTCTCCATTAAATGTAGCTAAGCTGCAAGTACTCTCCATTTAATGTAACTAAGCTACAAGTTAATATCCATTAAATGTAACCAAGCTACAAGTTACTGTCCATTAAATGTAGCTAAGCTACAAGTTTTCTCCAATAAATGTAACTAAGCTACAAGTTACTCTCCATTAAATGTAGCTAAGCTGCAAGTTTTCTCCATTAAATGTAACTAAGCTACAAGTTTTCTCCATTAAATGTAACTAAGATACAAGTTACTCTCCATTAAATGCAGCTAAGCTACAAGTTTTCTCCAATAAATGTAACTAAGCTACAAGTTACTCTCCATTACATGTAACTAAGCTACAAGTTACTCTCAATTAAATGTAACTAAGCTACATGTTACTCTCCATTAAATGTAGCTAAACTACGAGTTAATTTCCATTAATGTAACTAAACTCCAAGTTACTCTCCATTTAATGTAACCAAGCTACAAGTTACTCTCCATTAAATGTAGCTAAGCTGCAAGTTTTCTCCATTAAATGCAACTAAGCTACACGTTTTCTCCATTAAATGTAACTAAGCTACAAGTTACTCTCCATTAAATGTAATTAAGCTACAAGTTACTCTCAATTAAATGTAACTAAGCTACATGTTACTCTCCATTTAATGTAACCAAGCTACAAGTTACCCTCCATTAAATGTAACCAAGCTACAAGTTACTCTCCATTAAATGTAGCTAAGCTGCAAGTTTTCTCCATTAAATGTAACTAAGCTACAAGTTACTCTCCATTAAATGTAGCTAAGCTACAAGTTACTTTCCATTAAATTTGACTAAACTCCAAGTTACTCTCCATTAAATGTAACTAAGGTATAAGTTACTATCCATTAAATGTAACCAAGCTACAAGTTACTCTCCATTAAATGTAGCTAAACTGCAAGTTACTCTCCATTAAATGTAGCTAAGCTGCAAGTTTTCTCCATTAAATGTAACTAAGCTACAAGTATTCTCAATTAAATGGAACTAAGCTACAAATTTTCTCCAATAAATGTAACTAAGCTACAAGTTACTCTCCATTAAATGTAGCTAAGCTGCAAGTTTTCTCCATTAAATGTAACTAAGCTACAAGTTTTCTCCATTAAATTTAACTAAGTTACAAGTTTTCTCCATTAAATGTAACTAAGCTACAAGTTACTCTCCATTAAATGTAACTAAGCTACAAGTTACTCTCAATTAAATGTAACTAAGCTACATGTTACTTTCCATTAAATGTAGCTAAGCTGCAAGTTTTCTCCATTAAATGTAACAAAGCTACAAGTTATTCTCCATTAAATGTAACTAAGCTACAACTTAGTCTCAATTAAATGTAACTAAGCTACATGTTACTCTCCATTAAATGTTGCTAAGCTACAAGTTAATTTCCATTAATGTAACTAAACTCCAAGTTACTCTCCATTTAATGTAACCAAGCTACAAGTTACTCTCCATTAAATGTAGCTAAGCTGCAAGTTACTTTCCATTAATGTAACTAAACTCCAAGTTACTCTCCATTTAATGTAACCAAGCTACAAGTTACTCTCCATTTAATGTAGCTAAGCTGCAAATGTTCTCCATTAAATGTAACCAAGCTACAATTTTTCTCCATTAAATGTAACTAAGCTACAAGTTACTCTCCATTAAATGTAACTAAGCTACAAGTTACTCTCCATTAAATGTAACTAAGCTACAAGTTACTTTCCATTAATGTAACTAAACTCCAAGTTACTCTCCATTTAATGTAACCAAGCTACAAGTTACTCTCCATTAAATGTAGCTAAACTACAAGTTACTTTCCATTAATGTAACTAAACTCCATGTTACTCTCCATTTAATGTAACCAAGCTACAAGTTACTCTCCATTTAATGTAACCAAGCTACAAGTTACTCTCCATTAAATGTAGCGAAGCAACAGAGAATTGTAGCAAGCTACTGTTGCCGTCAGAGCTACATTTAACATTATTTCTAACTATGGGCCCACGTGTAGAATACCAACGTTTATGTAAATGTACGAATATTACTATTAACTATCTGTAAAGTTGAATTTGATTTTCCAAATCATTGTATTCTGAGACACGCACATGGGGATAGGCCCCTCCCACCTCCAAAGACATGCACCTGGGGATAGGCCCCTCCCACCTCCAAAGACATGCACCTGGGGATAGGTTGATTGGCAACACTAAATGAGCCCTAGTGTGTGAATGTTGTCTGTCTATCTGTGTTGGCCCTGTGATGAGGTGGCCACTTGTCCAGCGTGTACACCACCTTCCGCCCGAATGCTGCTGAGATAGGCGCCTGCAACCCTTTAACCCTGAAAGGGACAAGTGTTGGAAAATGGATAGATGTAGTCTGGTTTTATTTACCATTTACACAATGTGACAACTTCACTGCTTTTAGCTTTTGTATACACATGTGTGTATATTAGGGCTGGGCAACGATTAAAAATTTTAATCGAAGTTAATCGCACGATTTCTCCAATTAATCGCGATTAACTGCATTGTATACGCAAAGCCCAATAATGAATCCAAAAGTAGTGTGTAGTGCACCTTTATTGGAATATTCTCCCACATGAACAAAAGCGCCAAAACATTTGTTGTGCAAACACAATTTAAATCAGTCCTTGTTAAACAGTAGCAGTTAAATAGCATATTTGATGAAAATCAACTCCAAAAATGTAAATACAAACATTTAAGCTTATTGCCACTGCCAGGGTATTTAAGTTATCCTGTTTGTTATGGAAAATAAATATAATCTACATACAAATCTCTGAGCCACAATCATAACATCTGAACAGGCAATTTCTGAGGTAACAGCAGAAAAACATTTTTTTTATCAGGGATTTTATGTTTAAAAAACCTATATTATAGGTAGTGGGCTGTTTTAGGGAATTTTTGATCAAATTATCCGTAGTAGCAATATTAATAATGTTGTGTTTATTCTGCGTAGTGCACTTAAAATAATTACGACCATATCTAGGAATTGATATGATGGGAATTTTCCGATTGTTTGCTTGGTGCTTTGATAAACTGAACGCATCATATACATGGTACTATATTGTGATGTTATGAGCCAGGGAAAAAAAGAACTACCCTACCCAGCATGCAACAGGAGTGACGAGCATGCGCGGTAGCCCGGTATAGGTTGTGTCGCCATGACAACATCTTGTATGTTGTGATATGCACGCTCTGAAAGCAAGTGTTAAGAACTCAGCCAACACTCCTGGTCTGCATTATTCATAAATAGACAGACAACACATATACTCCGCTGCTTCACAGGCCGCTGGATGTAGCCGGCAAAGTATTCCCATGCTAGCTAGCCGGTCTAGCAAGCACGCGTCATTCAGTCCAAAACGGCCCGATCTATCCACATCCAGAATTGTCTGGCGGTCGTAAGTGATCCAGGAGTGACCACACCAGCCATGAAATTTGCAGAATTGTCCGGTATTTTTGCCAAATGTTCCATCTTTACCAAGAGCCCCTCCACGCCGAAGTACATCCGGGAGATGTCATCTTGTTAAGAAAAGGCGTTAACAAAATAAAAGCATGTAAACAACATACGCAAATGTGCGATAAAATAACTGTCGGCGTTAATAGATTGATGAGTTAACTCATAAATAACGCATTAATTTGCCCACCCCTAGTATATATATATATATATATATATATATATATATATATATATATATATATATATATATATATATATATATATATATATATATATATATATATATAGGGTTGAAACTCTACTGAATTTGAATGAAATCAGGTTGTTTTGGCTAACAATCATGCTGCAAGATCTAGCATGGTGCATTCAATGTTTATTCACATTCATTTCCGTTAATTCCAATGGAAAGTTTTCATCACGCTCATAAAGTTAACGCTTCCAAAAAAAAAAGAAATCTGCGTTCAAAGGACTCCGGCTTATTAGCGATTCCCAAAGCCCAAAAAAAGTCTGCGGGCTGTAGAGCTTTTTCATTTCGGGCTCCAGTACTCTGGAATGCCCTCCTGGTAACAGTTCGAGATGCCACCTCAGTAGAAGCATTTAAGTCTCACCTTAAAACTCATTTGTATACTCTAGCCTTTAAATAGACTCCCTTTTTAGACCAGTTGATCTGCCGTTTCTTTTCTTTTTCTTCTATGTCCCACTCTCCCTTGTGGAGGGGGTCCGGTCCGATCCGGTGGCCATGTACTGCTTGCCTGTGTATCGGCTGGGGACATCTCTGCGTTGCTGATCCGCCTCCGCTTGGGATGGTTTCCCGCTGGCTCCGCTGTGAACGGGACTCTCACTGCTGTGTCGGATCCGCTTTGGACTGGACTCTCGCGACTATGTTGGATCCATTACGGATTGAACTTTCACAGTATCATGTTAGACCCGCTCGACATCCATTGCTTTCCTCCTCTCCAAGGTTCTCATAGTCATCATTGTCACCGACGTCCCACTGGGTGTGAGTTTTCCTTGCCCTTATGTGGGCCTACCGAGGATGTCGTAGTGGTTTGTGCAGCCCTTTGAGACACTAGTGATTTAGGGCTATATAAGTAAACATTGATTGATGATCGATTGATCTTTGAATATTCCTGGAATTTTGCAAGCCTACTCCAACACACTTCCAGAGGTGCAGAGAGGCTAGAACCCTCGTATGGAAGCAGCACTGGAACATATGGTTTCTGAATTTTAAACACACACACACACACACACGCACACACACACACAAACAGAAAGCCCTACTAATCTGGCAGGCTTTGTGTAGCCAAGGTGAGATAGCGAGCTGACACGTTATCATTCACGCTCATAAAGTTAACGCTTCCAAAAATAAGGGGGTAACCATGGCGATGTGACGGCGCTCGTACTCTGTGTATCCTCACATGGCGCTGATCATCATCCTGTTCTTTCAGCGTGCTCCAGGGAGACGGACAAAGTATGCAAGTTGTCTTCTGAAGACAACCTGCAGCCCTTCAAGGACAAGATGGCCGCCTTCGTGAGCCGAGGTCAGTGGGTCACTCTCGCCCGCCACATTTCTGGAGGCGGGCGCTCCCGTGTCTCGCCCTTTTTCTCCTTCCCGTTCCCGTATTTCTCCCCTCGTTAGAGCTTTCTTTCAAAAATGTGTTTTGAAACTAAGCATCACAGCTTCTTTCATGGTTTTGGCAACACTTCCTGAAGCCTGAATAAGTCAGGCCTTCAAAATAAAAGCACAGCAGCCTTATGGCGTTGGATGGCTACGAAGGGGACAGACATCAATTTAGGGGATTTTATTTTCCTAATTTCCATAGCAAATGTTGACGTACTGGATGCTGGATATGCATGGGCGGAGTTTTATTAAACGGGCGGGCAAGGGACAAAATATTAAAGACACTTGAAAAAATATAGTCCAGTTCTGGAGAGATGAGAATCTGTGGGCGCCTCGCAGTTCTGATTCTTGGCTGACGATTCGATTCAGAATCAATTCGAAACCATTCTTGTAACCTGTTATCTGGTATTTAAATAGAATAAAATAGAATAGAATAGGAAGTAATTTATTGATCCCTGGGGGAAATTCAGTTCGCTCAAAATAGACAATAAACACTTGGGTATTTTTTACATGTGAATAACATAAATACAGTCTATTATACAGCATTATTCACATGTAATAATATAAATACAGTCTATTATACAGCATTATTCACATGTAATAACATAAATACAGTCTATTATAAAGCATTATTCACATGTGAATAACATAAATACAGTCTATCATAAAGCATTGTTCACATGTGAATAACACAAATACAGTCTATTATAAAGCATTATTCACATGTGAATAACATAAATACAGTCTATTATACAGCATTATTCACATGTGAATAACATAAATATAGTCTATTATACAGCATTATTCACATGTGAATAACATAAATACAGTCTATTATACAGCATTATTCACATGTGAATAACATAAATACAGTCTATTATACAGCATTATTCACATGTGAATAACATAAATACAGTCTATTATACAGCATTATTCAAATGTGAATAATATAAATACAGTCTATCATACAGCATTATTCACATGTGAGTAACATAAATACAGTGTATTATACAGCATTATTCACATGTGAATAACATAAATACAGTCTATTATACAGCATTATTCACATGTGAATAATATAAATACAGTCTATTATACAGCATTATTCAGATGTGAATAATATAAATACAGTCTTTTATACAGCATTATTCACATGTGAATAACATAAATACAGTCTATTATACAGCATTATTCACATGTGAATAACATAAATACAGTCTACTATACAGCATTATTCACATGTGAATATTATAAATACAGTCTATTATACAGCATTATTCACATGTGAATAACATAAATACAGTCTATTATACAGCATTACTCACATGTGAATAACATAAATACAGTCTATTATAAAGCATTATTCACATGTGAATAACATAAATACAGTCTATTATACAGCATTATTCACATGTGAATAACATAAATACAGTCTATTATACAGCATTATTCACATGTGAATAACATAAATACAGTCTATTATACAGCATTATTCAAATGTGAATAATATAAATACAGTCTATTATACAGCATTATTCACATGTGAATAACATAAATACAGTCTATTATACAGCATTATTCACATGTGAATAACATAAATACAGTCTATTATACAGCATTATTCAGATGTGAATAATATAAATACAGTCTATTATACAGCATTAAAGATAATAAAACCTTTTCCAAACAGCTTACAAAAGACATGTCGTTTCAGGTCTGACTTGCTCTCGTCTTTCCTTATTTTCTGTATTGCTTTCCTGTCCAGCGCTCTTATTTTTGTTCACTTCCTGTCCGCTACACCACTCTGGCCTGAGCGCTGTTTCCCTCACCTGTGCCTGATTGGTAGCCTGAGTGCACCTGTTTTGTAAGCGGTAGAAAATGGACGGATGGATGAATCAGGCTGCTTTATAAACCGGCCGGGACTAGAAGACTGTCTTGGTTTGGGACAAGGTCACATGTGTTGCGGATGAAATACTCGTCTTACTGCAGTGCCTCTCAAATATTGTCTGATACATCCCCCCACATATTTTGTGACTGTAAATGATACTTTGTAAATAAAATAGTTATAAGTGTACCTCTGCATGGTGCTGTCAGCTTATTAACAATAATGGAAACAACACACTGGTCTTTCCCTGTCCTCCATTGTGGTTCTTGTCAAGCCAAGTGCTTAATACACGTCATCATATTCTACTACGGCAAAAAAAAACATGTTCCCCAAAGTCCCACGTGCCCCCTCTAGCATTGTACCGCGCCCCTTTTTGACATTGTGCCGTGCCCCCTCTGGCGTTGTGCCGCACCACCCCCCAGGGGGGCCCACCCCACTATTTGTCTTACCTGCACAATTGTCTCCTGCACCTTAGGTCCGGACTACTGCACCAATGTGTGAGCTGGACAAAAGTAGATCAAGCTCAACTCCAAACCAATTCCAGCTTGGCAAACTTACACAGCAATTGAGAAGACATCCAAATAAAATGAGAAAATAATGAGGAAAACCTCAAATGTACAAGATCACCCATATTAATGATGATACCAATATCAATAATATTTTTGTTTTTGTTTTGTTTTTAATCAAAAATGTTAAAAAAGATTAAATGCATATATTTCTAAATTGATTCTCAAAAATGATGAATCCATTTGGAATCTGAACAAATAAAGCCTTCAGTTCACTACTACTGTAAACTACTAAAGACTATAGTCGTGTTTTTATTTAAATAGTCATTATTTTACAATATTTTGAAGGTTTATTTTGGATTAAATGTATTTGATTTATTATGTATTGCTATTTTTCTATTTTATGTATTAAATTCAATTAATGTGTTTACTTTATATATATATATATATATATATATATATATATATATATATATATATATATATATATATATATATATATATATATATATAATGTATATATATATATATAATGTATATTTCTGCCTTTGTTTCTTTTCCACGAATGCACAATTGTCTGGTCATGAATGCAAAAGGAAGAAGAAGTACCTTGTTGAACTCCTCTCCTCCTATCTCTGCACCATCTCAATCGAATAAACTCTCACAATGGGATGTTTACCAAAAGGGCCGTTAAACCTGTGATGATGATGAGGATGATGATGATGAATTGACAGCAAATGCTGTGCACTTCCTTGCCCTTCAAGTACTTTAGTCGGCTCTATGCAGTTTCACGCTGCTCAATGGACAGCATGAGCTCCTGTTTCACCACACATCGTACACACATCGTACACAATGTTACACAATGTACACAATGTACAGCATGAGCTACTTGTTTATCAGATATTGTACACACATCGTACACACTCTTACACAATGTACAGCAAGAGCTCCTTCTTCACCACACATTGTACACACTGTTACACAATGTACACAATATTGTTCATGAGACATCGTAACACACTTACACAATGTACATAATGTTGTTCATCATCGTAACACATTGTTACACAATGTACACAATGCTGTTCATCAGACATCGTAACACATTGTTACACAATGTACACGATGTTGTTCATCAGACATCGTAACACATTGTTACACAATGTACACGATATTGTCATGAGACATTATCGCACATTGTTACACAATGTTGTTCATGAGACATCGTAACACATTGTTACACAATGTACACAATGTTGTTCATCAGACATCGTAACACATTGTTCATGAGACATCGTAACACACTGTTACACAATGTACACAATGTTGTTCATGAGACATCGTAACATGTTGTTACACAATGCACACGGTATTGTCATGAGACATCGTAACACACTGTTACACAATGTACACGATGTTGTTCATGAGACATCGTAATGCATTGTTACACAATGTACACAATGTTGTTCATCAGACATCGTAACGCATTGTTACACAATGTACACGATGTTGTTCATGAGACATCGTAACACATTATTACACAATGTACATGATATTGTCATGAGACATTACGCACATTGTTACACAATGTACACAATGTTGTTCATGAGACATTGTAACACATTGTTACACAATGTACACGATGTTGTTCATGAGACATCGTAACACATAGTTACACAATGTAAACGATGTTGTTCATGAGACATCGTAACACATAGTTACACAATGTACACAATGTTGTTCATGAGACATCGTAACACATAGTTACACAATGTGTTACGATGTTGTTCATGAGACATCGTAACACATTGTTACACAATGTACACAATGTTGTTCATGAGACATCGTAACACATTGTTACACAATGTACACAATGTTGTTCATGAGACATCGTAACACATTGTTACACAATGTACACGCTGTTGTTCATGAGAAATCGTAACACATTGTTACACAATGTACACAATGTTGTTCATCAGACATCGTAACACATTGTTACACAATGTACACGATGTTGTTCATGAGAAATCGTAACACATTGTTACACAATGTACACAATGTTGTTCATCAGACATCGTAACACATTGCTACACAATGTGTTACAATGTTGTTCATCAGACATCGTGACACATTGTTACACAATGTACACGATGTTGTTCATGAGACATCGTAACACATTGTGTAACTATCTGTTACGATGTTGTTCATGAGACATCGTAACACATAGTTACACAATGTGTTACGATGTTGTTCATGAGACACCGTAACACATAGTTACACAATGTGTTACGATGTTGTTCATGAGACATCGTAACACATAGTTACACAATGTGTTACGATGTTGTTCATGAGACATCGTAACACATAGTTACACTATGTGTTACGATGTTGTTCATGAGACATCGTAACACATTGTGTAACTATGTGTTACGATGTTGTTCATGAGACATCGTAACACATAGTTACACAATGTGTTACGATGTTGTTCATGACACATCGTAACACATAGTTACACAATGTGTTACGATGTTGTTCATGAGACATCGTAACACATAGTTACACAATGTGTTACGATGTTGTTCATGAGACATCGTAACACATTGTTCCAAGCCGTCCTCAGCAAGCTGGTGCTCCGTGTGGCATTACAGATGTCACCAGCCCAGCAAAGAGAGGTTTTCCATGGACTTGGTCTCACATGGTTTTGTTTCAACGACCCAATATCTCACTCACAAATCAAAGAGGAATCCAAAAACTAAAAACAGATTTTCTTTGATAACTTTTTTCCCAAGCAGCATGAGCTTTAATACTCCAGATTCTCAGATGACTAAAACAACTTGACTTAAAATGCCATATTTTTTGGAGCATAGAGCGCACTCGCTGCCCATGAGCGGCTCTATTCACATTTATCTTCATATAAAAGGCGCACTATATATAATAGGTTATGTTATAATATATAATATTATAACACTATAATAAGGTCTCATTTTATGCCTTTTTTTTTGTCTAAATGTAAAAGACCTCCATGTGGTGTAGATAACATGTCATGCTACTTCTTTCTTCAAAATGTTGCATCGATGACGTTTTACACCTCTTTTAGCCACTTTCTGACAGTCGCTTCAGGATGTGCCGTTTTGTGGCCGCTCTCACTTACGTGCCTCCACTTTGACAGCATCTTCTCACTGTTGTCTTTGTTGTAGTTTTTTGCGCTTCCATAGCGAGTCTACTGACAAATATAAGTTAGAAGTGTAAGTTACTTTGTATAAGAAATGGCAACAGCGGAAAATGATCGTCCCACAACAAGCTGATAGAGAAAAGGGAGGAGCTTATTGACCACCACGCCAATTATATTGGCGGACATCTGCAACTTCCGGGACTTGTGCAGAGCCCAAATACACATCAGTAGTGAAGTGAAGTGAATTATATTTATATAGCGCTTTTCTCTAGTGACTCAAAGCATAGTGAAACCCAATATCTAAGTTACATTTAAAGCAGTGTGGGTGGCACTGGGAGCAGGTGGGTAAAGTGTCTTGCCCAAGGACACAACGGCAGTAACTAGGTTGGCAGAAGCGGGAATCGAACCTGCAACCCTCAAGTTGCTGGCACGGCCACTCTACCAACCGAGAGTACAAGTAGGTACCAATTGGTTGAACAAGTTTGTTTTGCAGATATGTCTACTAACAGGTGCAATTTTGGGTCCATAATAACACCCGTATGTTGAAGCACAGTACGTCTGACTATGGTAGCTGTATTGTGCCGACATTCCATGAACTTCAACTTCTTAACTCACCAAAGTCGTAATATAACATTTTGACAGATTTCCGAGCACATGTGTAATGTTTTATATTCTCAATGAAACATCGAACTTTGGGGCTCGCTTGCTAACGTTGTTTATTGGACAGGGCACCAACCCGCAGTCCACACATATATCTTGTGTGACTGCCATCTACTGGTCACACTTGGCATGACACCGTGTACCGTATGAAATCACTTTCGAGGTCGGTAAACACAACCAGAATTAACGCGTCCATTAACACAGCGAGTTAATGGGTTAATGAGTGGGGTCGATGCAGACGGAAACTCCAGAGGCAAAGTGCAGGTAAGAAAATTGATATGATTTCCAATAAATCAGACTGAATACAAAAGTAAACAAATCAAGCATGCCTAGAGCACGGGAAGCTAACAGAGTAGCTAACAAGAAGGCTTAGCATGAAAACCAGAAAACAAATGGTAAAGCTTAGCTCCGGAATCAAACACACTTGGCCGTTGCATGCAAGCAAACAAGGACAGCAGACTGAGTGTGGTGAACAGTGGGAGCAAGTAGCTCTCTGATTAGTGCCCAGCAGCAGCTGAGCGTCCCAAACACTAATCAGAGGCAGGTGAAACTAATCTGCAGTCATGGCAACTAAAACACAAACTCAAAACAGGAAGCGAGGGAGTCAAAAAGTAAACAAACATGATTCGGGGCAGCAGATCATGACACACTGTTGATGTTTGAGGAAATGAAAAGATTTAAGGTGCGCTTTTCAGTTAGAAAAATACACTAATTACTAGAAGTGGGGGAAATAATCCATTTTGAGATGCATGGTAATTTGGACCATTTTAGAATCGATTAGTAAACGTCAATAATCGATAATCCATTTCTACGATCAGTGCCAGAGCTTGGTCCGCATTGCCGGCAGTAAGTCGAACACATTTCCAGTGAGGGTTGGACTCCGCCAAGGCTGTCCTTTGTCACCGATTCTGTTCATAACTTTTATGGACAGAATTTCTAGGCGCAGTCAAGGCGTTGAGGGGTTCCGGTTTGGTAACCGCAGGATTAGGTCTCTGCTTTTTGCAGATGATGTGGTCCTGATGGCTTCCTCTCGCCAGAATCTTCAGCTCTCACTGGATCGGTTCGCAGCCGAGTGTGAAGCGACCGGAATGAGAATCAGCACCTCCAAGTCCCAGTCCATGGTTCTCGCCCGGAAAAGGGTGGAATGCCATCTCCGGGTTGGGGAGGAGACCCTGCCCCAAGTGGAGGAGTTCAAGTACCTAGGAGTCTTGTTCACGAGTGAGGGAAGAGTGGATCGTGAGATCGACAGGCGGATCGGTGCGGCGTCTTCAGTAATGCGGACGTTGTACCGATCCGTTGTGGTGAAGAAGGAGCTGAGCCGGAAGGCAAAGCTCCCAATTTACCGGTCGATCTACGCTCCCATCCTCACCTATGGTCATGAGCTTTGGGTCATGACCGAAAGGACAAGATCACGGGTACAAGCGGCCCAAATGAGTTTCCAGGTCTCTCCCTTAGAGAGAGGGTGAGAAGCTCTGCCATCCGGGAGGAACTCAAAGTAAAGCCGCTGCTCCTCCACATCGAGAGGAGCCAGATGAGGTGGTTCCGGCATCTGGTCAGGATGCCACCCGAACGCCTCCCTAGGGATGTGTTTAGGGCACGTCCAACCGGTAGGAGGCCACGGGGAAGACCCAGGACACGTTGGGAAGACTATGTCCCCCGGCTGGCCTGGGAACGCCTCGGGATCCCCCGGGAAGAGCTAGACGAAGTGGCTGGGGAGAGGGAAGTCTGGGTTTCTCTGCTTAGGCTGTTGCCCCCGCGACCCGACCTCGGATAAGCGGAAGAAGATGGATGGATGGATGGAATTTCTACATTGTAAAATAAAGTAATGCAGACGGTTGTAAAATTTGGCCGACATCAGCGAGAGATCCCACCAGATCCTTCGTTTTAGGGCACTTGCGTTGCAGTCTGGCTCATTCATTTAATGAATGTGTGGAATTAATGCAATTGTTTCTTATTCCAAATAAATGATGGTTGCAAGTGATAAACGCTGATTTAGTTAAACAAAAATTAATGTAAAACCGTATCAATATGTATCAGTTAAAGATGCGTCAATAATCGATTGTTAATGGAATCGTAGCTGCTGGAAGGTTCTCACCTCTATGAATTACAGCTGAATTTGTCATCACTTATGTCCTGTAGGAATATGTCCAGTATGTCTTGAAGTTGAATTGGCTAGCAGACCAATAGAAAGACATTATGTTACGTTTCTGGGTACATTCCTATTATCTAAATACAGTAGATCAGGGGTGCCCACACTTTTTCTGCAGACGAGCTACTTTTCAATTGACCAACTCGAGGGGATCTACCTCATTTATATATATCATTTATATTTATTTATTTATGAAAGAGACATTTTTGTAAACAAGTTAAATGTGTTTAATGATAATACAAGCATGTGTAACACATATAGATGTCTTTCTTTCACGAAGACAAGAATATAAGTTGGTGTATTACCTGATTCTGATGACTTGCATTGATTGGAATCAGACAGTAATGATGATAACGCCCACATTTTCAAATGGAGGAGAAAAAAAGTTGTCCTTTCTGTACAATACCACATGAAAGTGGTTGTTTTTTGGCATCTAATTCATCCAGCTTCCAAACACTTTACAAGAAAAACATTGGCGGCAAATTCCGTAGCTTGCTTGATTGACATTCACGGCACCCGAGGGTCTTGTGAGATGACGCTGGCTGCTGCCAGTTCATTATTATGAAAGAATGACAGAGAGGAAGGCGAGAAACACTTTTTATTTCAACAGACTTTCGCGCCGTCCCTTCCGTCAAAACTCTAAAGGCCGACTGCACATTTCCTATCTTCACAATAAAAGCCCTGCTTCATGCTGCCTGCGCTAACAAAATAAGAGTCTCGGAAAGCTGGCGTGCACAAGTGATGTGCACGCCAGCTTTCTGAGGGATCGCTCGTGCACGCCAGTTTTCCGAGACTCTGTATTTAGTTAGCGCAGGCAGCATGAAGCAGGGCTTTTATTGTGAAGATAGGAAATGTGCAGTCGGCCTTTAGAGTTTTGACGGAAGGTACGGCGCGAGAGTCTGTTGAAATAAAAAGTGTTTCTCGCCTTCCTCTCGGTCATATTTTCATAATAATGATCTTGCAGCAGCCAGCGTCATCTCACAAGACCCTCCGGTACCGTGAATGTCATTTAAGTGACGTCTTGGTGAAGATTGATGATCACTCATTTTTAGGTGTATTTTTTTTTAAAAGCCTGGCTGGAGATCGACTGACACACCCCCCGCGGTCGACTGGTAGCTCGCGATCGACGTAATGGGCACCCCTGATGTAGATGAATAAAATGAGCAGAGTTAATACCAGAACCAGAATCCACTTTATTGGCCAAGCATGTTCAACACACAAATAGTTTGATTAGATTGTACTCTCTTGTTCCATTTAAAGAAGAAATATGAGCAAATTAGGAAAATATGAACATGTACTTTACTAACTAACATCTGCAAGGCTAATGAATTATAGTGCAATGGTAAATACCTGAAGCAAAAAGATGATGAGGTGAACATGAGATAGTGACTGATTAGTTCCAGAGGTATTTCACAGCGTTCATCAGATTGACAGCCTGTTCTCATGTCGGCTTGTTTTGGTCTACAGTCATTTGTAACGCCTGCCGGAAAGGAGGAGTTTGAACAGTTTGTGATAAGGGTGTGAACGGTCTGCGGTGATGATACCTGCCAGTTTCCTGACTTATGTCCTGTAGGAATATGTTCAGTATGTCTCAAGTTGAATTGGCTAGCAGACCAATAGAACAACATTATGTTACGTTTCTGGGTACATTCCTATTATCTAAGTACAGTAGATGAATAAAATGAGCAGAGTTAATACCAGAACCAGAATCCACTTTATTGGCCAAAGCATGTTCAACACACAAATAGTTTGATTAGATTGTACGGTCTGCGGTGATGCTACCTGCCAGTTTTCCTGACTTATGTCCTGTAGGAATATGTTCAGTATGTCAGTTTCCTGACTTATGTCCTGTAGGAATATGTTCAGTATGTCAGTTTCCTGACTTATGTCCTGTAGGAATATGTTCAGTATGTCAGTTTCCTGACTTATGTCCTGTAGGAATATGTTCAGTATGTCAGTTTCCTGACTTATGTCCTGTAGGAATATGTTCAGTATGTCAGTTTCCTGACTTATGTCCTGTAGGAATATGTTCAGTATGTCAGTTTCCTGACTTATGTCCTGTAGGAATATGTTCAGTATGTCAGTTTCCTGACTTATGTCCTGTAGGAATATGTTCAGTATATCAGTTTCCTGACTTATGTCCTGTAGGAATATGTTCAGTATGTCAGTTTCCTGACTTATGTCCTGTAGGAATATGTTCAGTATGTCTTGAAGTTGAATTGGCTAGCAGACCAATAGAAAGACATTATGTTACGTTTCTGGGTACATTCCTATTATCTAAGTAACGCCTGCCGGAAAGGTGGAGTTTGAACAGTTTGTGATAAGGGTGTGAACGGTCTGCGGTGATGCTACCTGCCAGTTTCCTGACCCGGGATCGGTATAAATCCTGGATGGGTGGTAAGGTCGACAAGATGATCTTCTCCCCAGTCCTGATTGAGGATCTGAACCAGACAGTGATGGAGGTGCACAGTACAGACTGAATGAGGAATTTTTAGAGCATGATCAGCAGGTCTTGGGGCAGGTTGAACTTCTTGAAGTTCATTCTCTGCTGTGCCTTTTTTCTCATTGCGTCTATGTGGGAGGTCCACTTCAGGCTCTGTCCAATTGTCGATCCCAGGAACCTGACGGTGTCCACAGTAGACATGGTGCTGTTCAGAATAGTTTAGGGGCTTCTCCTGAAGTCCATTGTCATCCCCACAGTCTTGAGCTGGTTTAGTCCCAGACGGTTCTGACTGCACCAGAGAACCAGCTGTTCCACCTCCCGTCTGTAGGCAGACTCGTCACCGTCCGATGACTGTGGTGTCGTCGGCGAACTTCAAGTTTTTCACAGAAGGATCCCCTGAAGTGCAGTCATTGGTGGAGAGGAAGAAACGCTGTGGGAAGACAACACACCCCTAGGGGGCGGCAGTACTTATTGTCCGGGTGCTGGATGTGATGATTCCCCAGCCTTACCTGCTGCCTACCGTCAGCCAGAAAGTTGGTGGTCCACTGACAGGTGGAGGCCTACACCGGTGCAGGATGTCCGAGAGAATGGTTTTAAATGCAGATCTGAAGTCCACAAACGGGATCCTTTGCAGTAACTTAAAGTAGCAGTACAGTGGAAAAACAAGTGTCCTCCTTATTGAAGCTATTATCATATATATTTGATTTATGACACCTAAATACTTAGAAAGTCTGAAAAATAAATACATATGATCAAAATAGTAACAATCCCTCAGAGATTCCTGAACCATGAGGAAGCCAGACATGCGATCGAGTGACATAGTGGCAGGGACCGCAGATCCCTTCCCCATCAACAACAATGCAAATCATGATTACTTTGTGACTAATTATCATCCAGAACCTTCTATTGTTGATCCTCAGTATAAGGATGATTTACTAGATTTAGAAAGCTCTGCTAAACGAATCCAGCTTTAGTCAAACAATAAGTGATAATCCATCGCTTACTGTACAATGTCTGCTCTCACTGTGATGAAGAATGATAGGATGTTCATATCTTCCTGTTTGGATAAAGAATTGATCATGATGCACACGAAGGGTTAAAAGGAAAAGTCTCCCTGCAGACACTGTCGTCAGTTGTGTGTGTTTGTCTCCATCCGCGGGTATACTGGATATTGAATGTCACAGATGAACAACTTCTAAATTAATGGATAATTCCTCCTATTCAGATGAGATACATGATTTATAATGTAGAATAACTGTGATGAGCCGACTCACAGTGAAGCAGCAAAGAGCTACTTAGCTGTCTGTATCATTATCAATCAATCAATCAATCAATGTTTACTTATATAGCCCTAAATCACTAGTGTCTCAAAGGGCTGCACAAACCACCACGACATCCTCGGTAGGCCCACATAAGGGCAAGGAAAACTCACACCCAGTGGGACGTCGGTGACAATGATGACTATGAGAACCTTGGAGAGGAGGAAAGCAATGGATGTCGAGCGGGTCTAACATGATACTGTGAAAGTTCAATCCACAATGGATCCAACACAGTCGCGAGAGTCCAGTCCAAAGCGGATCCAACACAGCAGCGGGAGTCCCGTTCACAGCGGAGCCAGCAGGAAACCATCCTAAGCGGAGGCGGATCAGCAGCGCAGAGATGTCCCCAGCCAATACACAGGCAAGCAGTACATGGCCACGGGATCGGACCGGACCCCCTCCACAAGGGAGGGTGGGACATAGAGGAAAAAGAAAAGAAACGGCAGATCAACTGGTCTAAAAAGGGAGTCTATTTAAAGGCTAGAGTATACAAATGAGTTTTAAGGTGAGACTTAAATGCTTCTACTGAGGTGGCATCTCGAACTGTTACCGGGAGGGCATTCCAGAGTACTGGAGCCCGAACGGAAAACGCTCTATAGCCCGCAGACTTTTTTTGGGCTTTGGGAATCACTAATAAGCCGGAGTCCTTTGAAGGCAGATTTCTTGCCGGGACATATGGTACAATACAATCGGCAAGATAGGATGGAGCTAGACCGTGTAGTATTTTATACGTAAGTAGTAAAACCTTAAAGTCACATCTTAAGTGCACAGGAAGCCAGTGCAGGTGAGCCAGTATAGGTATATATGTATGTATATATGTATATAAAGGTATATACAGTACAGGTATATATGTATGAATATATGTATATAAAGGTATATACAGTACAGGTATATATGTATGTATATATGTATATAAAGGTATATACAGTATAGGTATATATGTATGTATATATGTATATAAAGGTATATACAGTACAGGCGTAATGTGATCAAACTTTCTTGTTCTTGTCAAAAGTCTAGCAGCCGCATTTTGTTCCAACTGTAATCTTTTAATGCTAGACATGGGGAGACCCGAAAATAATACGTTACAGTAGTCGAGGCGAGACGTAACAAACGCATGGATAATGATCTCGGCGTCTTTAGTGGACAGAATGGAGCGAATTTTAGCGATATTACGGAGATGAAAGAAGGCCGTTTTAGTAACGCTTTTAATGTTGCTAAGAAATAGTTTCTTTGCATTAGCACTTATAATAATAACATCACTAATATTTGGTCAACATTCAGGTCGCACGATAATGCATAAAAAGTATCATTGGCGGGTTTTGGATGGTTATTTAGAGGGTTTTGTGGGCCAAATAGAGAGCTCCCATTGACTACATGTATTTATGTTTTTACGACTTAGAATGCATAAGAAAAGAAAAACATGTGTGTTCATGTCTTACATAGAGATTGTGAATGCTAAACTGTCTAATCTTTCCCTATTTCCAGTACGACTGATCTAATAATATGTTCAGAGTGCCGAAGTGACGTCCATCTCCGGAAATAGCCGAATGTATTTGGAGCGGTACTTTCAAAATTGGAGGTTTTTTGTGATGTTTACTATGTTTTTTTTACCTACTTTGCATATTGTAAATACCATAGGATGCGGTTTAATGGATTCAATGAAACACAATTAAGCCTTTTAAATGTAACTTGTTTTTCCTTTCTACTGCTACTTTAAAGCAAACGACCATTTTCTACCGCTTTGTCCGAACCAAATTCCATATTAAGTTTATTAAGTCAATTTGTAACATTCAAACAAAACTGCTCAGTCTGCGTGATTCTCAAAACAAGCAAAAAAAAGTGCAAATAATTCCCTGGGTTGTCCATCCATCCATCCATCATCTTCCGCTTATCCGAGGTCGGGTCGCGGGGGCAGCAGCCTAAGCAGGGAAGCCCAGACTTCCCTATCTCCAGCCACTTCGTCTAGCTCTTACCGGGGGATCCCGAGGCGTTCCCAGGCCAGCCGGGAGACATAGTCTTCCCAACGTGTCCTGGGTCTTCCCCGTGGCCTCCTACCGGTTGGACGTGCCCTAAACACCTCCCTCGGGAGGCGTTCGGGTGGCATCCTGACCAGATGCCCGAACCACCTCATCTGGCTCCTCTCGATGTGGAGGAGCAGCGGCTTTACTTTGAGTTCCTCCCGGATGGCAGAGCTTCTCACCCTATCTCTAAGGGAGAGACCTGGAAACTCATTTGGGCCGCTTGTACCCGTGATCTTATCCTTTCGGTCATGACCCAAAGCTCATGACCATAGGTGAGGATGGGAACGTAGATCGACCGGTAAATTGAGAGCTTTGCCTTCCGGCTCAGCTCCTTCTTCACCACAACGGATCGGTACAACGTCCGCATTACTGAAGACGCCGCACCGATCCCTGGGTTGTGTATTTTCCTAAACCTGACACAGTAACATTGAAAATGTTTTGAAATTGGTCACCCTTCAGTTTTGTCAGCTTATTCCTTTTCAAAAATGATCTATGATTTTTTTTTGTTTCTTTTTGGCAAATTTGCACCATACTGTTGAGATTGTAGCTTATCAGAAGGGATGCAAGTGCGTATTTGCAGGTACTGTCCCTGAACTATTACAAAATGCCTTGAAACCTGAAATATTTCAGACAGTTTTTGTTTTAATTAATACAAACACAGATAACCTTTACTAATTATTTCAAACCTATTGGCCAGCATTTGTCTTTTTATATGAACACATGGCTTCGGATTTGATTACGATACTCTTAACTCTTGCTCACTGTCAAGCTGGCCTCTGTACTTTGGTTTTATTGCAGCAACTTTGGAGAAAACATTTCACAAAGATAGAATGTTGGAAAGGGTAGTAAAATTGAATAAAACACAGACCGGTCTTTGCGTCTAAAGGCTATATAATGTTGGTCGTACTGCCAGGCTTATCGTCAATTGTTTTCTTTGTCGCTCCATTTTTTCCACTCCCAAACTTCTCCGATCTCTGCGCCTCTGGTAGCATGTAAACATGTTTCTGTGTACGTACTACTTCTACTGGACAGAACAGAGTGCATGTTGGTTAGATTGAGCACTGCCGCCATCTAGCTGCAGAGGTGTGCATTGTCCTAATTTCGCCTGATACTCTACAAGGGATCCCAAGCTACTATTTGAGAAACACTGAGCGAAACAGTTTATTGGGGTCATTGCTGCTCATTGGGGTAAGAGTGGATCGTGAGATCGACAGGCGGATCGGTGCGGCGTCTTCAGTAATGCGGACGTTGTACCGATCCGTTGTGGTGAAGAAGGAGCTGAGCCGGAAGGCAAAGCTCTCAATTTACCGGTCGATCTACGTTCCCATCCTCACCTATGGTCATGAGCTTTGGGTCATGACCGAAAGGATAAGATCACGGGTACAAGCGGCCCAAATGAGTTTCCTCCGCCGTGTGGCGGGGCTCTCCCTTAGAGATAGGGTGAGAAGTTCTGCCATCCGGGAGGAACTCAAAGTAAAGCCGCTGCTCCTCCACATCGAGAGGAGCCAGATGAGGTGGTTCGGGCATCTGGTCAGGATGCCACCCAAACGCCTCCCTAAGACTATGTCTCCCGGCTGGCCTGGGAACGCCCCGGGATCCCCCGGGAAGAGCTAGACGAAGTGGCTGGGGGGAGGGAAGTCTGGGCTTCCCTGCTTAGGCTGCTGCCCCCGCGACCCGACCCCGGATAAGCGGAAGAAGATGGATGGATGGATGGGCTGCTCATTGAGTTGACTCATTGGAAAATACTGTCCTTTAGCGTTTGGACCCAAAATTGCATTGCACACGCTCATCCCCGACGCAAAACGTCCATAGACTTAGCCTCCAACAAATAACAGGAGTTAGAAACATTCTGCTCACAGAAGGTGACCATAATGCCGTTTCTTTACAACTGAACGGAATGCTAACGGAGGGATTCTGACTGTTTTGGACTGGTAGTAGTCGATCCAGAGCGATCGCTTTGCCACACAACACCTCAATGCTAACTGTCGTTGGCTTTGATAGTTAAGATTGTATCAAAACAGTTGTTTTCTCACTACAAAAGGGCGAAACCATCCTTGCCCAGGCACACCCACTGGTTTTTGGAGTATAGATATTCGGGGTTTTGGCATCAGCCGCTAGGCTGGATCTGACCGATCTAAGTCTAAGAGCGTGAACTGATGAAGCTTGCTGAGGTATTGACATCAGCCACTAGACTAGATCTGACCAATCTAAGACTAGATCTGACCAATCTATGTCTGTGAGCTTGAACTGATAAAGCCTACTGGGGTACTGGCACCAACCGCTAGACTAGATCTGACCAATCTAAGTGTATGAGCAAGTCTAAGACTATATCCGACCAATCGAAGTCCATGAAGAGGCTCATGAATTGATGAACGTGGACCCCGACTTAAACAAGTTGAAAAACTTATTGGGGTGTTACCATTTAGTGGTCAGTTGTACGGAATATGTACTTTACTGCGCAATTTACTAATACAAGTTTCAATCAATCAGGCAAACATCTTCTCAGGCAAACCAAACGGTCCAGTTGCGATTGATTGAATGTCCTGAGAGGACAATGACCTGATTGATGTAGAACATTCCTAGACATCCATAGGACAAGGAACTGATTTGTTGTTATTCTGAACCTTGCAATTGGATGAGACTTTGCAATGCCCCTTAATTGGGACCCAGCTGCATACCATAGACCAGGGGTGCCCATTACGTCGATCGCGAGCTACCAGTCGACCGCGGGGGGTGTGTCAGTCGATCTCCAGCCAGGCTTTTAAAAAAAATAGACCTAAAAATTAGTGATCATCAATCTTCACCAAGACGTCACTTAAATGACATTCACGGTACCGGAGGGTCTTGTGAGATGACGCTGGCTGCTGCAAGATCATTATTATGAAAATATGACCGAGAGGAAGGCGAGAAACACTTTTTATTTCAACAGACACTCGCGCCGTACCTTCCGTCAAAACTCTAAAGGCCGACTGCACATTTCCTATCTTCACAATAAAAGCCCTGCTTCACACTGCCTGCGTTAACTAAATACAGAGTCTCGGAAAACTGGCGTGCACAAGCAATCCCTCAGAAAGCTGGCGTGCACATCACTTGTGCACGCCAGCTTTCCGAGACTCTTATTTTGTTAGCGCAGGCAGCATGAATCAGGGCTTTTATTGTGAAGATAGGACATGTGCAGTCGGCCTTTAGAGTTTTGACGGAAGGGACGGCGCGAAAGTCTGTTGAAATAAAAAGTGTTTCTCGCCTTCCTCTCTGTCATTTATTCATAATAATGAACTGGCAGCAGCTAGCGTCATCTCACAAGACCCTCGGGTGCCGTGAATGTCAATCAAGCAAGCTACGGAATTTGCCGCCAATGTTTTTCTTGTAAAGTGTATGGAAGCTGGAGGAATTAGATGCCAAAAACCAACCACTTTCATGTGGTATTGTACAGAAAGGACCACTTTTTTTTCTCCTCCATTTGAAAATGTGGGCGTTATCATCATTACTGTCTGATTCCAATCAATGCAAGTCATCAGAATCAGGTAATACACCAACTTATATTCTTGTCTTTGTGAAAGAAAGACATCTTATATGTGTTACACATGCTTGTATTATCATTAAACACATTTAACTTGTTTACAAAAATGCCTCTTTCATAAATAAATAAATATAAATGATATATATAAATGAGGTAGATCCCCTCGAGTTGGTCAATTGAAAAGTAGCTCGCCTGCAGAAAAAGTGTGGGCACCCCTGCCTTAAAGTGACACCTGATACAACAGTAGCATAAGGTGGTCACCTTCCAGGGTGTCGAACAGTGTCTGCTGGGTTTTTACATAACAAGCCTTTTTTTCTGATCACATTGGCTTTGATCCAGGCTGCATTTCACCGACTGTGACCAATGGCTCTGAAAGAAGACGCCACAGGCTCGACGCCGCCTGCTTTTGTATTCAAATGAGGACGTATAACACGGAGCATATGTGGCACAGCCGTAAAGCTCGCTGTCCGTTTTGGAAAGCAAGTCTGTAGATGAAAGCTCCCGGCGCCTCCTCTCTGGTGAGCTCCTTCTCTGGCTTTGAGAGAAATATGGGAGCTCCCGCTTTGATTCTCATGACAAGCTTTTTCCTCTGAGAGCGTGGAAGTTTCACTCTCATGGCTCCAGACGGGATTCTTGGGGTTCTGCCACTGTGGCGGTAGGGGGAAAAAAAAGAAGAGGCGAACCAACCCCAAAACATAACAAAAAAACATCCAAATGTCATATTTTTGTTATTTCAGTAATCTCCGCACAACCCGGGGGTTCGACTGTTTCTGGCTCCACAGTTTTAACCGCCTTTGTTTGTTTTCTGACCATGAAACTAACCACAGAATAACAGTGGGAGCGGACTTGTTGGCTGCTTGGTCTCGCTCCATGTTCCCCCCCCACGCTTTGATGATCACAGTCTTTTGGCCTTTTGGGATAATCTGTTTCTGACGGACGTAACCATGAAGTGAGGATCCATCCTCCGTGTCTTCAAACTACACCCGCTAGACCAGGGGGTGCCCACACTTTTTCTGCAGGCGAGCTACTTTTCAATTGACCAACTCGAGGGGATCTACCTCATTTATATATATCATTTATATTTATTTATTTATGAAAGAGACATTTTTGTAAACAAGTTAAATGTGTTTAATGATAATACAAGCATGTGTAACACATATAGATGTCTTTCTTTCACGAAGACAAGAATATAAGTTGGTGTATTACCTGATTCTGATGACTTGCATTGATTGGAATCAGACAGTAATGATGATAACGCCCACATTTTCAAATGGAGGAGAAAAAAAGTTGTCCTTTCTGTACAATACCACATGAAAGTGGTTGGTTTTTGGCATCTAATTCATCCAGCTTCCATACACTTTACAAGAAAAACATTGGCGGCAAATTCCGTAGCTTGCTTGATTGACATTCACGGCACCCGAGGGTCTTGTGAGATGACGCTGGCTGCTGCCAGTTCATTATTATGAAAAAATGACGGAGAGGAAGGCGAGAAACACTTTTTATTTCAACAGACTTTCGCGCCGTCCCTTCCGTCAAAACTCTAAAGGCCGACTGCACATTTCCTATCTTCACAATAAAAGCCCTGCTTCATGCTGCCTGCGCTAACAAAATAAGAGTCTCGGAAAGCTGGCGTGCACAAGTGATGTGCACGCCAGCTTTCTGAGGGATCGCTTGTGCACGCCAGTTTTCCGAGACTCTGTATTTAGTTAGCGCAGGCAGCATGAAGCAGGGCTTTTATTGTGAAGATAGGAAATGTGCAGTCGGCCTTCAGAGTTTTGACGGAAGGTACGGCGCGAGTGTCTGTTGAAATAAAAAGTGTTTCTCGCCTTCCTCTCGGTCATATTTTCATAATAATGATCTTGCAGCAGCCAGCGTCATCTCACAAGACCCTCCGGTACCGTGAATGTCATTTATGTGACGTCTTGGTGAAGATTGATGATCACTCATTTTTAGGTCTATTTTTTTTAAAAGCCTGGCTGGAGATCGACTGACACACCCCCCGCGGTCGACTGGTAGCTCGCGATCGACGTAATGGGCACCCCTGCGCTAGACATTTGCAATGTTTTGGACAACATATTACTGCTACACCAATTATAATAATAATAATGATAATAACAGCAATATTATTTGATCAGATTGATATTACGCTTTACTAGACGCTGAAAGCGCTTTGCGAAACCACATCTGGAGCCTCAGAATCAGAATCAGCTTTGTTAGCATGCTGTAATTTTGACTCTGGTCAACATCGCTCTCTCTGACAACTAATAATTGTCTGGTAGACACAGAGAGAGGCTCTGTGACAAGCAGTAGAAAATGGATGGATAGATAGATATGTACATTTGTTTTATACTTGACACATTTACATAGAAGTTAGGTGGAATGTTTTGCAAGAGGATGTGTGGTCTTCACAAGTTAGAACCCCTCAATCAATCAATCAATGTTTATTTATATAGCCCCAAATCACAAATGTCTCAAAGGACTGCACAAATCATTACGACTACAACATCCTCGGAAGAACCCACAAAAGGGCAAGGAAAACTCACACCCAGTGGGCAGGGAGAATTCACATCCAGTGGGACGCCAGTGACAATGCTGACTATGAGAAACCTTGGAGAGGACCTCAGATGTGGGCAACCCCCCCCCCTCTAGGGGACCGAAAGCAATGGATGTCGAGCGGGTCTAACATGATACTGTGAAAGTTCAATCCATAGTGGCTCCAACACAGCCGCGAGAGTTCAGTTCAAGCGGATCCAAGACAGCAGCGAGAGTCCCGTCCACAGGAAACCATCTCAAGCGGAGGCGGATCAGCAGCGTAGAGATGTCCCCAACCGATACAGGCGAGCGGTCCATCCTGGGTCTCGACTCTTGACAGCCAGTACTTCATCCATGGTCATCGGACCGGACCCCCTCCACAAGGGAGAGGGGGACATAGGAGAAAGAAAAGAAGCGGCAGATCAACTGGTCTAAAAATGAGGTCTATTTAAAGGCTAGAGTATACAGATGAGTTTTAAGGTGAGACTTAAATGCTTCTACTGAGGTAGCATCTCGAACTGTTACTGGGAGGGCATTCCAGAGTACTGGAGCCCGAACGGAAAACGCTCTATAGCCCGCAGACTTTTTTTGGGCTCTAGGAATTACTAATAAGCCGGAGTCTTTTGAACGCAGATTTCTTGCCGGGACATATGGTACAATACAATCGGCAAGATAGGCTGGAGCTAGACCGTGTAGTATTTTATACGTAATTAGTAAAACCTTAAAGTCACATCTTAAGTGCACAGGAAGCCAGTGCAGGTGAGCCAGTATAGGTATATATGTATGTATATATGTATATAGAGGTATATACAGTATAGGTATATATGTATGTATATATGTATATAAAGGTATATACAGTATAGGTATATATGTATGTATATATGTATATAAAGGTATATACAGTATAGGTATATATGTATGTATATATGTATATAAAGGTATATACAGTATAGGTATATATGTATGTATATATGTATATAAAGGTATATACAGTATAGGTATATATGTATGTATATATGTATATAAAGGTATATACAGTATAGGTATGTATGTATATATGTATATAAAGGTATATACAGTACAGGCGTAATATGATCAAACTTTCTTGTTCTTGTCAAAAGTCTAGCAGCCGCATTTTGTACCAACTGTAATCTTTTAATGCTAGACATGGGGAGACCCGAAAATAATACGTTACAGTAACGAGACGAGACGTAACAAACGCATGGATAATGATCTCGGCGTCTTTAGTGGACAAAATGGAGCGAATTTTAGCGATATTACGGAGATGAAAGAAGGCCGTTTTAGTAACGCTTTTAATGTGTGACTCAAAGGAGAGAGTTGGGTCAAAGATAACACCCAGATTCTTTACCGTGTCGCCTTGTTTAATTGTTTGGTTGTCAAATGTTAGAGTTGTATTATTAAATAGAGGTCGGTGTCTAGCAGGACCGATAATCAGCATTTCCTTTTTTTTTTTGGCGTTAAGTTGCAAAAAGTTAGCGGACATCCATTGTTTAATTTCATTAAGACACGCTTCCAACTGACTACAGTCTGGCGTGTTGGTCAGCTTTAGGGGCATGTAGAGTTGGGTGTCATCAGCATAACAGTGAAAGCTAACACCGTATTTGCGTATGACATCTGGATCAGACCGATCGAAAGATGGCCTGCAATTGGAACACAACTATTGAGAGCTACCAAATGTTGTACTTTGACCAAATTCTGCCAGTTTTAGTAATGGTAGCATATTGTTAATACCTTTTGTTGCAAATGGCATCACATCTGGTTCAAGCGTGTGGTAAGCAAACGTAATGTTCTGCTCCAGGAAACAAAGCAAGCACACCTGATAAAAAAGTGCTCAAATATGCTAGCTGGATGCTACAGGGCTGCCAAAAACACTTTGCCTCCAAGGGCCAAAGAAAGATTTCACCATGCACAGGATTCTCACAGGAATGAGGCAAAATGAATCCAGATATACTGTGTATGTTTAGCCGAATCAGCACATCCTTTATTATACACCTTATTAGGGGACTGCGTGTAACATTTGGGCAAAAAGGGTTACAAAACGTCTTTGCAGGGTCAAGTCATTGGCAATTTGTGCACGGTGGGAGAGGGGTTAGTGCGTCTGCCTCACAATACGAAGGTCCTGCAGTCCTGGGTTCAAATCCGGGCTCGGGATCTTTCTGTGTGGAGTTTGCATGTTCTCCCCGTGAATGCGTGGGTTCCCTCCGGGTACTCCGGCTTCCTCCCACGTCCAAAGACATGCACCTGGGGATAAGTTGATTGGCAACACTAAAATGGTCCCTAGTGTGTGAATGTGAGTGTGAATGTTGTCTGTCTATCTGTGTTGGCCCTGCGATGAGGTGGCGACTTGTCCAGGGTGTACCCCGCCTTCCGCCCGACTGTAGCTGAGATAGCCGCCAGCGCCCCCCGCTACCCCGTAGGGGAGAAAGCGATAGAAAACGGATGGATGGATGGATTATAGAACCTTGAGGATATCCGCATGAGACTAATGCTAGCACGTCTTCCAGAGCACGACCTCTGGGTCAGTGTTTTTCAACCACTGTGCCGCGTGAGATATTGTCTGGTGTGACGTGCAAAATTATGCAACTTCAGCTAATTAGTTTTTTGCAAATCAGTAATTATAATCTGCAAATAATGTGGTGTTGTGTAAAACTCAGCAGGGTGACCACGTATACTCCATGGCAGCAGGTGGCAGCAGGTAGTTATTTGCTTCGTAGAAATCAGAATGCGTGGGGTGAAACCAGGATGGTTTGTTGTGATCCCGATATGCAGAGCACCGCGGGAGGCAGAGTGCAGGTAAAAAGGTATGTAATGATTAAACCAAAAATGAACAAAAGGGACAGGGAAAAAAAAAAGGCAATGGCTATGCAAAACGAAAGTAAAACTGAACCGGCTACAAAGTAAACAGAAACAGAATGCTGGACGACAGCAAAAACTTACGGCGTCCACAAAGTACATCGGCACAAGACGTGACAATAAACAATGTCCACACAAAGAAGGATAGCAACAACGTAAATAGCCTTGCTTGCTAACAAAAATCAGGTGCGCGGAATATCAATCAATCAATCAATGTTTACTTATATAGCCCTAAATCACTAGTGTCTCAAAGGGCTGCACAAACCACTACGACATCCTCGGTAGGCCCACATAAGGGCAAGGAAAACTCACACCCAGTGGGACGTCGGTGACAATGATGACTATGAGAACCTTGGAGAGGAGGAAAGCAATGGATGTCGAGCGGGTCTAACATGATACTGTGAAAGTTCAATCCATAATGGATCCAACACAGTCGCGAGAGTCCAGTCCAAAGCGGATCCGACACAGCAGCGAGAGTCCCGTTCACGGCGGAGTCAGCAGGAAACCATCCCAAGCGGAGGCGGACGACATGAAACTTCAACAAGACAGGAAGGGCCACCAAAACTCACACCCAGTGGGACATCGGTGACAATGATGACTATGAGAACCTTGGAGAGGAGGAAAGCAATGGATGTCGAGCGGGTCTAACACGATACTGTGAAAGTTCAATCCATAATGGATCCAACACAGTCGCGAGAGTCCAGTCCAAAGCGGATCCGACACAGCAGCGAGAGTCCCGTTCACGGCGGAGTCAGCAGGAAACCATCCCAAGCGGAGGCGGACGACATGAAACTTCAACAAAACAGGAAGGGCCACCAAAACTCACACCCAGTGGGACATCGGTGACAATGATGACTATGAGAACCTTGGAGAGGAGGAAAGCAATGGATGTCGAGCGGGTCTAACACGATACTGTGAAAGTTCAATCCATAACGGATCCAACACAGTCGCGAGAGTCCAGTCCAAAGCGGATCCGACACAGCAGCGAGAGTCCCGTTCACGGCGGAGTCAGCAGGAAACCATCCCAAGCGGAGGCGGACGACATGAAACTTCAACAAAACAGGAAGGGCCACCAAAACTCACACCCAGTGGGACATCGGTGACAATAATGACCCAGTGGGACATCGGTGACAATGATGACTATGAGAACCTTGGAGAGGAGGAAAGCAATGGATGTCGAGCGGGTCTAACACGATACTGTGAAAGTTCAATCCATAATGGATCCAACACAGTCGCGAGAGTCCAGTCAAAAGCGGATCCGACACAGCAGCGAGAGTCCCGTTCACGGCGGAGTCAGCAGGAAACCATCCCAAGCGGAGGCGGACGACATGAAACTTCAACAAGACAGGAAGGGCCACCAAAACTCACACCCAGTGGGACATCGGTGACAATAATGACCCAGTGGGACATCGGTGACAATGATGACTATGAGAACCTTGGAGAGGAGGAAAGCAATGGATGTCGAGCGGGTCTAACACGATACTGTGAAAGTTCAATCCATAATGGATCCAACACAGTCGCGAGAGTCCAGTCCAAAGCGGATCCGACACAGCAGCGAGAGTCCCGTTCACGGCGGAGTCAGCAGGAAACCATCCCAAGCGGAGGCGGACGACATGAAACTTCAACAAGACAGGAAGGGCCACCAAAACTCACACCCAGTGGGACATCGGTGACAATGATGACTATGAGAACCTTGGAGAGGAGGAAAGCAATGGATGTCGAGCGGGTCTAACATGATACTGTGAAAGTTCAATCCATAATGGATCCAACACAGTCGCGAGAGTCCAGTCCAAAGCGGATCCGACACAGCAGCGAGAGTCCCGTTCACGGCGGAGTCAGCAGGAAACCATCCCAAGCGGAGGCGGACGACATGAAACTTCAACAAGACAGGAAGGGCCACCAAAACTCACACCCAGTGGGACATCGGTGACAATGATGACTATGAGAACCTTGGAGAGGAGGAAAGCAATGGATGTCGAGCGGGTCTAACACGATACTGTGAAAGTTCAATCCATAATGGATCCAACACAGTCGCGAGAGTCCAGTCCAAAGCGGATCCGACACAGCAGCGAGAGTCCCGTTCACGGCGGAGTCAGCAGGAAACCATCCCAAGCGGAGGCGGACGACATGAAACTTCAACAAAACAGGAAGGGCCACCAAAACTCACACCCAGTGGGACATCGGTGACAATGATGACTATGAGAACCTTGGAGAGGAGGAAAGCAATGGATGTCGAGCGGGTCTAACACGATACTGTGAAAGTTCAATCCATAACGGATCCAACACAGTCGCGAGAGTCCAGTCCAAAGCGGATCCGACACAGCAGCGAGAGTCCCGTTCACGGCGGAGTCAGCAGGAAACCATCCCAAGCGGAGGCGGACGACATGAAACTTCAACAAAACAGGAAGGGCCACCAAAACTCACACCCAGTGGGACATCGGTGACAATAATGACCCAGTGGGACATCGGTGACAATGATGACTATGAGAACCTTGGAGAGGAGGAAAGCAATGGATGTCGAGCGGGTCTAACACGATACTGTGAAAGTTCAATCCATAATGGATCCAACACAGTCGCGAGAGTCCAGTCAAAAGCGGATCCGACACAGCAGCGAGAGTCCCGTTCACGGCGGAGTCAGCAGGAAACCATCCCAAGCGGAGGCGGACGACATGAAACTTCAACAAGACAGGAAGGGCCACCAAAACTCACACCCAGTGGGACATCGGTGACAATAATGACCCAGTGGGACATCGGTGACAATGATGACTATGAGAACCTTGGAGAGGAGGAAAGCAATGGATGTCGAGCGGGTCTAACACGATACTGTGAAAGTTCAATCCATAATGGATCCAACACAGTCGCGAGAGTCCAGTCCAAAGCGGATCCGACACAGCAGCGAGAGTCCCGTTCACGGCGGAGTCAGCAGGAAACCATCCCAAGCGGAGGCGGACGACATGAAACTTCAACAAGACAGGAAGGGCCACCAAAACTCACACCCAGTGGGACATCGGTGACAATGATGACTATGAGAACCTTGGAGAGGAGGAAAGCAATGGATGTCGAGCGGGTCTAACATGATACTGTGAAAGTTCAATCCATAATGGATCCAACACAGTCGCGAGAGTCCAGTCCAAAGCGGATCCGACACAGCAGCGAGAGTCCCGTTCACGGCGGAGTCAGCAGGAAACCATCCCAAGCGGAGGCGGACGACATGAAACTTCAACAAAACAGGAAGGGCCACCAAAATAAGAGCGCGAGACAGGAAATAAAGCACTCAACGCAGGAAAACTCCAACAAACTCAAAATAAGGCACCTTGTGGAGTTTCATTTTTTTTTTTAACGTTTTCTGCTGGTGGTGTGCCTACGGACTTTTTAATGAAAAAAATGTGCCTTGCCTCAAAAAAGGTTGCAAAACCCCGCTCTTGGTGGCGTCGCCTGATAAGATGAGGACACGCCCTTCAAACGCTCCGATTCCAAATGTTCTTTGTTGGCGCCGTGGTTTCCTTTTCTGAAGGAGCAAAGGTATAAGGACCTTTCCATATTATTTACACATTTTTCATAAAGCAGTTTATTGAGGGGCTGGAATGGGACTGCGGCCTGACGGCTGATTTAGCGTCTTGGCGCGGCGCGGCGTAGCGTCGCTCCCTGTGGGTTTTGTCTACGAGCTCTTTTAGACGGAGCTCTGGCTTCAATTACAGCAGATCTTCCCCGGGAGAAGAGCTGAAGATAAATTAGCAGCAGGCCAGATGATGTGTGGGGACTGGACTTGAGGATGTGTCTGATCAGCGACACTTGGACGCTCAGCTCTGACAACTTGTCTCCTCCGACAATTCTAGGGCAGCACATTAAGGATCTGGAAGATGGGGGAACAACATAGGTGCGCTTCAAAGCCACAAAGCTGCTAAACCAGGGGTGCCCGCACTTTTCAATTGACCAACTCGAGGGGATCTACCTCATTTATATATATATCATTCATATTTATTTATTTATGAAAGAGACATTTTTGTAAACAAGTTAAATGTGTTTAATGATAATACAAGCATGTGTAACACATATAGATGTCTTTCTTTAACGAAGACAAGAATATAAGTTGGTGTATTACCTGATTCTGATGACTTGCATTGATTGGAATCAGACAGTAATGATGATAACGCCCACATTTTCAAATGGAGGAGAAAAAAAGTTGTCATTTCTGTACAATACCACATGAAAGTGGTTGGTTTTTGGCATCTAATTCATCCAGCTTCCATACACTTTACAAGAAAAACATTGGCGGCAAATTCCGTAGCTTGCTTGATTGACATTCACGGCACCCGAGGGTCTTGTGAGATGACGCTGGCTGCTGCCAGTTCATTGTTATGAAAAAATGACAGAGAGGAAGGCGAGAAACACTTTTTATTTCAACAGACTTTCGCACCGTCCCTTCCGTCAAAACTCTAAAGGCCGACTGCACATTTCCTATCTTCACAATAAAAGCCCTGCTTCATGCTGCCTGCGCTAACAAAACAAGAGTCTCGGAAAGCTGGCGTGCACAAGTGATGCGCACGCCAGCTTTCTGAGGGATCGCTTGTGCGCGCCAGTTTTCCGAGACTCTGTATTTAGTTAGCGCAGGCAGCATGAAGCAGGGCTTTTATTGTGAAGATAGGAAATGTGCAGTCGGCCTTTAGAGTTTTGACGGAAGGTACGGCGCGAGAGTCTGTTGAAATGAAAAGTGTTTCTGGCCTTCCTCTCGGTCATATTTTCATAATAATGATCTTGCAGCAGCCAGCGTCATCTCACAAGACCCTCCGGTACCGTGAATGTCATTTAAGTGACGTCTTGGTGAAGATTGATGATCACTCATTTTTAGGTCTATTTTTTTTAAAAGCCTGGCTGGAGATCGACTAACACACCCCCCGCGGTCGACTGGTAGCTCGCGATCGACGTAATGGGCACCCCTGGTCCAAACAAACAGTTGCCAAGGTGGAGGGCCACAGACCTTGGCTCATAGGAAGAAACTTCTACAAGTTCCATCCATCCATTTCCTACCGCTTATTCCCTTTCGGGGTCGCGGGGGGCGCTGGCGCCTATCTCAGCTACAAGTTGACTTTGGAATAGAAATACGTTTGTGTCTTGAGTTCATTTACGATTGCTAACGATTAGCACGTGAGCTGGCTCACCAGGAAAGGAGCATGTCATTCATGGTTTCACAATAATCGGAGTTTGACTGCGATGAAACATTAACACCTGTAGTTGTCACGTTGCTTCTCCACAATACCTTCACAACAACATCCAGCTTGGCCGCAACTTTATTAAATACTATAGATGGATAGATAGTACTTTATTGATTCCTTCAGGAGATATGTAAGAGTTTGGACCCAAGGAAGGGTATACAAGGTAGGGGACAAAAAGACTGACATGTGGGAAATTGTGGGACGTGTGTGTGTGTGTGTGTGTGTGTGTGTGTGTGTGTGTGTGTGTGTGTGTGTGTGTGTGTGTGTGTGTGTGTGTGTGTGCGTTTCTGTGTGTGTGTGTATATAAAAATATATACATATATACTTATAAAAATATACATATGTATGTATATGTATATATTTATAAAAATTAGGGGTGGGCAAATTAATGCGTTAATTACGAGTTAACTCATCAATCTATTAAAGCCGACAATTATTTTATCGCACATTTGCGTACGTTGTTTACATGCTTTTATTTTGTTAACGCCTTTTCTTAACAAGATGGCGTGGAGGGGCTGTTGGTAAAGATGGAACATTTGGCAAAAATACCGGACAATTCTGCAAATTTCATGGCTGGTGTGGTCACTTATGACCGCCAGACAATTCTGAATGTGGATGGATCGGGCCGTTTTGGACTGAATGAGGCGTGCTTGCTAGACCGGCTAGCTAGCATGGGAATACTTTGCCGGCTACATCCAGCGGCCTGTGAAGCAGCGGAGTATATGTGTTGTCTGTCTATTTATGAATAATGCAGACCAGTAGTGTTGGCTGAGTTCTTAACGTTTGCTTTCAGAGCGTGCATATCACAACATACAAGATGCCGTCATGGCGACACAACCTACGCATGCTCGTCACTCCTGTTGCATGCTGGGTAGGGTAGTTCTTTTTTTCCCCAGGCTCATAACATCACAATATAGTACCATGTGTATGCGTTCAGTTTATCAAAGCACCAAGCAAACAATCGGAAAATTGCCATCATATCAATTCCTAGATATGGTCATAATTATTTTAAGTGCACTACGCAGAATAAACACAACATTATTAATATTGCTACTACGGATAATTTGCCCCAAAATTCCCTAAAACAGCCCACTACCTATAATATAGGTTTTTTAAACATAAGATCCCTGATAAAAAAAATGTTTCTGCTGTTACCTCAGAAATTGCCTGTTCAGATGTTATGATTGTGACTCAGAGATTTGTATGTAGATTATATTTATTTTCCATAACAAACAGGATAACTTAAATACCCTGGCAGTGGCAATAAGCTTAAATGTTTGTATTTACATTTTTTTGAGTTGATTTTCATCAAATATGCTATTTAACTGCTACTGTTTAACAAGGACTGATTTAAATTGTGTTTGCACAACAAATGTTTTGGCGCTTTTGTTCATGTGGGAGAATATTCCAATACTACTTTTGAATTCATTATTGGGCTTTGCGTATACAATGCAGTTAATCGCGATTAATCAGAAAAATAGTGCGATTAACTTCGATTAAAATTTGTAATCGTTGCCCAGCCCTAATAAAAATACATGTGTATATGTGTGTATATATGTATGTATATGATACTGAGTTGCTGATCAATTACATTTAGTTTTTGTCATTTATTGAGTTTATTTATTTTATTTTTCAGTATCAGATGGTTTAGTTGGTCAGAAAATGTTGTCGTTTAAATAAAGATACAATATTTTTTTTCTAATTTCAGGCAAATATGTTGCACTTCACATGGTTAATCTTTGTTGCCAGTTGTTATATTTCTTCTTTTGTTTTCTTTAACGTTAAAGGTCTATACAGAGGTGTACTTATAACAATTGTATTGAGAAATGATACAATTTATTGAAAGGTTTTCTTCTCGCTGGGGGTGTGACAGAAAATAATTGCCTTTTATCAACCTGGAGACCCTGAAATCCCTTCAGATGGATAGAGTACCTGCAGGTACACCTCCATGTTGCTTTAATGCTGCAGGTACACCTGCATGTTGCTTTAATGCTGCAGGTACACCCCCATGTTGCTTTAATGCTGCAGGTACACCCCCATGTTGCTTTAATGCTGCAGGTACACCCCCATGTTGCTTTAATGCTGCAGGTACACCCCCATGTTGCTTTAATGCTGCAGGTACACCCCCATGTTGCTTTAATGCTGCAGGTACACCTCCATGTTGCTTTAATGCTGCAGGTACACCCCCATGTTGCTTTAATGCTGCAGGTACACCCCCATGTTGCTTTAATGCTGCAGGTACACCTCCATGTTGCTTTAATGCTGCAGGTACACCTCCATGTTGCTTTAATGCTGCAGGTACACCCCCATGTTGCTTTAATGCTGCAGGTACACCCCCATGTTGCTTTAATGCTGCAGGTACACCCCCATGTTGCTTTAATGCTGCAGGTACACCCCCATGTTGCTTTAATGCTGCAGGTACACCCCCATGTTGCTTTAATGCTGCAGGTACACCTCCATGTTGCTTTAATGCTGCAGGTACACCTCCATGTTGCTTTAATGCTGCAGGTACACCTGCATGTTGCTTTAATGCTGCAGGTACACCTCCATGTTGCTTTAATGCTGCAGGTACACCCCCATGTTGCTTTAATGCTGCAGGTACACCTCCATGTTGCTTTAATGCTGCAGGTACACCTCCATGTTGCTTTAATGCTGCAGGTACACCTCCATGTTGCTTTAATGCTGCAGGTACACCCCCATGTTGCTTTAATGCTGCAGGTACACCTCCATGTTGCTTTAATGCTGCAGGTACACCTGCATGTTGCTTTAATGATGCAGGTACACCTCCATGTTGCTTTAATGCTGCAGGTACACCCCCATGTTGCTTTAATGCTGCAGGTACACCTCCATGTTGCTTTAATGCTGCAGGTACACCTCCATGTTGCTTTAATGCTGCAGGTACACCTCCATGTTGCTTTAATGCTGCAGGTACACCTCCATGTTGCTTTAATGCTGCAGGTACACCTTCATGTTGCTTTAATGCTGCAGGTACACCCACATGTTGCTTTAATACTGCAGGTACACACCCACTAAAGGTGAAGTCATCCTGCTTTCCACTTCCCCTCTTGTCTTTGTGTTGTTCAGCCCAAGTGGATCTGGAGGCGCAGGAGAAGCAGCTGGCCGACACCCACAAGACGTAAGTTTTTCAGCTTCTTCACCTCTGGCATAAACAAGTCCTCTTCTTCCATCCCGGGCTTACATAAGGCTCGCTTTCCTGCGTCAAAGCCCTGATTTGTGAGTTTGGAAGCGGCGAGCGATGATAAATCCCAGCAAGCTCGAAGTGCCATATTCTCCCAGGGAAATAATCCGGCCGCTTTGTCAATATTTAGGACTTCTGGGGGGAAGGTGCAGGACAGTGGTTCCGGGGGGCCTCAGTAGACGGTGTTTACCTAAGAGGAGACAGCCTGGGCTCCAGGCTTCTGTTACGGCCGGCCAGGAATGTTCCGGCTGCACACTCCGAACAAAGACGGCGTATCGATCCACCGCAAACTACTTTGCCATTTACCTCTCTGTCAAACACTGTCATGTTTTTTTAGAAACATGACAGTGTTTCGTCACGTCGTGACGTTGCTGCTTTTACCAGCAGAGGAGCATGTTGGGCAGCGCACACGCACAGAGTACTTACAAGCAGACACAGAGTGTCGACAGAAAAGGGAGAATGGAGGCATTTTGGCCTAAAAGGTCAAGATAATGGTGGAGTTATAACACTGAAACACCCTCAGGAAGAGCTGCTTTAAGACATGGCTCGCTAGCTAGCGGCTAACGTCCATCCCCAGTAATACTCGCCTCCACGGTGACGAATAAAGTATGTTTCTTACAAGTATATTATCACTGGAGGATGAGGAATAGCTGAACATGCTTCCCTACACACTGTAGCTCACCGGCGATACAACTATGGTTACATTGATATATTTTTTTGTCACAAAATGTTGTGAATATGGCCAATGTATGATCCAGTAACTACTTGGTATCGGATCCATACCTAAATGTGTGGTATCATCCAAAACTAATGTCAAGTATCAAAGAAGAGAAGAATAAGTGATTATTACTTTTGAACAGAAGTGTAGATAGAACATGTTAAAACAGAAAACAGGGTGACACCTACCCTTTACATCAGTATTTCTTAACCATATTATTATTGGTTTATTTGGTATTATCTTTTATTGTATGATCCTGTAACTACTTGGTATCGGATCGATACCTAAATGTATGGTATCATCCAGAACTAATGTCAAGTATCAAAGAAGAGAAGAATAAGTGATTATTACTTTTGAACAGAAGTGTAGATAGAACATGTTAAAACAGAAAACAGGGTGACACCTACCCTTTACATCAGTATTTCTTAACCATATTATTATTGGTTTATTTGGTATTATGTTTTATTGTATGATCCTGTAACTACTTGGTATCGGATCCATACCTAAATGTGTGGTATCATCCAAAACTAATGTCAAGTATCAAAGAAGAGAAGAATAAGTGATTATTACTTTTGAACAGAAGTGTAGATAGAACATGTTAAAACCGAAAACAGGGTGACACCTACCCTTTACATCAGTATTTCTTAACCATATTATTATTGGTTTATTTGGTATTATATTTTATTGTATGATCCTGTAACTACTTGGTATCGGATCCATACCTAAATGTGTGGTATCATCCAAAACTAATGTCAAGTATCAAAGACGAGAAGACTAAGTGATTATTACATTTGAACAGAAGTGTAGATAGAACATGTTAAAACAGAAAACAGGGTGACACCTACCCTTTACATCAGTATTTCTTAACCATATTATTATTGGTTTATTTAGTATTATGTTTTATTGTATGATCCTGTAACTACTTGGTATCGGATCCATACCTAAATGTGTGGTATCATCCAAAACTAATGTCAAGTATCAAAGAAGAGAAGAATAAGTGATTATTACATTTGAACAGAAGTGTAGATAGAACATGTTAAAACAGAAAACAGGGTGACACCTACCCTTTACATCAGTATTTCTTAACCATATTATTATTGGTTTATTTGGTATTATATTTTATTGTATCATCCTGTAACTACTTGGTATCGGATCCATACCTAAATGTGTGGTATCATCCAGAACTAATGTAAAGTATCAAATAAGAGAAGGATAAGTGATTATTACATTTGAACAGAAGTGTAGATAGAACATGTTAAAACAGAAAACAGGGTGACACCTACCCTTTACATCAGTATTTCTTAACCATATTATTATTGGTTTATTTGGTATTATATTTTATTGTATGATCCTGTAACTACTTGGTATCGGATCGATACCTAAATGTATGGTATCATCCAGAACTAATGTCAAGTATCAAAGAAGAGAAGAATAAGTGATTATTACTTTTGAACAGAAGTGTAGATAGAACATGTTAAAACCGAAAACAGGGTGACACCTACCCTTTACATCAGTATTTCTTAACCATATTATTATTGGTTTATTTGGTATTATCTTTTATTGTATGATCCTGTAACTACTTGGTATCGGATCGATACCTAAATGTATGGTATCATCCAGAACTAATGTCAAGTATCAAAGAAGAGAAGAATAAGTGATTATTACTTTTGAACAGAAGTGTAGATAGAACATGTTAAAACCGAAAACAGTGTGACACCTACCCTTTACATCAGTATTTCTTAACCATATTATTATTGGTTTATTTGGTATTATATTTTATTGTATGATCCTGTAACTACTTGGTATCGGATTGATACCTAAATGTGTGGTATCATCCAAAACTAATGTCAAGTATCAAATAAGAGAAGAATAAGTGATTATTACATTTGAACAGAAGTGTAGATAGAACATGTTAAAACCGAAAACAGGGTGACACCTACCCTTTACATCAGTATTCCTTAACCATATTATTATTGGTTTATTTGGTATTATATTTTATTGTATGATCCTGTAACTACTTGGTATCGGATCCATACCTAAATGTGTGGTATCATCCAAAACTAATGTCAAGTATCAAATAAGAGAAGAATAAGTGATTATTACATTTGAACAGAAGTGTAGATAGAACATGTTAAAACAGAAAACAGGGTGACACCTACCCTTTACATCAGTATTTCTTAACCATATTATTATTGGTTTGTTTGGTATTATATTTTATTGTATCATCCTGTAACTACTTGGTATCGGATCCATACCTAAATGTGTGGTATCATCCAGAACTAATGTCAAGTATCAAATAAGGGAAGAATAAGTGATTATTACATTTGAACAGAAGTGTAGATAGAACATGTTAAAACCGAAAACAGGGTGACACCTACCCTTTACATCAGTATTTCTCAAGCATATTATTATTGGTTTATTTGGTATTATATTTTATTGTATGATCCTGTAACTACTTGGTATCGGATCCATACCTAAATGTGTGGTATCATCCAAAACTAATGTCAAGTATCAAATAAGAGAAGAATAAGTGATTATTACATTTGAACAGAAGTGTAGATAGAACATATTAAAACAGAAAACAGGGTGACACCTACCCTTTACATCAGTATTTCTTAACCATATTATTATTGGTTTATTTTGTATTATATTTTATTGTATGATCCTCTAATTACTTGGTATCGGATCCATATCTAAATGTGTGGTATCATCCAAAACTAATGTCAAGTATCAAAGAAGAGAAGAATAAGTGATTATTACATTTGAACAGAAGTGTAGCTAGAACATGTTAAAACAGAAAACAGGGCGACACCTACCCTTCACATCAGTATTTATTAACCATATTATTATTGGTTTATTTGGTATTATATTTTATTGTATGATCCTGTAACTACTTGGTATCAGATCCATATCTAAATGTGTGGTATCATCCAGAACTAATGTCAAGTATCAAAGAAGAAAAGAAAGAGTGATTATTACATTTGAACAGAAGTGTAGATAGAACATGTTAAAACAGAAAACAGGGTGACACCTACCCTTTACATCAGAATTTCTTAACCATATTATTATTGGTTTATTTGGTATTATGTTTTATTGTATGATCCTGTAACTACTTGGTGTCGGATCCATACCTAAATGTGGGGTATCATCCAAAATTAATGTCAAGTATCAAAGAAGAGAAGAATAAGTGATTATTACATTTGAACAGAAGTGTAGATAGAACATGTTAAAACCGAAAACAGGGTGACACCTACCCTTTACATCAGTATTTCTTAACCATATTATTATTGGTTTATTTGGTATTATATTTTATTGTATGATCCTGTAACTACTTGGTATCGGATCCATACCTAAATGTGTGGTATCATCCAAAACTAATGTCAAGTATCAAAGACGAGAAGAATAAGTGATTATTACATTTGAACAGAAGTGTAGATAGAACATGTTAAAACAGAAAACAGGGTGACACCTACCCTTTACATCAGTATTTCTTAACCATATTATTATTGGTTTATTAAAATAATAGTAACACAGACACTCATAAATGTGTTAGCATAGTAGCTAATGCAAACGATGCTAGCGGGTACAAATATGCATGACAAGGCTCCTACAGACATCACACACGGGCCGTTTTAGTAAGTTTGAATTGTTTTAGTTGTATTGTAAAACTTACAAATGCTGTTTCATGCAGAAACGCTATGGATGAACAGTAGACCATACAGGATATATTTCCGTCTCAAAGCGCCAAACAGGAATTACGTTTTAAACAGTGAGTGAACTCGTCCAAAAGGTGGCGCCATAACACAAACTATAGCACACTTTATTCAGTTCCTTTGTGTTTTATGAAAACTTATCATGAAATAGAAAACCATATGGCCATTAGCAATGAAATCCATCCAACCATCCATCCATCCATCCATTTTCTACCGCTTATTCCCTTTTGGGGTCGCGGGGGGCGCTGGCGCCTATCTCAGCTACAATCGGGCGGAAGGCGGGGTACACCCTGGACAAGTCGCCACCTCATCGCAGGGCCAACACAGAAAAATACGTAAATTAGCCGCACCGTTTTATAAGCTGCTGGGTTCAAAGAGGTTAAAAATAAGATAAGTATATTGTTGTATTTTCTTATAATTTAACACAGTGTTACTTTTCATATTGCGTGTAATGTAATCTTGACCAAAGATATTAAATATTCTTGTTATATAAAACCTCTGACTTGTTTTTAAGGAATACTTAGGCCTACTCTGCTACTGTATTAAATGTTGATCATCATGGGGGCACTTAGAGAGCCAAGTGTTTTCTGAGGTGCATCTTGGTGAAAAAGAATTTGAGAACCACTGTTCTATTTCTTTTGTTAGCGTTACACGTGTTTGTTTTATTTGATGTTTCTATTATTTCCATCCAAAATAAGTCATAAATGAATCTGAAATAAGAATCAAATTAAATTCAAGCTCAAGTCAAGTAGCGCAAAATTTGAAATTTTGACATTGAAGTAAAAATGTGTGAGCAAGTTTAAGAATGTGAGCACGGTTGAAAATACTGCGTAAAAAATGTGTAGCGAAATGCAAAGAAAAACAATTCTCTAAGTTAGCGTGTAGCGCTGCATAACTTGCCTTTTTGTAAAAACCTGTGTCATGTGACTCCAAAGGTGACACCTCATTGGCTGGTTGGAAGACAGGATGGATTGCATGCGTGCGATTGTTGTGGCCAAATAAAAGGCAGAAAGGTAGGAAGAGTGTTTTTACTTTTTAAAGGAGGAAACCTACACAAAGAGTCTGGACGTACATTTGAAGTCTCAGGCCTGCTTAGCCTCGCAATAGAACAAGAACCAAGGTCGTAGGGTGAAGCTAGCAGAATAAACTTTCGCCAGCGGCCATCACAACTTTTGCAAGGATTGGCAGGGTGAGATAGATGTATGAAGGGGAGGGATTAGTGGCGGCAGCAGGTGGGGACACCGATCAATAAACAGTCTGTGGAGGGGGGCGTGGCCTGGTGTGTAAGCACCGGCCTCGAAGCCAGCGGCAGGTGAGTAGATTGCCCAGCTGGGATGGTTATCTCAATCAATCAATCAATCAATGTTTATTTATATAGCCCCAAATCACAAATGTCTCAAAGGACTGCACAAATCATTACGACTAAAACATCCTCGGAAGAACCCACAAAAGGGCAAGGAAAACTCACACCCAGTGGGCAGGGAGAATTCACATCCAGTGGGACGCCAGTGACAATGCTGACTATGAAAAACCTTGGAGAGGACCTCAGATGTGGGCAACCCCCCCCTCTAGGGGACCGAAAGCAATGGATGTCGAGCGGGTCTAACATGATACTGTGAAAGTTCAATCCATAGTGGCTCCAACACAGCCGCGAGAGTTCAGTTCAAGCGGATCCAAGACAGCAGCGAGAGTCCCGTCCACAGGAAACCATCTCAAGCGGAGGCCGATCAGCAGCGTAGAGATGTCCCCAACCGATACACAGGCGAGCGGTCCATCCTGGGTCCCGACGAGAGGTCCATCCTGGGTCTCGACTCTGAACAGCCAGTACTTCATACATGGTCATCGGACCGGACCCCCTCCACAAGGGAGGGGGGGGGACATAGGAGAAAGAAAAGAAGCGGCAGATCAACTGGTCTAAAAAGGAGGTCTAAAGGCTAGAGTATACAGATGAGTTTTAAGGTGAGACTTAAATATGACTTAAATCTAATCACCTGCCGCCTTTATTAGCAGCAGCCGGACAGAGCCACGTGGTTGGGAGTTTGAGTTGCTGGTGAGCAGACGCATGGACACACAAACACGCCGGAAAAACACGCTAGAGAGACCGGAAAATTTCAGATCAGGGTGCTGTTGCTGTGTGAGCAAAATAAAACAATTGTCAAACCGGACTATCGGGCTTACAAGAGGATCTGTCGGGATCAGGGGAACCCACGGGCGGGCAACCTCCACACAGTCTAATCAGCGCAACACAACTTTTGCAAGGATTGGCAGGGTGAGATAGATATTAGTGGCGGCAGCAGGTGGGGACACCCATCAATAAACAGTCTAATCAGCAAAACAAGAAGGTAAACAAGGAAAGAGCGGTGAAACATAAATTGACTCGCTCATAAGAAGCATAAAACCAAACATGAAATGTCAAACTCTGATGAAAGATACAGAGCGAAACAGAGAATGCTTTTTAAGAGTAGTGAAAGGATTGTTCTGGAAATGTTATTTCATATGTTTGGGAATCCCGAGATTCTGCCCGACGACACGTGTCGCAATAAAGGTCTTGTTGGTGTGTAACATTCTGAGGTTTTCCTCTTTCTACTTTGTCAGCTTCTTGGAGTTGAGCGTGTCCTTCTCGGTGAAAGCCAAAGCTGGCGAGAAGGAGGTCTCCCCCAACACTGTCTTCAGCATCTGGCACCAGTTCTCCAGCGACTTCAAAGAGCAGTGGAAGAAGCAGAACAAGCTGATGCTGAAGGAGCGGTGAGTCAAATCAGCATGCTAACGCTAGCAACTTCCTTGTGGATGTTCCACCATCAATCAATCAATGTCAGTCATCCATCCATCATCTTCCGCTTATCCGAGGTCGGGTCGCGGGGCCAGCAGCCTAAGCAGGGAAGCCCAGACTTCCCTTTCCCCAGCCACTTCGTCTAGCTCTTCCCGGGGGATCCCGAGGCGTTCCCAGGCCAGCCGGGAGACATAGTCTTCCCAACGTGTCCTGGGTCTTCCCCGTGGCCTCCTACCGGTTGGACGTGCCCTAAACACCTCCCTAGGGAGGCGTTCGGGTGGCATCCTGACCAGATGCCCGAACCACCTCATCTGGCTCCTCTCGATGTGAAGGAGCAGCGGCTTTACTTTGAGTTCCTCCCGGATGGCAGAGCTTCTCACCCTATCTCTAAGGGAGAGACCTGGAAACTCCTTTGGGCCGCTTGTACCCGTGATCTTATCCTTTCGGTCATGACCCAAAGCTCATGACCATAGGTGAGGATGGGAATGTAGATCGACCGGTAAATTGAGCGCTTTGCCTTCCGGCTCAGCTCCTTCTTTACCACAACGGATCGATACAACGTCCGCATTACTGAAGACGCCGCACCGATCCGCCTGTCCATCTCACGATCCACTCTTCCCCCACTCGTGAACAAGACTCCTAGGTACTTGAACTCCTCCACTTGGGGCAGGGTCTCCTCCCCAACCCGGAGATGGCATTCCACCCTTTTCCCGGGCGAGAACCATGGACTCGGACTTGGAGGTGCTGATTCTCATTCCGGTCGCTTCACACTCGGCTGCGAACCGATCCAGCGAGAGCTGAAGATCCCGGTCAAAAAGCAGAGACCTAATCCTGTGGTTACCAAACCGGAACCCCTCAACGCCTTGACTGCTTTCTGAGCTGCAACCTTATCGTGGTAGAGGAGTTTGCGTGTCCCAATGATCCTAGGAGCTATGTTGTCACGATGTAGTGTGTGTGGTATATTGTCACGATGTAGTGTGTGTAGTGTATTGTCACGATGTAGTGTGTGTGGTGTATTGTCATGATGTAGTGTGTGTGGTGTATTGTCATGATGTAGTGTGTGTAGTGTATTGTCATGATGTAGTGTGTGTGGTGTATTGTCATGATGTAGTGTGTGTGTGGTGTATTGTCATGATGTAGTGTGTGTAGTGTATTGTCATGATGTAGTGTGTGTGGTGTATTGTCATGATGTAGTGAGTGTGGTGTATTGTCATGATGTAGTGTGTGTGGTGTATTGTCATGATGTAGTGTGTGTGGTGTATTGTCACGATGTAGTGTGTGTGGTGTATTGTCACGATGTAGTGTGTGTGGTGTATTGTCATGATGTAGTGTGTGTGATGTATTGTCATGATGTAGTGTGTGTGGTGTATTGTCATGATGTAGTGTGTGTGGTGTATTGTCATGATGTAGTGTGTGTGGTGTATTGTCACGATGTAGTGTGTGTGTGGTGTATTGTCATGATGTAGTGTGTGTGGTGTAGTGTCATGATGTAGTGTGTGTGGTGTATTGTCATGATGTAGTGTGTGTGGTGTATTGTCATGATGTAGTGTGTGTGGTGTATTGTCACGATGTAGTGTGTGAGGTGTATTGTCATGATGTAGTGTGTGTGGTGTATTGTCATGATGTAGTGTGTGTGGTGTATTGTCATGATGTAGTGTGTGTGGTGTATTGTCATGCTGTAGTGTGTGTGGTATATTGTCATGATGTAGTGTGTGTGGTGTATTGTCATGATGTAGTGTGTGTGTGGTGTATTGTCATGATGTAGTGTGTGTGGTGTATTGTCACAATGTAGTGTGTGTGTGGTATTGTCATGATGTAGTGTGTGTGTGGTGTATTGTCATGATGTAGTGTGTGTGGTGTATTGTCATGATGTAGTGAGTGTGGTGTATTGTCATGATGTAGTGTGTGTGGTGTATTGTCATGATGTAGTGTGTGTGGTGTATTGTCACGATGTAGTGTGTGTGGTGTATTGTCACGATGTAGTGTGTGTGGTGTATTGTCATGATGTAGTGTGTGTGATGTATTGTCATGATGTAGTGTGTGTGGTGTATTGTCATGATGTAGTGTGTGTGGTGTATTGTCATGATGTAGTGTGTGTGGTGTATTGTCACGATGTAGTGTGTGTGTGGTGTATTGTCACGATGTAGTGTGTGTGGTGTATTGTCATGATGTAGTGTGTGTGATGTATTGTCATGATGTAGTGTGTGTGGTGTATTGTCATGATGTAGTGTGTGTGGTGTATTGTCATGATGTAGTGTGTGTGGTGTATTGTCACGATGTAGTGTGTGTGTGGTGTATTGTCATGATGTAGTGTGTGTGGTGTAGTGTCATGATGTAGTGTGTGTGGTGTATTGTCATGATGTAGTGTGTGTGGTGTATTGTCATGATGTAGTGTGTGTGGTATATTGTCATGATGTAGTGTGTGTGGTGTATTGTCATGATGAAGTGTGTGTGGTGTATTGTCATGATGTAGTGTGTGTGGTGTATTATCATGATGTAGTGTGGGTGGTGTATTGTCACGATGTAGTGTGTGTTGTATATTGTCACGATGTAGTGTGTGTGTGGTATATTGTCATGATGTAGTGTGTGTGGTGTATTGTCATGATGTAGTGTGTGTGGTATATTGTCATGATGTAGTGTGTGTGGTGTATTGTCACGATGTAGTGTGTGTGTGGTGTATTGTCACGATGTAGTGTGTGTGTGGTATATTGTCATGATGTAGTGTGTGTGGTGTATTGTCATGATGTAGTGTGTGTGGTGTATTGTCACGATGTAGTGTGTGTGGTATATTGTCATGATGTAGTGTGTGTGGTGTGTTGTCACGATGTAGTGAGTGTGGTGTATTGTCATGATGTAGTGAGTGTGGTGTATTGTCATGATGTAGTGTGTGTGGTGTATTGTCATGATGTAGTGTGTGTTGTATATTGTCATGATGTAGTGTGTGTGGTGTATTGTCATGATGTAGTGTGTGTGGTGTATTGTCATGATGTAGTGTGTGTGGTGTATTGTCATGATGTAGTGTGTGTGTGGTGTATTGTCATGATGTAGTGTGTGTGTGGTGTATTGTCATGATGTAGTGTGTGTGGTGTATTGTCATGATGTAGTGTGTGTGGTGTATTGTCACGATGTAGTGTGTGTGGTGTATTGTCATGATGTAGTGTGTGTGGTATATTGTCATGATGTAGTGTGTGTGGTGTATTGTCATGATGTAGTGTGTTTGTGGTATATTGTCATGATGTAGTGTGTGTGGTGTATTGTCACGATGTAGTGTGTGTGTGGTGTATTGTCATGATGTAGTGTGTGTGGTGTATTGTCATGATGTAGTGTGTGTGGTGTATTGTCACGATGTAGTGTGTGTGTGGTGTATTGTCACGATGTAGTGTGTGTGGTGTATTGTCATGATGTAGTGTGTGTGGTATATTGTCATGATGTAGTGTGTGTGGTGTATTGTCATGATGAAGTGTGTGTGGTGTATTGTCATGATGTAGTGTGTGTGGTGTATTATCATGATGTAGTGTGGGTGGTGTATTGTCACGATGTAGTGTGTGTTGTATATTGTCACGATGTAGTGTGTGTGTGGTATATTGTCATGATGTAGTGTGTGTGGTGTATTGTCATGATGTAGTGTGTGTGGTATATTGTCATGATGTAGTGTGTGTGGTGTATTGTCACGATGTAGTGTGTGTGTGGTGTATTGTCACGATGTAGTGTGTGTGTGGTATATTGTCATGATGTAGTGTGTGTGGTGTATTGTCATGATGTAGTGTGTGTGGTGTATTGTCATGATGTAGTGTGTGTGGTGTATTGTCATGATGTAGTGTGTGTGGTGTATTGTCATGATGTAGTGTGTGTGGTGTATTGTCATGATGTAGTGTGTGAGGTGTATTGTCACGATGTAGTGTGTGTGGTGTATTGTCATGATGTAGTGTGTGTGGTGTATTGTCATGATGTAGTGTGTGTGGTGTATTGTCACGATGTAGTGTGTGTGTGGTATATTGTCATGATGTAGTGTGTGTGGTGTATTGTCACGATTCAGTGTGTGTGTGGTATATTGTCATGATGTAGTGTGTGTGGTGTATTGTCACGATTCAGTGTGTGTGTGGTATATTGTCATGATGTAGTGTGTGTGTGGTATATGGTCATGATGTAGTGTGTGTGTGGTGTATTGTCATGATGTAGTGTGTGTGGTGTATTGTCATGATGTAGTGTGTGTGGTAAATTGTCATGATGTAGTGTGTGTGTGGTATATTGTCATGATGTAGTTTGTGTGTGGTGTATTGTCATGATGTAGTGTGTGTGTGGTGTGTTTTCATGATGTAGTGTGTGTGGTGTATTGTCATGATGTAGTGTGTGTGGTGTATTGTCATGATGTAGTGTGTGTGGTATATTGTCATGATGTAGTGTGTGTGGTGTATTGTCACGATGTAGTGTGTGTGTGGTGTATTGTCACGATGTAGTGTGTGTGGTGTATTGCCATGATGTAATGTGTGTGGTGTATTGTCATGATGTAGTGTGTGTGGTGTATTGTCATGATGTAGTGTGTGTGGTGTATTGTCATGATGTAGTGTGTGTGGTGTATTGTCATGATGTAGTGTGTGTGTGGTGTATTGTCACGATGTAGTGTGTGTGGTGTATTGTCATGATGTAGTGTGTGTGGTGTATTGTCATGATGTAGTGTGTGTTGTATATTGTCACGATGTAGTGTGTGTGGTGTATTTTCATGATGTAGTGTGTGTGTGGTATATTGTCATGATGTAGTGTGTGTGGTGTATTGTCATGATGTAGTGTGTGTGGTATATTGTCATGATGTAGTGTGTGTGGTGTATTGTCATGATGTAGTGTGTGTGGTGTATTGTCACGATGTAGTGTGTGTGTGGTATATTGTCATGATGTAGTGTGTGTGTGGTATATTGTCATGATGTAGTGTGTGTGTGGTGTATTGTCATGATGTAATGTGTGTGGTGTATTGTCATGATGTAGTGTGTGTGGTGTATTGTCATGATGTAGTGTGTGTGGTGTATTGTCATGATGTAGTGTGTGTGTGGTGTATTGTCACGATGTAGTGTGTGTGGTGTATTGTCATGATGTAGTGTGTGTGGTGTATTGTCATGATGTAGTGTGTGTTGTATATTGTCACGATGTAGTGTGTGTGGTGTATTGTCACGATGTAATGTGTGTGGTGTATTGTCACGATGTAGTGTGTGTGTGGTGTGTTTTCATGATGTAGTGTGTGTGTGTTTTTTTTTTTAATGATGTAGTCTGTGTGGTGTATTGTCATGATGTAGTGTGTGTGGTGTGTTTCAGGCTGAAGATGGCGGAGGAGTGTATCAGACAGGCCAAGGAGAAGAGTTCATACAATGTGAAAGCCAAACATGCAACAGGAATAGTAAGTACTCATCACTAGGCTGACTTCCTTCCTGCGCTGCTTGCCAGTGGAAGTAGTGTGTGTGTGTGTGTGTGTGTGTGTGTGTGTGTGTGTGTGTGTGTGTGTGTGTGTGTGTGTGTGTGTGTGTGTGTGTGTGTGTGTGTGTGTGTGTGTGTGTGTTTGTGCTGCACAGAAAGTGTAAGTAGGGTGTGTGTGTGTGTTTGTGCTGCACAGAAAGTGGAAGTAGTGTGTGTGTTTGTGTTTGTGCTGCACAGAAAGTGTAAGCAGTGTGTGTGTGTTTGTGTTGCACAGAAAGTGTAAGTAGGGTGTGTGTTTGTGTTTGTGGTACACAGAAAGTGTAAGTAGGGTGTGTGTTTGTGTTTGTGCTGCACAGAAATTGTAAGTAGTGTGTGTGTGTTTGTGTTTGTGTTTGTGGTGCACAGAAAGTGTAAGTAGTGTGTGTGTTTGTGTTGCACAGAAATTGTAAGTAGTGTGTGTGTTTGTGTTTGTGCTGCACAGAAATTGTAAGTAGTGTGTGTGTTTGTGTTTGTGCTGCACAGAAAGTGTAAGTAGTGTGTGTGTTTGTGTTTGTGCTGCACAGAAAGTGTAAATAGTGTGTGTGTTTGTGTTTGTGCTGCACAGAAAGTGTAAGTAGTGTGTGTTTGTGCTGCACAGAAAGTGTAAGTAGTGTGTGTGTGTGTTTGTGTTTGTGTTGCACAGAAAGTGTAAGTAGTATGTGTGTTTGTGTTGCACAGAAAGTGTAAGTAGTGTGTGTGTGTTTGTGTTTGTGCTGCACAGAAATTGTAAGTAGTGTGTGTGTGTTTGTGTTTGTGTTGCACAGAAAGTGTAAGTAGGGTGTGTGTTTGTGTTTGTGGTACACAGAAAGTGTAAGTAGGGTGTGTGTTTGTGTTTGTGCTGCACAAAAATTGTAAGTAGTGTGTGTGTGTTTGTGTTTGTGTTTGTGGTGCACAGAAAGTGTAAGTAGTGTGTGTGTTTGTGTTGCACAGAAAGTGTAAGTAGTGTGTGTGTTTGTGTTTGTGCTGCACAGAAAGTGTAAGTAGTGTGTGTGTGTGTGTTTGTGCTGCACAGAAAGTGGAAGTAGTGTGTGTGTTTGTGTTTGTGCTGCACAGAAAGTGTAAGCAGTGTGTGTGTGTTTGTGTTGCACAGAAAGTGGAAGTAGTGTGTGTGTGTTTGTGTTTGTGCTGCACAGAAAGTGGAAGTAGTGTGTGTGTGTGTGTGTTTGTGCTGCACACAAAGTGTATGTAGTGTATGTTTGTGTTTGTGCTGCACAGAAAGTGTAAGCAGTGTGTGTGTGTTTGTGTTGCACAGAAAGTGTAAGTAGGGTGTGTGTTTGTGTTTGTGGTACACAGAAAGTGTAAGTAGTGTGTGTGTGTTTGTGTTTGTGCTGCACAGAAAGTGTAAGTAGGGTGTGTGTGTGTGTTTGTGCTGCACAGAAAGTGGAAGTAGTGTGTGTGTTTGTGTTTGTGCTGCACAGAAAGTGTAAGCAGTGTGTGTGTGTTTGTGTTGCACAGAAAGTGGAAGTAGTGTGTGTGTGTTTGTGTTTGTGCTGCACAGAAAGTTGAAGTAGTGTGTGTGTTTGTGTTTGTGCTGCACAGAAAGTGTAAGTAGTGTGTGTGTGTTTGTGTTGCACAGAAAGTGTAAGTAGGGTGTGTGTTTGTGTTTGTGGTACACAGAAATTGTAAGTAGCGTGTCTGTTTGTGTTTGTGCTGCACAGAAAGTGTAAGTAGTGTGTGTGTGTGTGTTTGTGCTGCACAGAAAGTGGAAGTAGTGTGTGTGTTTGTGTTTGTGCTGCACAGAAAGTGTAAGCAGTGTGTGTGTGTTTGTGTTGCACAGAAAGTGGAAGTAGTGTGTGTGTGTTTGTGTTTGTGCTGCACAGAAAGTGGAAGTAGTGTGTGTGTTTGTGTTTGTGCTGCACAGAAAGTGGAAGTAGTGTGTGTGTGTTTGTGTTGCACAGAAAGTGTAAGCACTGTGTGTGTTTGTGTTGCACAGAAAGTGTAAGTAGTGTGTGTGTCTGTGTTTGTGCTGCATAGAAAGTGTAAGTAGTGTGTGTGTTTGTGTTTGTGCTGCACAGAAAGTGTAAGTAGTGTGTGTGTTTGTGTTTGTGCTGCACAAAAAGTGCAAGTATTGTGTGTGTGTTTGTGTTGCACAGAAAGTGGAAGTAGTGTGTTTGTGTTTGTGTTTGTGTTGCACAGAAAGTGTAAGTAGGGTGTGTGTTTGTGTTTGTGATACACAGAAATTGTAAGTAGTGTGTGTGTGTGTGTGTTTGTGCTGCACAGAAAGTGTATGTAGTGTATGTTTGTGTTTGTGTTGCACAGAAAGTGTAAGTAGTGTGTGTGTGTGTGTGTTTGTGCTGCACAGAAAGTGTATGTAGTGTATGTTTGTGTTTGTGCTGCACAGAAAGTGTAAGCAGTGTGTGTGTGTTTGTGTTGCACAGAAAGTGTAAGTAGGGTGTGTGTTTGTGTTTGTGGTACACAGAAAGTGTAAGTAGTGTGTGTGTGTTTGTGTTTGTGCTGCACAGAAAGTGTAAGTAGGGTGTGTGTGTGTGTTTGTGCTGCACAGAAAGTGGAAGTAGTGTGTGTGTTTGTGTTTGTGCTGCACAGAAAGTGTAAGCAGTGTGTGTGTGTGTTTGTGTTGCACAGAAAGTGGAAGTAGTGTGTGTGTTTGTGTTTGTGCTGCACAGAAAGTTGAAGTAGTGTGTGTGTTTGTGTTTGTGCTGCACAGAAAGTGTAAGTAGTGTGTGTGTGTTTGTGTTGCACAGAAAGTGTAAGTAAGGTGTGTGTTTGTGTTTGTGGTACACAGAAATTGTAAGTAGCGTGTCTGTTTGTGTTTGTGCTGCACAGAAAGTGGAAGTAGTGTGTGTGTGTTTGTGTTTGTGCTGCACAGAAAGTGTAAGTAGTGTGTGTGTTTGTGTTTGTGCTGCACAGAAAGTGTAAGCAGTGTGTGTGTGTTTGTGTTGCACAGAAAGTGGAAGTAGTGTGTGTGTGTTTGTGTTTGTGCTGCACAGAAAGTGGAAGTAGTGTGTGTGTTTGTGTTTGTGCTGCACAGAAAGTGGAAGTAGTGTGTGTGTGTTTGTGTTGCACAGAAAGTGTAAGCACTGTGTGTGTTTGTGTTGCACAGAAAGTGTAAGTAGTGTGTGTGTCTGTGTTTGTGCTGCACAGAAAGTGTAAGTAGTGTGTGTGTTTGTGTTTGTGCTGCACAGAAAGTGTAAGTAGTGTGTGTGTTTGTGTTTGTGCTGCACAAAAAGTGCAAGTATTGTGTGTGTGTTTGTGTTGCACAGAAAGTGGAAGTAGTGTGTTTGTGTTTGTGTTTGTGTTGCACAGAAAGTGTAAGTAGGGTGTGTGTTTGTGTTTGTGATACACAGAAATTGTAAGTAGCGTGTCTGTTTGTGTTTGTGCTGCACAGAAAGTGTAAGTAGTGTGTGTGTGTGTGTGTTTGTGCTGCACAGAAAGTGTATGTAGTGTATGTTTGTGTTTGTGTTGCACAGAAAGTGTAAGTAGTGTGTGTGTGTGTGTGTTTGTGCTGCACAGAAAGTGTATGTAGTGTATGTTTGTGTTTGTGCTGCACAGAAAGTGTAAGCAGTGTGTGTGTGTTTGTGTTGCACAGAAAGTGTAAGTAGGGTGTGTGTTTGTGTTTGTGGTACACAGAAAGTGTAAGTAGTGTGTGTGTGTTTGTGTTTGTGCTGCACAGAAAGTGTAAGTAAGGTGTGTGTGTGTGTTTGTGCTGCACAGAAAGTGGAAGTAGTGTGTGTGTTTGTGTTTGTGCTGCACAGAAAGTGTAAGCAGTGTGTGTGTGTTTGTGTTGCACAGAAAGTGGAAGTAGTGTGTGTGTTTGTGTTTGTGCTGCACAGAAAGTTGAAGTAGTGTGTGTGTTTGTGTTTGTGCTGCACAGAAAGTGTAAGTAGTGTGTGTGTGTTTGTGTTGCACAGAAAGTGTAAGTAGGGTGTGTGTTTGTGTTTGTGGTACACAGAAATTGTAAGTAGCGTGTCTGTTTGTGTTTGTGCTGCACAGAAAGTGTAAGTAGTGTGTGTGTGTGTGTTTGTGCTGCACAGAAAGTGGAAGTAGTGTGTGTGTTTGTGTTTGTGCTGCACAGAAAGTGTAAGCAGTGTGTGTGTGTTTGTGTTGCACAGAAAGTGGAAGTAGTGTGTGTGTGTTTGTGTTTGTGCTGCACAGAAAGTGGAAGTAGTGTGTGTGTTTGTGTTTGTGCTGCACAGAAAGTGGAAGTAGTGTGTGTGTGTTTGTGTTGCACAGAAAGTGTAAGCACTGTGTGTGTTTGTGTTGCACAGAAAGTGTAAGTAATGTGTGTGTCTGTGTTTGTGCTGCACAGAAAGTGTAAGTAGTGTGTGTGTTTGTGTTTGTGCTGCACAGAAAGTGTAAGTAGTGTGTGTGTTTGTGTTTGTGCTGCACAAAAAGTGCAAGTATTGTGTGTGTGTTTGTGTTGCACAGAAAGTGGAAGTAGTGTGTTTGTGTTTGTGTTTGTGTTGCACAGAAAGTGTAAGTAGGGTGTGTGTTTGTGTTTGTGGTACACAGAAATTGTAAGTAGCGTGTCTGTTTGTGTTTGTGCTGCACAGAAAGTGTAAGTAGTGTGTGTGTGTGTGTGTTTGTGCTGCACAGAAAGTGTATGTAGTGTATGTTTGTGTTTGTGTTGCACAGAAAGTGTAAGTAGTGTGTGTGTGTGTGTGTTTGTGCTGCACAGAAAGTGTATGTAGTGTATGTTTGTGTTTGTGCTGCACAGAAAGTGTAAGCAGTGTGTGTGTGTTTGTGTTGCACAGAAAGTGTAAGTAGGGTGTGTGTTTGTGTTTGTGGTACACAGAAAGTGTAAGTAGTGTGTGTGTGTTTGTGTTTGTGCTGCACAGAAAGTGTAAGTAGGGTGTGTGTGTGTGTTTGTGCTGCACAGAAAGTGGAAGTAGTGTGTGTGTTTGTGTTTGTGCTGCACAGAAAGTGTAAGCAGTGTGTGTGTGTGTTTGTGTTGCACAGAAAGTGGAAGTAGTGTGTGTGTTTGTGTTTGTGCTGCACAGAAAGTTGAAGTAGTGTGTGTGTTTGTGTTTGTGCTGCACAGAAAGTGTAAGTAGTGTGTGTGTGTTTGTGTTGCACAGAAAGTGTAAGTAAGGTGTGTGTTTGTGTTTGTGGTACACAGAAATTGTAAGTAGCGTGTCTGTTTGTGTTTGTGCTGCACAGAAAGTGTAAGTAGTGTGTGTGTGTGTGTTTGTGCTGCACAGAAAGTGGAAGTAGTGTGTGTGTTTGTGTTTGTGCTGCACAGAAAGTGTAAGCAGTGTGTGTGTGTTTGTGTTGCACAGAAAGTGGAAGTAGTGTGTGTGTGTTTGTGTTTGTGCTGCACAGAAAGTGGAAGTAGTGTGTGTGTTTGTGTTTGTGCTGCACAGAAAGTGGAAGTAGTGTGTGTGTGTTTGTGTTGCACAGAAAGTGTAAGTACTGTGTGTGTTTGTGTTGCACAGAAAGTGTAAGTAGTGTGTGTGTCTGTGTTTGTGCTGCACAGAAAGTGTAAGTAGTGTGTGTGTTTGTGTTTCTGCTGCACAGAAAGTGTAAGTAGTGTGTGTGTTTGTGTTTGTGCTGCACAAAAAGTGCAAGTATTGTGTGTGTGTTTGTGTTGCTCAGAAAGTGGAAGTAGTGTGTTTGTGTTTGTGTTTGTGTTGCACAGAAAGTGTAAGTAGGGTGTGTGTTTGTGTTTGTGGTACACAGAAATTGTAAGTAGCGTGCCTGTTTGTGTTTGTGCTGCACAGAAAGTGGAAGTAGTGTGTGTGTGTTTGTGTTTGTGCTGCACAGAAAGTGTAAGTAGTGTGTGTGTGTTTGTGTTGCACAGAAAGTGTAAGTAGGGTGTGTGTTTGTGTTGCACAGAAAGTGTAAGTAGGGTGTGTGTTTGTGTTTGTGGTACACAGAAATTGTAAGTAGCGTGTCTGTTTGTGTTTGTGCTGCACAGAAAGTGTAAGTAGTGTGTGTGTGTGTGTTTGTGTTGCACAGAAAGTGGAAGTAGTGTGTGTGTTTGTGTTTGTGCTGCACAGAAAGTGTAAGCAGTGTGTGTGTGTTTGTGTTGCACAGAAAGTGGAAGTAGTGTGTGTGTTTGTGTTTGTGCTGCACAGAAAGTGTAAGCAGTGTGTGTGTGTTTGTGTTGCACAGAAAGTGGAAGTAGTGTGTGTGTGTTTGTGTTTGTGCTGCACAGAAAGTGGAAGTAGTGTGTGTGTTTGTGTTTGTGCTGCACAGAAAGTGGAAGTAGTGTGTGTGTGTTTGTGTTGCACAGAAAGTGTAAGTACTGTGTGTGTTTGTGTTGCACAGAAAGTGTAAGTAGTGTGTGTGTCTGTGTTTGTGCTGCACAGAAAGTGTAAGTAGTGTGTGTGTTTGTGTTTGTGCTGCACAGAAAGTGTAAGTAGTGTGTGTGTTTGTGTTTGTGCTGCACAGAAAGTGGAAGTAGTGTGTGTGTGTTTGTGTTGCACAGAAAGTGTAAGTAGGGTGTGTGTTTATGTTTGTGGTACACAGAAAGTGTAAGTAGTGTGTGTGTTTGTGCTGCACAGAAAGTGTAAGTAGTGTGTGTGTTTGTGTTGCACAGAAAGTGTAAGTAGTGTGTGTGTGCAATTGTGTTGCACAGAAAGTGTAAGTAGGGTGTGTGTTTGTGTTTGTGCTGCACAGAAAGTGCAAGTATTGTGTGTGCGTTTGTGTTGCACAGAAAGTGTAAGTAGTGTGTGTTTGTGTTTGTGCTGCACAGAAAGTGTAAGTATTGTGTGTGTGTTTGTGTTTGTGGTGCACAGAAAGTGTAAGTAGTGTGTGCGTTTGTGTTGCACAGAAAGTGTAAGTAGTGTGTGTGTTTGTGTTGCACAGAAAGTGTAAGTAGTGTGTGTGTTTGTGTTGCACAGAAAGTGTAAGTAGTGTATGTTTGTGTTTGTGCTGCACAGAAAGTGTACATAGTGTGTGTGTTTGTGTTGCACAGAAAGTGTAAGTAGTGTGTGTGTGTTTGTGTTTGTGCTGCACAGAAAGTGTAAGTAGTGTGTGTTTGTGTTTGTGCTGCACAGAAAGTGTAAGTAGGGTGTGTGTTTGTGTTTGTGGTACACAGAAATTGTAAGTAGCGTGTCTGTTTGTGTTTGTGCTGCACAGAAAGTGGAAGTAGTGTGTGTGTGTTTGTGTTTTGTGCTGCACAGAAAGTGGAAGTAGTGTGTGTGTGTTTGTGTTGCACAGAAAGTGTAAGTAGGGTGTGTGTTTGTGTTTGTGGTACACAGAAATTGTAAGTAGCGTGTCTGTTTGTGTTTGTGCTGCACAGAAAGTGTAAGTAGTGTGTGTGTGTGTTTGTGCTGCACAGAAAGTGGAAGTAGTGTGTGTGTTTGTGTTTGTGCTGCACAGAAAGTGTAAGCAGTGTGTGTGTGTTTGTGTTGCACAGAAAGTGGAGGTAGTGTGTGTGTGTTTGTGTTTGTGCTGCACAGAAAGTGTAAGTAGTGTGTGTGTGTTTGTGTTGCACAGAAAGTGTAAGTAGGGTGTGTGTTTGTGTTTGTGGTACACAGAAATTGTAAGTAGCGTGTCTGTTTGTGTTTGTGCTGCACAGAAAGTGTAAGTAGTATGTGTGTTTGTGTTTGTGCTGCACAGAAAGTGGAAGTAGTGTGTTTGTGTTTGTGTTTGTGCTGCACAGAAAGTGTAAGTAGTGTGTGTGTGTTTGTGTTGCACAGAAAGTGTAAGTAGGGTGTGTGTTTGTGTTTGTGGTACACAGAAATTGTAAGTAGCGTGTCTGTTTGTGTTTGTGCTGCACAGAAAGTGTAAGTAGTGTGTGTGTGTGTGTGTTTGTGCTGCACAGAAAGTGGAAGTAGTGTGTGTGTTTGTGTTTGTGTTGCACAGAAAGTGTAAGCAGTGTGTGTGTGTTTGTGTTGCACAGAAAGTGGAAGTAGTGTGTGTGTTTGTGTTTGTGCTGCACAGAAAGTGGAAGTAGTGTGTGTGTTTGTGTTTGTGCTGCACAGAAAGTGTAAGTAGTGTGTGTGTGTTTGTGTTGCACAGAAAGTGTAAGTAGGGTGTGTGTTTGTGTTTGTGGTACACAGAAATTGTAAGTAGCGTGTCTGTTTGTGTTTGTGCTGCACAGAAAGTGTAAGTAGTGTGTGTGTGTGTGTTTGTGCTGCACAGAAAGTGGAAGTAGTGTGTGTGTTTGTGTTTGTGCTGCACAGAAAGTGTAAGCAGTGTGTGTGTGTTTGTGTTGCACAGAAAGTGGAAGTAGTGTGTGTGTTTGTGTTTGTGCTGCACAGAAAGTGGAAGTAGTGTGTGTGTTTGTGTTGCACAGAAAGTGTAAGTAGGGTGTGTGTTTGTGTTTGTGGTACACAGAAAGTGTAAATAGTGTGTGTGTTTGTGCTGCACAGAAAGTGTAAATAGTGTGTGTGTTTGTGTTGCACAGAAAGTGTAAGTAGTGTGTGTGTGCAATTGTGTTGCACAGAAAGTGTAAGTAGGGTGTGTGTTTGTGTTTGTGCTGCACAGAAAGTGCAAGTATTGTGTGTGCGTTTGTGTTGCACAGAAAGTGTAAGTAGTATGTGTGTGTGTGTTTGTGCTGCACAGAAAGTGGAAGTAGTGTGTGTGTTTGTGTTTGTGCTGCACAGAAAGTGTAAGCAGTGTGTGTGTGTTTGTGTTGCACAGAAAGTGGAAGTAGTGTGTGCGTTTGTGTTGCACAGAAAGTGTAAGTAGTGTGTGTGTTTGTGCTGCACAGAAAGTGTAAGTAGTGTGTGTGTGTTTGTGCTGCACAGAAAGTGTGAGTAGTGTGTGTGTTTGTGTTTGTGCTGCACAGAAAGTGTAAGCAGTGTGTGTGTGTTTGTGTTGCACAGAAAGTGTAAGTAGTGTGTGTGTGTTTGTGCTGCACCGAAAGTGTAAGTAGTGTGTGTTTGTGTTTGTGCTGCACAGAAAGTGTGAGTAGTGTGTGTGTGTTTGTGTTGCACAGAAAGTGTAAGTAGTGTGTGTGTGTGTGTTTGTGCTGCACAGAAAGTGTAAGTAGTGTGTGTGTTTGTGCTGCATAGAAAGTGTAAGTATTGTGTGTGTTTGTGTTTGTGCTGCACAGAAAGTGTAAGTAGTGTGTGTGTGTTTGTGTTGCACAGAAAGTGTAAGTAGTGTGTGTTTGTGTTTGTGCTGCACAGAAAGTGCAAGTATTGTGTGTGCGTTTGTGTTGCACAGAAAGTGTAAGTAGTATGTGTGTGTGTGTTTGTGCTGCACAGAAAGTGGAAGTAGTGTGTGTGTTTGTGTTTGTGCTGCACAGAAAGTGTAAGCAGTGTGTGTGTGTTTGTGTTGCACAGAAAGTGGAAGTAGTGTGTGCGTTTGTGTTGCACAGAAAGTGTAAGTAGTGTGTGTGTTTGTGCTGCACAGAAAGTGTAAGTAGTGTGTGTGTGTTTGTGTTTGTGCTGCACAGAAAGTGTGAGTAGTGTGTGTGTTTGTGTTTGTGCTGCACAGAAAGTGTAAGCAGTGTGTGTGTGTTTGTGTTGCACAGAAAGTGTAAGTAGTGTGTGTGTGTTTGTGTTGCACAGAAAGTGGAAGTAGTGTGTGCGTTTGTGTTGCACAGAAAGTGTAAGTAGTGTGTGTGTTTGTGCTGCACAGAAAGTGTAAGTAGTGTGTGTGTGTTTGTGCTGCACAGAAAGTGTGAGTAGTGTGTGTGTTTGTGTTTGTGCTGCACAGAAAGTGTAAGCAGTGTGTGTGTGTTTGTGTTGCACAGAAAGTGTAAGTAGTGTGTGTGTGTTTGTGCTGCACCGAAAGTGTAAGTAGTGTGTGTTTGTGTTTGTGCTGCACAGAAAGTGTGAGTAGTGTGTGTGTGTTTGTGTTGCACAGAAAGTGTAAGTAGTGTGTGTGTGTGTGTTTGTGCTGCACAGAAAGTGTAAGTAGTGTGTGTGTTTGTGCTGCATAGAAAGTGTAAGTATTGTGTGTGTTTGTGTTTGTGCTGCACAGAAAGTGTAAGTAGTGTGTGTGTGTTTGTGTTGCACAGAAAGTGTAAGTAGTGTGTGTGTGTGTTTGTGCTGCACAGAAAGTGTAAGTAGTGTTTGTGTTTGTGCTGCATAGAAAGTGTAAGTATTGTGTGTGTTTGTGTTTGTGCTGCACAGAAAGTGTAAGTAGTGTGTGTGTGTTTGTGTTGCACAGAAAGTGTAAGTAGTGTGTGTGTGTGTTTGTGCTGCACAGAAAGTGTAAGTAGTGTGTGTGTTTGTGCTGCATAGAAAGTGTAAGTATTGTGTGTGTTTGTGTTTGTGCTGCACAGAAAGTGTAAGTAGTGTGTGTGTGTGTTTGTGCTGCACAGAAAGTGTAAGTAGTGTGTGTGTGCAATTGTGTTGCACAGAAAGTGTAAGTAGTGTGTGTGTTTGTGTTGCACAGAAAGTGTAAGTAGTGTGTGTGTGCAATTGTGTTGCACAGAAAGTGTAAGTAGGGTGTGTGTTTGTGTTTGTGGTACACAGAAAGTGTAAGTAGTGTGTGTGTTTGTGTTGCACAGAAAGTGTAAGTAGTGTGTGTGTGCAATTGTGTTGCACAGAAAGTGTAAGTAGTGTGTGCGTTTGTGTTGCACAGAAAGTGTAAGTAGTATGTGTGTTTGTGTTTGTGCTGCACAGAAAGTGTAAGTAGTGTGTGTTTGTGTTTGTGCTGCACAGAAAGTGTAAGTATTGTGTGTGTGTGTGCGTTTGTGTTGCACAGAAAGTGTAAGTAGTGTGTGTGTTTGTGTTGCACAGAAAGTGTAAGTAGTGTGTGTGTTTGTGTTGCACAGAAAGTGTAAGTAGTGTATGTTTGTGTTTGTGCTGCACAGAAAGTGTAAGTAGTATGTGTGTTTGTGTTTGTGCTGCACAGAAAGTGTAAGTAGTGTGTGTTTGTGTTTGTGCTGCACAGAAAGTGGAAGTAGTGTGTCTGTTTGTGTTTGTGCTGCACAGAAAGTGTAAGCAGTGTGTGTGTGTTTGTGTTGCACAGAAAGTGTAAGTAGGGTGTGTGTTTGTGTTGCACAGAAAGTGTAAGTAGGGTGTGTGTTTGTGTTTGTGGTACACAGAAATTGTAAGTAGCGTGTCTGTTTGTGTTTGTGCTGCACAGAAAGTGTAAGTAGTGTGTGTGTGTGTGTTTGTGTTGCACAGAAAGTGGAAGTAGTGTGTGTGTTTGTGTTTGTGCTGCACAGAAAGTGTAAGCAGTGTGTGTGTGTTTGTGTTGCACAGAAAGTGGAAGTAGTGTGTGTGTTTGTGTTTGTGCTGCACAGAAAGTGTAAGCAGTGTGTGTGTGTTTGTGTTGCACAGAAAGTGGAAGTAGTGTGTGTGTGTTTGTGTTTGTGCTGCACAGAAAGTGGAAGTAGTGTGTGTGTTTGTGTTTGTGCTGCACAGAAAGTGGAAGTAGTGTGTGTGTGTTTGTGTTGCACAGAAAGTGTAAGTACTGTGTGTGTTTGTGTTGCACAGAAAGTGTAAGTAGTGTGTGTGTCTGTGTTTGTGCTGCACAGAAAGTGTAAGTAGTGTGTGTGTTTGTGTTTGTGCTGCACAGAAAGTGTAAGTAGTGTGTGTGTTTGTGTTTGTGCTGCACAGAAAGTGGAAGTAGTGTGTGTGTGTTTGTGTTGCACAGAAAGTGTAAGTAGGGTGTGTGTTTATGTTTGTGGTACACAGAAAGTGTAAGTAGTGTGTGTGTTTGTGCTGCACAGAAAGTGTAAGTAGTGTGTGTGTTTGTGTTGCACAGAAAGTGTAAGTAGTGTGTGTGTGCAATTGTGTTGCACAGAAAGTGTAAGTAGGGTGTGTGTTTGTGTTTGTGCTGCACAGAAAGTGCAAGTATTGTGTGTGCGTTTGTGTTGCACAGAAAGTGTAAGTAGTGTGTGTTTGTGTTTGTGCTGCACAGAAAGTGTAAGTATTGTGTGTGTGTTTGTGTTTGTGGTGCACAGAAAGTGTAAGTAGTGTGTGCGTTTGTGTTGCACAGAAAGTGTAAGTAGTGTGTGTGTTTGTGTTGCACAGAAAGTGTAAGTAGTGTGTGTGTTTGTGTTGCACAGAAAGTGTAAGTAGTGTATGTTTGTGTTTGTGCTGCACAGAAAGTGTACATAGTGTGTGTGTTTGTGTTGCACAGAAAGTGTAAGTAGTGTGTGTGTGTTTGTGTTTGTGCTGCACAGAAAGTGTAAGTAGTGTGTGTTTGTGTTTGTGCTGCACAGAAAGTGTAAGTAGGGTGTGTGTTTGTGTTTGTGGTACACAGAAATTGTAAGTAGCGTGTCTGTTTGTGTTTGTGCTGCACAGAAAGTGGAAGTAGTGTGTGTGTGTTTGTGTTTTGTGCTGCACAGAAAGTGGAAGTAGTGTGTGTGTGTTTGTGTTGCACAGAAAGTGTAAGTAGGGTGTGTGTTTGTGTTTGTGGTACACAGAAATTGTAAGTAGCGTGTCTGTTTGTGTTTGTGCTGCACAGAAAGTGTAAGTAGTGTGTGTGTGTGTGTGTGTTTGTGCTGCACAGAAAGTGGAAGTAGTGTGTGTGTTTGTGTTTGTGCTGCACAGAAAGTGTAAGCAGTGTGTGTGTGTTTGTGTTGCACAGAAAGTGGAGGTAGTGTGTGTGTGTTTGTGTTTGTGCTGCACAGAAAGTGTAAGTAGTGTGTGTGTGTTTGTGTTGCACAGAAAGTGTAAGTAGGGTGTGTGTTTGTGTTTGTGGTACACAGAAATTGTAAGTAGCGTGTCTGTTTGTGTTTGTGCTGCACAGAAAGTGTAAGTAGTATGTGTGTTTGTGTTTGTGCTGCACAGAAAGTGGAAGTAGTGTGTTTGTGTTTGTGTTTGTGCTGCACAGAAAGTGTAAGTAGTGTGTGTGTGTTTGTGTTGCACAGAAAGTGTAAGTAGGGTGTGTGTTTGTGTTTGTGGTACACAGAAATTGTAAGTAGCGTGTCTGTTTGTGTTTGTGCTGCACAGAAAGTGTAAGTAGTGTGTGTGTGTGTGTGTTTGTGCTGCACAGAAAGTGGAAGTAGTGTGTGTGTTTGTGTTTGTGTTGCACAGAAAGTGTAAGCAGTGTGTGTGTGTTTGTGTTGCACAGAAAGTGGAAGTAGTGTGTGTGTTTGTGTTTGTGCTGCACAGAAAGTGGAAGTAGTGTGTGTGTTTGTGTTTGTGCTGCACAGAAAGTGTAAGTAGTGTGTGTGTGTTTGTGTTGCACAGAAAGTGTAAGTAGGGTGTGTGTTTGTGTTTGTGGTACACAGAAATTGTAAGTAGCGTGTCTGTTTGTGTTTGTGCTGCACAGAAAGTGTAAGTAGTGTGTGTGTGTGTGTTTGTGCTGCACAGAAAGTGGAAGTAGTGTGTGTGTTTGTGTTTGTGCTGCACAGAAAGTGTAAGCAGTGTGTGTGTGTTTGTGTTGCACAGAAAGTGGAAGTAGTGTGTGTGTTTGTGTTTGTGCTGCACAGAAAGTGGAAGTAGTGTGTGTGTTTGTGTTGCACAGAAAGTGTAAGTAGGGTGTGTGTTTGTGTTTGTGGTACACAGAAAGTGTAAATAGTGTGTGTGTTTGTGCTGCACAGAAAGTGTAAATAGTGTGTGTGTTTGTGTTGCACAGAAAGTGTAAGTAGTGTGTGTGTGCAATTGTGTTGCACAGAAAGTGTAAGTAGGGTGTGTGTTTGTGTTTGTGCTGCACAGAAAGTGCAAGTATTGTGTGTGCGTTTGTGTTGCACAGAAAGTGTAAGTAGTATGTGTGTGTGTGTTTGTGCTGCACAGAAAGTGGAAGTAGTGTGTGTGTTTGTGTTTGTGCTGCACAGAAAGTGTAAGCAGTGTGTGTGTGTTTGTGTTGCACAGAAAGTGGAAGTAGTGTGTGCGTTTGTGTTGCACAGAAAGTGTAAGTAGTGTGTGTGTTTGTGCTGCACAGAAAGTGTAAGTAGTGTGTGTGTGTTTGTGCTGCACAGAAAGTGTGAGTAGTGTGTGTGTTTGTGTTTGTGCTGCACAGAAAGTGTAAGCAGTGTGTGTGTGTTTGTGTTGCACAGAAAGTGTAAGTAGTGTGTGTGTGTTTGTGCTGCACCGAAAGTGTAAGTAGTGTGTGTTTGTGTTTGTGCTGCACAGAAAGTGTGAGTAGTGTGTGTGTGTTTGTGTTGCACAGAAAGTGTAAGTAGTGTGTGTGTGTGTGTTTGTGCTGCACAGAAAGTGTAAGTAGTGTGTGTGTTTGTGCTGCATAGAAAGTGTAAGTATTGTGTGTGTTTGTGTTTGTGCTGCACAGAAAGTGTAAGTAGTGTGTGTGTGTTTGTGTTGCACAGAAAGTGTAAGTAGTGTGTGTTTGTGTTTGTGCTGCACAGAAAGTGCAAGTATTGTGTGTGCGTTTGTGTTGCACAGAAAGTGTAAGTAGTATGTGTGTGTGTGTTTGTGCTGCACAGAAAGTGGAAGTAGTGTGTGTGTTTGTGTTTGTGCTGCACAGAAAGTGTAAGCAGTGTGTGTGTGTTTGTGTTGCACAGAAAGTGGAAGTAGTGTGTGCGTTTGTGTTGCACAGAAAGTGTAAGTAGTGTGTGTGTTTGTGCTGCACAGAAAGTGTAAGTAGTGTGTGTGTGTTTGTGTTTGTGCTGCACAGAAAGTGTGAGTAGTGTGTGTGTTTGTGTTTGTGCTGCACAGAAAGTGTAAGCAGTGTGTGTGTGTTTGTGTTGCACAGAAAGTGTAAGTAGTGTGTGTGTGTTTGTGTTGCACAGAAAGTGGAAGTAGTGTGTGCGTTTGTGTTGCACAGAAAGTGTAAGTAGTGTGTGTGTTTGTGCTGCACAGAAAGTGTAAGTAGTGTGTGTGTGTTTGTGCTGCACAGAAAGTGTGAGTAGTGTGTGTGTTTGTGTTTGTGCTGCACAGAAAGTGTAAGCAGTGTGTGTGTGTTTGTGTTGCACAGAAAGTGTAAGTAGTGTGTGTGTGTTTGTGCTGCACCGAAAGTGTAAGTAGTGTGTGTTTGTGTTTGTGCTGCACAGAAAGTGTGAGTAGTGTGTGTGTGTTTGTGTTGCACAGAAAGTGTAAGTAGTGTGTGTGTGTGTGTTTGTGCTGCACAGAAAGTGTAAGTAGTGTGTGTGTTTGTGCTGCATAGAAAGTGTAAGTATTGTGTGTGTTTGTGTTTGTGCTGCACAGAAAGTGTAAGTAGTGTGTGTGTGTTTGTGTTGCACAGAAAGTGTAAGTAGTGTGTGTGTGTGTTTGTGCTGCACAGAAAGTGTAAGTAGTGTTTGTGTTTGTGCTGCATAGAAAGTGTAAGTATTGTGTGTGTTTGTGTTTGTGCTGCACAGAAAGTGTAAGTAGTGTGTGTGTGTTTGTGTTGCACAGAAAGTGTAAGTAGTGTGTGTGTGTGTTTGTGCTGCACAGAAAGTGTAAGTAGTGTGTGTGTTTGTGCTGCATAGAAAGTGTAAGTATTGTGTGTGTTTGTGTTTGTGCTGCACAGAAAGTGTAAGTAGTGTGTGTGTGTGTTTGTGCTGCACAGAAAGTGTAAGTAGTGTGTGTGTGCAATTGTGTTGCACAGAAAGTGTAAGTAGTGTGTGTGTTTGTGTTGCACAGAAAGTGTAAGTAGTGTGTGTGTGCAATTGTGTTGCACAGAAAGTGTAAGTAGGGTGTGTGTTTGTGTTTGTGGTACACAGAAAGTGTAAGTAGTGTGTGTGTTTGTGTTGCACAGAAAGTGTAAGTAGTGTGTGTGTGCAATTGTGTTGCACAGAAAGTGTAAGTAGTGTGTGCGTTTGTGTTGCACAGAAAGTGTAAGTAGTATGTGTGTTTGTGTTTGTGCTGCACAGAAAGTGTAAGTAGTGTGTGTTTGTGTTTGTGCTGCACAGAAAGTGTAAGTATTGTGTGTGTGTGTGCGTTTGTGTTGCACAGAAAGTGTAAGTAGTGTGTGTGTTTGTGTTGCACAGAAAGTGTAAGTAGTGTGTGTGTTTGTGTTGCACAGAAAGTGTAAGTAGTGTATGTTTGTGTTTGTGCTGCACAGAAAGTGTAAGTAGTATGTGTGTTTGTGTTTGTGCTGCACAGAAAGTGTAAGTAGTGTGTGTTTGTGTTTGTGCTGCACAGAAAGTGTAAGTAGTGTGTGTGTGTTTGTGTTTGTGCTGCACAGAAAGTGGAAGTAGTGTGTGTGTTTGTGTTTGTGCTGCACAGAAAGTGTAAGTAGTGTGTGTGTGTTTGTGTTGCACAGAAAGTGTAAGTAGTGTGTGTGTTTGTGTTTGTGCTGCACAGAAAGTGTAAGTAGTGTGTGTTTGTGTTTGTGCTGCACAGAAAGTGTAAGTAGTGTGTGTGTGTTTGTGTTGCACAGAAAGTGTAAGTAGGGTGTGTGTTTGTGTTTGTGGTACACAGAAAGTGTAAGTAGTGTGTGTGTTTGTGCTGCACAGAAAGTGTAAGTAGTGTGTGTGTTTGTGTTGCACAGAAAGTGTAAGTAGTGTGTGTGTGCAATTGTGTTGCACAGAAAGTGTAAGTAGGGTGTGTGTTTGTGTTTGTGCTGCACAGAAAGTGCAAGTATTGTGTGTGCGTTTGTGTTGCACAGAAAGTGTAAGTAGTATGTGTGTTTGTGCTGCACAGAAAGTGTAAGTAGTGTGTGCGTTTGTGTTGCACAGAAAGTGTAAGTAGTATGTGTGTTTGTGTTTGTGCTGCACAGAAAGTGTAAGTAGTGTGTGTTTGTGTTTGTGCTGCACAGAAAGTGTAAGTATTGTGTGTGTGTTTGTGTTTGTGGTGCACAGAAAGTGTAAGTAGTGTGTGCGTTTGTGTTGCACAGAAAGTGTAAGTAGTGTGTGTGTTTGTGTTGCACAGAAAGTGTAAGTATTGTGTGTGCGTTTGTGTTGCACAGAAAGTGTAAGTAGTGTGTGTGTTTGTGCTGCACAGAAAGTGTAAGTAGTGTGTGCGTTTGTGTTGCACAGAAAGGGTAAGTAGTATGTGTGTTTGTGTTTGTGGTGCACAGAAAGTGTAAGTAGTGTGTGTGTTTGTGTTGCACAGAAAGTGTAAGTAGTGTGTGTGTTTGTGCTGCACAGAAAGTGTAAGTATTGTGTGTGTGTTTGTGTTTGTGGTGCACAGAAAGTGTAAGTAGTGTGTGCGTTTGTGTTGCACAGAAAGTGTAAGTAGTATGTGTGTTTGTGTTTGTACTGCACAGAAAGTGTAAGTAGTGTGTGTGTTTGTGTTGCACAGAAAGTGTAAGTAGTATGTGTGTGTGTGTTTGTGCTGCACAGAAAGTGTAAGTAGTGTGTGTGTGTGTGTGTGTTTGTGTTTGTGTTGCACAGAAAGTGTAAGTAGTATGTGTGTTTGTGTTGCACAGAAAGTGTAAGTAGTGTGTGTGTGTTTGTGTTTGTGCTGCACAGAAATTGTAAGTAGTGTGTGTGTGTTTGTGTTTGTGCTGCACAGAAAGTGTAAGTAGTGTGTGTGTGTGTTTGTGTTTGTGCTGCACAGAAAGTGTAAGTAGTGTGTGTGTGTTTGTGTTGCACAGAAAGTGTAAGTAGTGTGTGTGTGTTTGTGCTGCACAGAAAGTGTAAGTAGTGTGTGTGTGTTTGTGCTGCACAGAAAGTGTAAGTAGTGTGTGTGTGTTTGTGCTGCACAGAAAGTGTAAGTAGTGTGTGTGTGTTTGTGCTGCACAGAAAGTGTAAGTAGTGTGTGTGTGTTTGTGCTGCACAGAAAGTGTAAGTAGTGTGTGTTTGTGTTGCACAGAAAGTGTAAGTAGTGTGTGTTTGTGTTTGTGTTGCACAGAAAGTGTAAGTAGTGTGTGTTTGTGTTGCACAGAAAGTGTAAGTAGTGTGTGTTTGTGTTTGTGTTGCACAGAAAGTGTAAGTAGTGTGTGTGTTTGTGCTGCACAGAAAGTGTAAGTAGTGTGTGTGTGTTTGTGCTGCACAGAAAGTGTGAGTAGTGTGTGTGTTTGTGTTTGTGCTGCACAGAAAGTGTAAGCAGTGTGTGTGTGTTTGTGTTGCACAGAAAGTGTAAGTAGTGTGTGTGTGTTTGTGCTGCACCGAAAGTGTAAGTAGTGTGTGTTTGTGTTTGTGCTGCACAGAAAGTGTGAGTAGTGTGTGTGTGTTTGTGTTGCACAGAAAGTGTAAGTAGTGTGTGTGTGTGTGTTTGTGCTGCACAGAAAGTGTAAGTAGTGTGTGTGTTTGTGCTGCATAGAAAGTGTAAGTATTGTGTGTGTTTGTGTTTGTGCTGCACAGAAAGTGTAAGTAGTGTGTGTGTGTTTGTGTTGCACAGAAAGTGTAAGTAGTGTGTGTTTGTGTTTGTGCTGCACAGAAAGTGCAAGTATTGTGTGTGCGTTTGTGTTGCACAGAAAGTGTAAGTAGTATGTGTGTGTGTGTTTGTGCTGCACAGAAAGTGGAAGTAGTGTGTGTGTTTGTGTTTGTGCTGCACAGAAAGTGTAAGCAGTGTGTGTGTGTTTGTGTTGCACAGAAAGTGGAAGTAGTGTGTGCGTTTGTGTTGCACAGAAAGTGTAAGTAGTGTGTGTGTTTGTGCTGCACAGAAAGTGTAAGTAGTGTGTGTGTGTTTGTGTTTGTGCTGCACAGAAAGTGTGAGTAGTGTGTGTGTTTGTGTTTGTGCTGCACAGAAAGTGTAAGCAGTGTGTGTGTGTTTGTGTTGCACAGAAAGTGTAAGTAGTGTGTGTGTGTTTGTGTTGCACAGAAAGTGGAAGTAGTGTGTGCGTTTGTGTTGCACAGAAAGTGTAAGTAGTGTGTGTGTTTGTGCTGCACAGAAAGTGTAAGTAGTGTGTGTGTGTTTGTGCTGCACAGAAAGTGTGAGTAGTGTGTGTGTTTGTGTTTGTGCTGCACAGAAAGTGTAAGCAGTGTGTGTGTGTTTGTGTTGCACAGAAAGTGTAAGTAGTGTGTGTGTGTTTGTGCTGCACCGAAAGTGTAAGTAGTGTGTGTTTGTGTTTGTGCTGCACAGAAAGTGTGAGTAGTGTGTGTGTGTTTGTGTTGCACAGAAAGTGTAAGTAGTGTGTGTGTGTGTGTTTGTGCTGCACAGAAAGTGTAAGTAGTGTGTGTGTTTGTGCTGCATAGAAAGTGTAAGTATTGTGTGTGTTTGTGTTTGTGCTGCACAGAAAGTGTAAGTAGTGTGTGTGTGTTTGTGTTGCACAGAAAGTGTAAGTAGTGTGTGTGTGTGTTTGTGCTGCACAGAAAGTGTAAGTAGTGTTTGTGTTTGTGCTGCATAGAAAGTGTAAGTATTGTGTGTGTTTGTGTTTGTGCTGCACAGAAAGTGTAAGTAGTGTGTGTGTGTTTGTGTTGCACAGAAAGTGTAAGTAGTGTGTGTGTGTGTTTGTGCTGCACAGAAAGTGTAAGTAGTGTGTGTGTTTGTGCTGCATAGAAAGTGTAAGTATTGTGTGTGTTTGTGTTTGTGCTGCACAGAAAGTGTAAGTAGTGTGTGTGTGTGTTTGTGCTGCACAGAAAGTGTAAGTAGTGTGTGTGTGCAATTGTGTTGCACAGAAAGTGTAAGTAGTGTGTGTGTTTGTGTTGCACAGAAAGTGTAAGTAGTGTGTGTGTGCAATTGTGTTGCACAGAAAGTGTAAGTAGGGTGTGTGTTTGTGTTTGTGGTACACAGAAAGTGTAAGTAGTGTGTGTGTTTGTGTTGCACAGAAAGTGTAAGTAGTGTGTGTGTGCAATTGTGTTGCACAGAAAGTGTAAGTAGTGTGTGCGTTTGTGTTGCACAGAAAGTGTAAGTAGTATGTGTGTTTGTGTTTGTGCTGCACAGAAAGTGTAAGTAGTGTGTGTTTGTGTTTGTGCTGCACAGAAAGTGTAAGTATTGTGTGTGTGTGTGCGTTTGTGTTGCACAGAAAGTGTAAGTAGTGTGTGTGTTTGTGTTGCACAGAAAGTGTAAGTAGTGTGTGTGTTTGTGTTGCACAGAAAGTGTAAGTAGTGTATGTTTGTGTTTGTGCTGCACAGAAAGTGTAAGTAGTATGTGTGTTTGTGTTTGTGCTGCACAGAAAGTGTAAGTAGTGTGTGTTTGTGTTTGTGCTGCACAGAAAGTGGAAGTAGTGTGTGTGTGTTTGTGTTTGTGCTGCACAGAAAGTGGAAGTAGTGTGTGTGTTTGTGTTTGTGCTGCACAGAAAGTGTAAGTAGTGTGTGTGTGTTTGTGTTGCACAGAAAGTGTAAGTAGTGTGTGTGTTTGTGTTTGTGCTGCACAGAAAGTGTAAGTAGTGTGTGTTTGTGTTTGTGCTGCACAGAAAGTGTAAGTAGTGTGTGTGTGTTTGTGTTGCACAGAAAGTGTAAGTAGGGTGTGTGTTTGTGTTTGTGGTACACAGAAAGTGTAAGTAGTGTGTGTGTTTGTGCTGCACAGAAAGTGTAAGTAGTGTGTGTGTTTGTGTTGCACAGAAAGTGTAAGTAGTGTGTGTGTGCAATTGTGTTGCACAGAAAGTGTAAGTAGGGTGTGTGTTTGTGTTTGTGCTGCACAGAAAGTGCAAGTATTGTGTGTGCGTTTGTGTTGCACAGAAAGTGTAAGTAGTATGTGTGTTTGTGCTGCACAGAAAGTGTAAGTAGTGTGTGCGTTTGTGTTGCACAGAAAGTGTAAGTAGTATGTGTGTTTGTGTTTGTGCTGCACAGAAAGTGTAAGTAGTGTGTGTTTGTGTTTGTGCTGCACAGAAAGTGTAAGTATTGTGTGTGTGTTTGTGTTTGTGGTGCACAGAAAGTGTAAGTAGTGTGTGCGTTTGTGTTGCACAGAAAGTGTAAGTAGTGTGTGTGTTTGTGTTGCACAGAAAGTGTAAGTATTGTGTGTGCGTTTGTGTTGCACAGAAAGTGTAAGTAGTGTGTGTGTTTGTGCTGCACAGAAAGTGTAAGTAGTGTGTGCGTTTGTGTTGCACAGAAAGGGTAAGTAGTATGTGTGTTTGTGTTTGTGGTGCACAGAAAGTGTAAGTAGTGTGTGTGTTTGTGTTGCACAGAAAGTGTAAGTAGTGTGTGTGTTTGTGCTGCACAGAAAGTGTAAGTATTGTGTGTGTGTTTGTGTTTGTGGTGCACAGAAAGTGTAAGTAGTGTGTGCGTTTGTGTTGCACAGAAAGTGTAAGTAGTATGTGTGTTTGTGTTTGTACTGCACAGAAAGTGTAAGTAGTGTGTGTGTTTGTGTTGCACAGAAAGTGTAAGTAGTATGTGTGTGTGTGTTTGTGCTGCACAGAAAGTGTAAGTAGTGTGTGTGTGTGTGTGTGTTTGTGTTTGTGTTGCACAGAAAGTGTAAGTAGTATGTGTGTTTGTGTTGCACAGAAAGTGTAAGTAGTGTGTGTGTGTTTGTGTTTGTGCTGCACAGAAATTGTAAGTAGTGTGTGTGTGTTTGTGTTTGTGCTGCACAGAAAGTGTAAGTAGTGTGTGTGTGTGTTTGTGTTTGTGCTGCACAGAAAGTGTAAGTAGTGTGTGTGTGTTTGTGTTGCACAGAAAGTGTAAGTAGTGTGTGTGTGTTTGTGCTGCACAGAAAGTGTAAGTAGTGTGTGTGTGTTTGTGCTGCACAGAAAGTGTAAGTAGTGTGTGTGTGTTTGTGCTGCACAGAAAGTGTAAGTAGTGTGTGTGTGTTTGTGCTGCACAGAAAGTGTAAGTAGTGTGTGTGTGTTTGTGCTGCACAGAAAGTGTAAGTAGTGTGTGTTTGTGTTGCACAGAAAGTGTAAGTAGTGTGTGTTTGTGTTTGTGTTGCACAGAAAGTGTAAGTAGTGTGTGTTTGTGTTGCACAGAAAGTGTAAGTAGTGTGTGTTTGTGTTTGTGTTGCACAGAAAGTGTAAGTAGTGTGTGTTTGTGTTGCACAGAAAGTGTAAGTAGTGTGTGTTTGTGTTTGTGTTGCACAGAAAGTGTAAGTAGTGTGTGTGTGTTTGTGCTGCACAGAAAGCCAAGCTGGTGCAGAAGATGTAGAAGAAGAGAGAAGAGAAGACAAATCAGCACAAGAAGCACAATCAGACATTTTCAGCAAACATTATATTCTCTTTTGTTCTTTTCTTGAATGGATGGAAGAATGTTGCTTTGTTGTCACCAGTCGGAGGAGAGGAATGCTCTCTGGCAGCACTTATTGAATTATGACTTGCAGGAGACTAACGTAAGCCGAGGGGATTCAACGGAGATGCCAGAAAATGCTCTCTGCCAATTTGTAGCACCGCCCGTGCAGGCTGTGTTTTATAAGTCATACAGAGTGGAGACCACGCCCTCTCCCCTTGGAGTCTGCTCTGCTTCACCTTCTTCAACAGGCAGGTACACATGTCCTTGACAGTGCCTTAACACACACACACACACACACACACACAGACTCGACAAATGAGTGATGTGCAACATGAACTCTGCCGACATCTTTTGCAATTGTCTTGCTTTCTCATCCTCAACCTCCCTCTGGCAGCAGCGCCTCTCTGCTCCTCCTGGACTGTTTTCTCTTCCCCTAAACACAGTCCGCCTTTCTAAAGAGGAACTGCACTTTTTTGGAATGTTGCCCATCATTCACAGTCTTTATGACATTTATTTTGAGATTTTAAAGATGATAAAACGCTTGAAAGATGTGACTAATGAGTCATTGTTGTGTGTATATATATATATATATATATATATATATGTATATATATGTATATATATATATATATATATATATATATATGATGTCGGATCGTGTGTTATGTGGACGTTTGACTTTGTTTGAGCACTTCCTAGTTTGCATTTGTCTCCATGGCAACTTCATTAGTTCCACCTGACGCACACCTGTTTTATATTATTATTTGAGTATTTAAACCTGCTGGCTACCTGTGTTTGTCCTGGATGTTTTGTTTGCTCCATGCAACAGTTATGTTTGTTATCCTGTCTCGTGTTTATCTCGCTAAGTCACGTCTTAGCTTCGACTTTGATCCGGGACTTTGAACTCGATGCTTGCTAACCATTAGCATTTAACTTCCCTTGCGTAGCCGTTTCTTTGCTTTTTGTACAAGTGTTCTTTTGCCTTTTGTATATTAAACAAGCACCTACCTGCAATCCAGCCTTGTCCGAGTCCTGCAGCATCTGGGGGTGACAACTCGCGCATTCAAAATGCATCCCAAACGTTATATATATATATATATATATACATATGTGTGTGTGTGTATATATATATATATATATATATATATATATATATATATATATATATATATATATTTATACATTTATATGTATATATATATACACACACATATATATATATATATATATATATATATACAGTTGGTACAAAATGCGGCTGCTAGACTTTTGACAAGAACAAGAAAGTTTGATCACATTACGCCTGTACTGTATATACCTTTATATACATATATACATACATATATACCTATACTGTATATACCTTTATATACATATATACATACATATATACCTGTACTGGCTCACCTGCACTGGCTTCCTGTGCACTTAAGATGTAACTTTAAGGTTTTACTACTTACGTATAAAATACTACACGGTCTAGCTCCATCCTATCTTGCCGATTGTATTGTACCATATGTCCCGGCAAGAAATCTGCGTTCAAAGGACTCCGGCTTATTAGTGATTCCCAAAGCCCAGAAAAAGTCTGCGGGCTATAGAGCGTTTTCATTTTGGGCTCCAGTACTCTGGAATGCCCTCCCGGTAACAGTTCGAGATGCCACCTCAGTAGAAGCATTTGAGTCTCACCTTAAAACTCATTTGTATACTCTAGCCTTTAAATAGACTCATTTTTAGACCAGTTGATCTGCCGTTTCTTTTCTTTTCCTCCTATGTCCCACTCTCCCTTGTGGAGGGGGTCCGGTCCGATCCGGTGGCCATGTACTGCTCGCCTGTGTATCGGCTGGGGACATCTCTGCGCTGCTGATCCGCCTCCGCTTGGGATGGTTTCCTGCTGGCTCCGCTGTGAACGGGACTCTCGCTGCTGTGTTGGATCCGCTTTGGACTGGACTCTCGCGACTATGTTGGATCCATTATGGATTGAACTTTCACAGTATCATGTTAGACCCGCTCGACATCCATTGCTTTCCTCCTCTCCAAGGTTCTCATAGTCATCATTGTCACCGACGTCCCACTGGGTGTGAGTTTTCCTTGCCCTTATGTGGGCCTACCGAGGATGTCGTAGTGGTTTGTGCAGCCCTTTGAGACACTAGTGATTTAGGGCTATATAAGTAAACATTGATTGATTGATTGATATATATATACATATATATATATATATATATATATATATATATATATATATATATGTATATATATATATATATATATATATATATATATATATATATATATATATATATATATATATATATATATATAAAATGTGTATGTATGTGGGTTGCCCACAAATGTGGTCCTCTCCAAGGTTCTCATAGTCATCATTATCACCGACGTCCCACTGGGTGTGAGTTTTCCTTGCCCTTATGTGGGCCTACCGAGGATGTCGTAGTTGTTTGTGTTGTGGTTTGTGCAGCCCTTTGAGACACTAGTGATTTAGGGCTGTATAAGTAAACATTGATTGATATATATATATATATATATGTGTGTGTATATATATATATATATATATATATATATATATATATATATATATATATATACAGTATACTATACATCATGAAGTAACAGACACCTTCATAACAATATGTAATATGTTCAATGGAAAGCGAAAAATCCAAAAATAACTATTGTGGTCTTGTACCTCATAATGATTGTGAATGATATACAACATTAAAAAAGCAAGTGGCGCTCACCTTTAAACGGTGTTCTTGTGTCTTTACGCGTTAATTAGCAGCGTGCTATGCTAACCAAACCAGAGCATCATGTGACTTGACATCCCATATGTTTTTCACCCATGAAAGATCTATTTATCCAATAAAATGATTTCCACCAGTTTGAAAGTGGCTGTTTTTCCCCCCTTTTAACAAAAACAACAACACATTTTTGTATGTACATATAAAATAGATTTATTATTGTATTTTACACATATGCACACAAAGATAAAATATGTATATTGTATAATATATATTGCATTGCACACATGTGGAATCAGTCTTCACATGGATTTAGGAGTCCAAAAACTCCATCCATTTTTTTTACCGCTTGTCCCTTTTCGGGGCATCAAAGACATGTAAATACTGTCGGGGTGTAACGGTACTCATCGCATGTTTGGCTACACAACATTCTCGACTTACTTGTCGCCACGTGGACCACCATGAAAGTTGGGGACCCGGAAGTTTTCTTTGGGTCAACATTAGCGTAGTAGGCCTGAGTATTCATTAGAAACAAAGCAGAGGTTTTATTTTAACAAGCATATTCCATATTTTGGCCACTGTAATGTTAAACACAATTTGAACAGTATCACTGTGTTTCAGTATTTGATGAAGTGATTCGAGCTCGTCTAAAGTATAATATAACTCACAAGGTGTTGTTTTCAGGAAGTGTCAGAAATGGGATGAAACACAGGTGATTACAATTTGGGGCTGATCCGGATCATTTCTACTACGTTATTGCATGTTCAAGGCAAGGCTAAACTTCTCCGTGGGGAGAGTGGATGACTGGACAAGAGGGTTCACTCCGTTTATTTCATTCCGTTATAAAACAAGCGTGCCCGTGAGATGACGCCAATGCAAAGAGTGAACCCTCTCGCCGCCTGTTTGGAAGCGACAGACGAACAAAAGGATTTGTTACTAAAGGGGGAGAAGGCCTGAGTGCTTTTCTACATGTTGTTTTCATTACCGTATTCTCTGGCCTGTAGAGCGTATTAATATTTAAGAAATTAATATTTTTGCATATACCGTATTTCCTTGAACTGCCGCCGGGTGCATAGTATGCGCCTGCCTAGAATTACTGCCGGGTCAAACTCGTTTCGCAAAATAATTAGCGCATGCTTAGTATGGATTAAGGCCGGGTCAAACTCGTTTTGCAAAATATTATTTTTACTAGAATTTCTGCCGGGTCAAACTTGTTTCGCAAAAATAATTAGCATATGCCTAGAATTTCCACCGGGTCAAACTCGTCACGTCACGAGTGACACTTCACCTGTCATCATTTTTCAAAATGGAGGAGGCTGATTTCAATCATTTGAAATCGCATAAAGGGAAGAAGATTAAGAGCTATTTAGTAGGATTTAAGTTCCAAGTTATTGAATATGCTAAAAAGAACAGTAAGCAGCTATGTTTTATTAATATACCGTAGCTGCGTGTGTCAAATATGACTCATTAAATGACTCCCGCCTCCTGGTGCAGAAGAAGTGACAACAAGCAGCGATCGTTTATTTTTTCCTCTCGCTTGCACTTTTAACATGGGGGATTACATATCTAAAATAAAACAGTTTTCTAAACTGGACTTTTAATCGAAGCAGGAGGTAATAAAGGAAGATCTCCATCGAGACAGAGAGACTTTTAAAACTGAAGAAAGATAAGGAAGACTTCTATAAACAAGTTATCGATGCTTTTGATCAGAAGGAGCTGCGCATGGACTTCATTTATAAGTAAAGGTAAGACCATAATAACGTTTTTTGTTATTAAATGTGCTTTTCATGATGGTATCCTTACATCACACTCAAATTTATAAGCGCAGGCCTAAATTTACCGCATGCCTTTGGTAAGCGCCGGAGTGAGAAGAGGTTTTAAATTAATTAGCGCTCCGGCGGCAATTCAAGGAAATGCGGTATATTAAGCACCGGGCTGTAAGCTGCAAATATTTACCGATACGAAAGATTTTGTGAAACGGTGTCTGTAACAGGGCAGTAAAACGGCTGGTCAAACAAAACAGAAGTCAGTGTCATGGACCCACTAGCTGCGCAAGCTAGCTCTACATTCAGCTAAACAGACTCCATGGTGACGTTTTAGTGAATTTATGAAACTGAAACGATAAAATGAGAATGCTATTGTAAGTGAATAATACTAAAACAGACACAGCATATTTGCTCACGCTATTGCATTATGCTAGCACGTAGAAATATGCATGAAAACCCTCAGGCGTTACTAATGGAACAGTTAAATAGGTAAGAATTGTTTTAGTTGTATTGTAAAACTCGCAAATGTTGCTTGAAATGACGAATGAATGATTCTTTTGGAGCAGAACCACTATGGACGTATGGTAGGATAAACAGGACTTATACTTTCGGTTGAAGGCACAACATTATGGCTGTTATCAAAGAAAGTCCATAAATTAGCTGCACCGTTCAAAGCACGGCAAAAAGTAGCAACTTGTAGTCCGGAAAATACCATTTTTTTGTTATTGTAGTTTTTTGCGGAGAAAGATTCCCGTTTTTCTACGTTTTATTTAAGTTATTTTGTTGTCTTACACAACAAACTGAATCCTGACCTTAAAAGCGAAATATGTAGCAAAGCGTGATGCCGCACGATTACACCCCTACATGAAACTGAATGCTAACACGTTTTGTTTTGTTTTTCAATCAAATGTTCTTCATTTCTTTGTCATTTCCCACAAAATTTGTGAATTAGTGAATTATATTTATATAGCGCTTTTCTCTAGCGACTCAAAGCGCTTTACATAGTGAAACCCAATATCTAAGTTACATTTAAACCAGTGTGGGTGGCACTGGGAGCAGGTGGGTAAAGTGTCTTGCCCAAGGACACAACGGCAGTGACTAGGATGGCGGAAGCGGGAATCGAACCTGCAACCCTCAAGTTGCTGGCACGGCCGCTCTACCAACCGAGCTATATTCATGTTTGTTTTCTCTGCAAATATTTTTGAGGTGTGACTCCGGCACGGTCTGGTGATTGATGGATGCTCCTTGGTCTGTGCATCATCTGGGACACTGAACAGGCGTTGGAAAGAAGACTAGTCCTCCTGAAGTCCAGTCCACCATCTGCTACAGGGAAAAGACCTGGCATGTGGCTCTGGCTTAGAAGTCCATGTCTAGTCCACACCACAAGTCTCTTAGACCTTTGTTCACACCACAAGTCTCTTAGACCCTTGTCCACACCACAAGTCTCTTAGACCCTTGTCCACACCACAAGTCTCTGAGACCATTGTCCACACCACAAGTCTCTTAGACCCTTGTCTACACCACAAGTCTCTTAGACCTTTGTCCACACCACCAGTCTCTTAGACCCTTGTCCACACCACAAGTCTCTTAGACCCTTGTCCACACCACAAGTCTCATAGACCCTTATCCACACCACAAGTCTCTTAGACCCTTGTCCACAGGTCCTGTGCTCTTCAATCAGTGTCTGTGCTTCATGTCTCGAACAAGAAGCTGTTGTCTCCGCCATCACAGCTTCCCGTGTCCGTTCACCTCCACCGACATGCACCGGCACTGTTTGACCCGCTGGACTTTGCGGTGCCGGTAAGGCGGCCGCAGGTCCGGGCAGTCCAGCTGCACGGTCAGCTGCGTGACGCGGTGCGGTCTGCAGAAGGAGCACGACTGAAAGGGCTCCTGGGCTTTGTTGTGGCCTTTCCTTCCGGAACCGTGCCCTGGATTCTGGGGACCCAGGTGCCGGGGGATGTAGAAGGAGTTGCACTGGCCGTAGCAGAAGCGGTTGACCACCGTGCGGCTCCGGCAACCCTCTTCGCTGATGGTCTGGCGTAAGGGTTGGGTTTTACACCAGTCCCTGCGGAGGTAGCGACGCTCGGTCACCACCAAGGCCTCCCGGCTGGAGGACAGCACCTCGGGCTTCTGATGGAGGAGCCGGTGGTGGCGCACGGAGGACAGGTTCCCTTTAGTCTTGTACGGGGACGGGATGTAGCCATGGGGGCGGTGCCTTCTGGTCTCGCCGGTGAGGCACAGCACACCAGCTAGTAAGACCGGGATGCTTATTGTCCACAGCATTCTAGAACAAGAGACAATTGGTGAGTCATGGTCCTTTACTCTGCAGATATGATGTTCTAACAGCTAGATCATGCACTTTATTACTATTTCTAAATGTTGTTATTGTGTTAAGTATTGCATTTGTGTGAACTTCTATCCCAGAGTGTTGATTTATTGTTATTTCCTTTTCCTCCCTCCTGTCGTTGCCAGGCTTCCGTGGTTTCCTGTAGATTCTGTAGCTCCTCCCCTCCCTCCTCACTCTGCTGCTTGCAATGTGGAGGTGAGTTGTGTCATTTTCTAACAAACATGTTTCCAGTGACACGTGTTGGCAGAATTTGTTTGAAGCGTTCGTCCTCTTTGATGTCTTTGATTGATTGATTGATTGAAACTTTTATTAGTAGATTGCACAGTACAGTACATATTCCGTTACAATTGACCACTAAATGGTAACACCCCAATAAGTCGGGGTCCACATTCATCAATTCATGTCACGTGACCGCTACGTAGCCTGTGTCCATCCATCCATTTCCTACCGCTTGTCCACTTATTATGGCCGCTCGTCGGCAATGTTTTCTTTTTGCATCTTAAATGGAGTCAATGCTGCGTGATAAAATGTTGTGTATTTCATAACAATGATACAACTTTAGACTTTGCTTCTTGCAATGCTGGGTGGTACAAAGAAGGAGTTTTGTGGGGTTTTTACTTGATTTTTCGGAATAAAAGCTGTAAAGAAGTCCATTGTGTGATCGCTGTTTGCAAAGCCATCAGAAGTCCGGACTGGTTACACCTGCAACCTGTTTACTAGAACCACACGTGTAGCTTTTCAGGAAGTCATAAGCCACTTCGCTATTTACCTTCAATTACACCTGGAGTTCCAACAGCTATCCATCAATCCGCTACACACATTTAAGTTTGGTATTTGTTTTTGTCTTTAAAAAGTAGGCTAACCTAGCATAATGCTGCTGTTTAAATGTGAGTGTAATGTTAGCAATGTAGCTCACCGAGCTATGCTAGTGTTTGAAGCTGTAACGGGACGGAACTGTAACCCAGCTGCTATGTACAATATACACACTGCAATGTACAATGTAGTAGCAGACACCTTCATAACTACATGTAATATGTACAATATACACACTGCAAGTATATATATCATGTAGTAACAGACACCTTCATAACTACATGTAATATTTACAATATAAACACTGCAAGTATATATATCATGTAGTAACAGACACCTTCATAACTACATGTAATATTTACAATATACACACTGCAATTATTTATATATCATGTAGTAACAGACACCTTCATAACAATATGTAATATGTACAATATACACACTGCAAGTATATATATCATGTAGTAACAGACACCTTCATAACTACATGTAATATTTACAATATACACACTGCAAGTATATATATCATGTAGTAACAGACACCTTCATTACTACATGTAATATTTACAATATACACACTGCAAGTATATATATAATGTAGTAAAAGACACCTTCATAACAATATGTAATATGTAAAATATACACACTGCAAGTATATATATCATGTAGTAACAGACACCTTCATAACAATATGTAATATGTACAATATACACACTGCAAGTATATATATCATGTAGTAACAGACACCTTCATAAACAATATGTAAAATGTACATTATACACACTGCAAGTATATATATCATGTAGTAACAGACATCTTCATAACTACATGTAATATTTACAATATACACACTGCAAGTATATATATCATGTAGTAACAGACACCTTCATAACTACATGTAATATTTACAATATACACACTGCAAGTATATATATAATGTAGTAAAAAAAACCTTCATAACAATATGTAATATGTAAAATATACACACTGCAAGTATATATATCATGTAGTAACAGACACCTTCATAACAA